>NC_041815.1:15132890-15462591 GCF_900964775.1 Scleropages formosus | reverse complement strand
CAGGCCATAGCCCAGGCTCCAGCCTTGACCCTATCTCCAGCCCTAACCCTAGCTCCCAGCTGAACTCTGGCTGCTGTGCACACCACAGCGCCGGCCCCGCAAAAAGCTGAAACCATTAGCCGGGCTCCAGCACTTGCCCTTGCCCGAACCCTAACCCTAGCTCCAGCCTTAATGCTGTCTCAGGCCATAGCCCAGGCTCCAGCCTTGACCCTATCTCCAGCCCTAACCCTAGCTCCCAGCTGAACTCTGGCTGCTGTGCACACCACAGCGCCGGCCCCGCAAAAGCTGAAACCATTAGCCGGGCTCCAGCACTTGCCCTTGCCCGAACCCTAACCCTAGCTCCAGCCTTAATGCTGTCTCAGGCCATAGCCCAGGCTCCAGCCTTGACCCTATCTCCAGCCCTAACCCTAGCTCCCAGCTGAACTCTGGCTGCTGTGCACACCACAGCGCCGGCCCCGCAAAAAGCTGAAACCATTAGCCGGGCTCCAGCACTTGCCCTTGCCCGAACCCTAACCCTAGCTCCAGCCTTAACGCTGTCTCAGGCCATAGCCCAGGCTCCAGCCTTGACCCTATCTCCAGCCCTAACCCTAGCTCCCAGCTGAACTCTGGCTGCTGTGCACACCACAGCGCCGGCCCCGCAAAAAGCTGAAACCATTAGCCGGGCTCCAGCACTTGCCCTTGCCCGAACCCTAACCCTAGCTCCAGCCTTAACGCTGTCTCAGGCCATAGCCCAGGCTCCAGCCTTGACCCTATCTCCAGCCCTAACCCTAGCTCCCAGCTGAACTCTGGCTGCTGTGCACACCACAGCGCCGGCCCCGCAAAAAGCTGAAACCATTAGCCGGGCTCCAGCACTTGCCCTTGCCCGAACCCTAACCCTAGCTCCAGCCTTAACGCTGTCTCAGGCCATAGCCCAGGCTCCAGCCTTGACCCTATCTCCAGCCCTAACCCTAGCTCCCAGCTGAACTCTGGCTGCTGTGCACACCACAGCGCCGGCCCCGCAAAAAGCTGAAACCATTAGCCGGGCTCCAGCACTTGCCCTTGCCCGAACCCTAACCCTAGCTCCAGCCTTATGCTGTCTCAGGCCATAGCCCAGGCTCCAGCCTTGACCCTATCTCCAGCCCTAACCCTAGCTCCCAGCTGAACTCTGGCTGCTGTGCACACCACAGCGCCGGCCCCGCAAAAAGCTGAAACCATTAGCCGGGCTCCAGCACTTGCCCTTGCCCGAACCCTAACCCTAGCTCCAGCCTTAACGCTGTCTCAGGCCATAGCCCAGGCTCCAGCCTTGACCCTATCTCCAGCCCTAACCCTAGCTCCCAGCTGAACTCTGGCTGCTGTGCACACCACAGCGCCGGCCCCGCAAAAAGCTGAAACCATTAGCCGGGCTCCAGCACTTGCCCTTGCCCGAACCCTAACCCTAGCTCCAGCCTTAACTGCTGTCTCAGGCCATAGCCCAGGCTCCAGCCTTGACCCTATCTCCAGCCCTAACCCTAGCTCCCAGCTGAACTCTGGCTGCTGTGCACACCACAGCGCCGGCCCCGCAAAAAGCTGAAACCATTAGCCGGGCTCCAGCACTTGCCCTTGCCCGAACCCTAACCCTAGCTCCAGCCTTAACGCTGTCTCAGGCCATAGCCCAGGCTCCAGCCTTGACCCTATCTCCAGCCCTAACCCTAGCTCCCAGCTGAACTCTGGCTGCTGTGCACACCACAGCGCCGGCCCCGCAAAAAGCTGAAACCATTAGCCGGGCTCCAGCACTTGCCCTTGCCCGAACCCTAACCCTAGCTCCAGCCTTAACGCTGTCTCAGGCCATAGCCCAGGCTCCAGCCTTGACCCTATCTCCAGCCCTAACCCTAGCTCCCAGCTGAACTCTGGCTGCTGTGCACACCACAGCGCCGGCCCCGCAAAAAGCTGAAACCATTAGCCGGGCTCCAGCACTTGCCCTTGCCCGAACCCTAACCCTAGCTCCAGCCTTAACGCTGTCTCAGGCCATAGCCCAGGCTCCAGCCTTGACCCTATCTCCAGCCCTAACCCTAGCTCCCAGCTGAACTCTGGCTGCTGTGCACACCACAGCGCCGGCCCCGCAAAAAGCTGAAACCATTAGCCGGGCTCCAGCACTTGCCCTTGCCCGAACCCTAACCCTAGCTCCAGCCTTAACGCTGTCTCAGGCCATAGCCCAGGCTCCAGCCTTGACCCTATCTCCAGCCCTAACCCTAGCTCCCAGCTGAACTCTGGCTGCTGTGCACACCACAGCGCCGGCCCCGCAAAAAGCTGAAACCATTAGCCGGGCTCCAGCACTTGCCCTTGCCCGAACCCTAACCCTAGCTCCAGCCTTAACGCTGTCTCAGGCCATAGCCCAGGCTCCAGCCTTGACCCTATCTCCAGCCCTAACCCTAGCTCCCAGCTGAACTCTGGCTGCTGTGCACACCACAGCGCCGGCCCCGCAAAAAGCTGAAACCATTAGCCGGGCTCCAGCACTTGCCCTTGCCCGAACCCTAACCCTAGCTCCAGCCTTAACGCTGTCTCAGGCCATAGCCCAGGCTCCAGCCTTGACCCTATCTCCAGCCCTAACCCTAGCTCCCAGCTGAACTCTGGCTGCTGTGCACACCACAGCGCCGGCCCCGCAAAAAGCTGAAACCATTAGCCGGGCTCCAGCACTTGCCCTTGCCCGAACCCTAACCCTAGCTCCAGCCTTAACGCTGTCTCAGGCCATAGCCCAGGCTCCAGCCTTGACCCTATCTCCAGCCCTAACCCTAGCTCCCAGCTGAACTCTGGCTGCTGTGCACACCACAGCGCCGGCCCCGCAAAAAGCTGAAACCATTAGCCGGGCTCCAGCACTTGCCCTTGCCCGAACCCTAACCCTAGCTCCAGCCTTAATGCTGTCTCAGGCCGTAGCCCAGGCTCCAGCCTTGACCCTATCTCCAGCCCTAACCCTAGCTCCCAGCTGAACTCTGGCTGCTGTGCACACCACAGCGCCGGCCCCGCAAAAAGCTGAAACCATTAGCCGGGCTCCAGCACTTGCCCTTGCCCGAACCCTAACCCTAGCTCCAGCCTTAACGCTGTCTCAGGCCATAGCCCAGGCTCCAGCCTTGACCCTATCTCCAGCCCTAACCCTAGCTCCCAGCTGAACTCTGGCTGCTGTGCACACCACAGCGCCGGCCCCGCAAAAAGCTGAAACCATTAGCCGGGCTCCAGCACTTGCCCTTGCCCGAACCCTAACCCTAGCTCCAGCCTTAACGCTGTCCTCAGGCCATAGCCCAGGCTCCAGCCTTGACCCTATCTCCAGCCCTAACCCTAGCTCCCAGCTGAACTCTGGCTGCTGTGCACACCACAGCGCCGGCCCCGCAAAAAGCTGAAACCATTAGCCGGGCTCCAGCACTTGCCCTTGCCCGAACCCTAACCCTAGCTCCAGCCTTAACGCTGTCTCAGGCCATAGCCCAGGCTCCAGCCTTGACCCTATCTCCAGCCCTAACCCTAGCTCCCAGCTGAACTCTGGCTGCTGTGCACACCACAGCGCCGGCCCCGCAAAAAGCTGAAACCATTAGCCGGGCTCCAGCACTTGCCCTTGCCCGAACCCTAACCCTAGCTCCAGCCTTAACGCTGTCTCAGGCCATAGCCCAGGCTCCAGCCTTGACCCTATCTCCAGCCCTAACCCTAGCTCCCAGCTGAACTCTGGCTGCTGCGCACACCACAGCGCCGGCCCCGCAAAAAGCTGAAACCATTAGCCGGGCTCCAGCACTTGCCCTTGCCCGAACCCTAACCCTAGCTCCAGCCTTAACGCTGTCTCAGGCCATAGCCCAGGCTCCAGCCTTGACCCTATCTCCAGCCCTAACCCTAGCTCCCAGCTGAACTCTGGCTGCTGTGCACACCACAGCGCCGGCCCCGCAAAAAGCTGAAACCATTAGCCGGGCTCCAGCACTTGCCCTTGCCCGAACCCTAACCCTAGCTCCAGCCTTAACGCTGTCTCAGGCCATAGCCCAGGCTCCAGCCTTGACCCTATCTCCAGCCCTAACCCTAGCTCCCAGCTGAACTCTGGCTGCTGTGCACACCACAGCGCCGGCCCCGCAAAAAGCTGAAACCATTAGCCGGGCTCCAGCACTTGCCCTAGCCCGAACCCTAACCCTAGCTCCAGCCTTAACGCTGTCTCAGGCCATAGCCCAGGCTCCAGCCTTGACCCTATCTCCAGCCCTAACCCTAGCTCCCAGCTGAACTCTGGCTGCTGTGCACACCACAGCGCCGGCCCCGCAAAAAGCTGAAACCATTAGCCGGGCTCCAGCACTTGCCCTTGCCCGAACCCTAACCCTAGCTCCAGCCTTAACGCTGTCCTCAGGCCATAGCCCAGGCTCCAGCCTTGACCCTATCTCCAGCCCTAACCCTAGCTCCCAGCTGAACTCTGGCTGCTGTGCACACCACAGCGCCGGCCCCGCAAAAAGCTGAAACCATTAGCCGGGCTCCAGCACTTGCCCTTGCCCGAACCCTAACCCTAGCTCCAGCCTTAACGCTGTCTCAGGCCATAGCCCAGGCTCCAGCCTTGACCCTATCTCCAGCCCTAACCCTAGCTCCCAGCTGAACTCTGGCTGCTGTGCACACCACAGCGCCGGCCCCGCAAAAAGCTGAAACCATTAGCCGGGCTCCAGCACTTGCCCTTGCCCGAACCCTAACCCTAGCTCCAGCCTTAACGCTGTCTCAGGCCATAGCCCAGGCTCCAGCCTTGACCCTATCTCCAGCCCTAACCCTAGCTCCCAGCTGAACTCTGGCTGCTGTGCACACCACAGCGCCGGCCCCGCAAAAAGCTGAAACCATTCGCCTGGCTCCAGCACTTACTCTAGCTCGATTCCTAACCCTAGCTCCAGCCTTAACCCTATCTCCAGTTATAGGCCAAGCTGGAGCCTCTATTGCTGTCAATCAAAAAAAATTTTTTTTTGTTGTCTGTGATTCACACATTTTTTGTTTGCTTGAGACACGGATGTTGGCAGGATCTTAGATTTTTTTTTTTTTTTTAAATACAGCTCAAGTGCTTCAGCTGAAAGGGAAAATATTAAACTTGACTCCTTCATCACTGGAGTTTGGACACTGTCCAAGGACTCCTAGACTCTGTGGTTGAAATCGGAGAACTGTATGAATCTTTGCTCATCCCAGTGAAAACAACTCAAGGAACCATGATTTGCATTGTACAGCACGTTTTATACCCAGAATTGCCCTCAGTCCTCTAAAAACAAAGAATAATGCACTATACAATTTTTAATGTAACAGTATGTGCCTGACGAGAATGATTCGTATAAATTTGATAATGTGGGGCAGCTTGACACAGGTGTTTTTAAGATGTTTGGTCTTAGACTCAACTGTGTCTGAATATGTATCTCATTATCGAAAGTGGACCTTGTTTAGGAACAAAAAACACAGACACTAGCTTACATGCTGAACTGAACCAGCAGCAAGACCTTGATGACAGTGAAGTCTGAGATGTGGAGAAGCCAAATCAGTAGGAGAGGAAATGAAGAATGAAAAGGCTTAGAAACAGCAATTAAATAACAGTAGCACAAAATTAACACAATTTACCATTACATCTTCATTCACCTCGGATTTAAATAGTTTTCACAGTAAACTATAATTTGTAATTTTATTTCTTTGCTGCTGTCTGATGTCTATTTAAGAACCAATCTTTCAGCTTTCAACTGTACGGATCTGTGTAGACCCATTGTGGTCTTTTAAAGCATTGTCTGTTATCTTTAGGAATGTCAAATATTGATACAGATCCGCTTGCTGAATGGTGGAGGTGTTTAACACTGTCTCATCAAAGATGGACTCAGCAGCAGCTCAGCCAGCACCAAAAAAGATTATTTTACAATTGCTGAAGAACAGCTGTTTATCTACCATTGCACTTTGGAGTATTGTTTCTTTGGAATGGTCAGTATTATTCTAAAAAGTAAGGTAAAACAGTAAAGACAACTAAGTGTGGACATTACTTTTCAAGGTCTTAAGTGAAATGGGGATCTTCATCTCTTTTTTGAGTTTTTGGGGCAGAGTATTCTTTTTTTGAAATCGGATCTTGTTAAAAGTAAGTTAAAATGACTAATAAAAAGCAACATAGATGAAAGCAAAAATATGTCTTTTTACCTAGTATTGGTTGTTAGTTCACTTGGAGTCTATTCCATTTTATTTATTTCTCACTTTGGTACAGAATATGTCATGTCTATGCTAATTGTATTTCTTTTGTAATTTCATAATATACTCAGATTCTTTAATATAAATTCTGATGATTTGTGGTACACATCTTTTGACAGATTTCAGTTTAATTTATATTTTTCTTTTCACTGGAGACTGTTTTTTGCATCTCAGTGGGTACACTCAACATATTCACCAGATCACAGGAATGCACAACTCCCTGTAAGGCAGACAAAGAAATATAAATAAACCTACTGCATGTAATAAATGGTTGTTTCATTCAGTCATGATAATTAAACATTTTTTACCTTGTCCTGCTGTATATTGGGTTAAGGCACTGCTCAGTAGATGCCAATCCCCTTAAGGCACTATTTTGTGAACTTAGCATGACTTGTAATAAGTCTGTTTAGCAATGGTGCCAATGGACCATCCAGAATGCTTGACCTGCTGCCATATATGGGGTTTGCTCTTATGACCTTTCACCTTGGAAACCCCCCATGCAAAAATGTTCAAAACATGCTGTTAGTGTGAGTTACACATAATGTCCAAACATAATAGCTAGGAAACTTAGAGGTAAGGATATTAGAAGAGGTGCCACCCTGTTGTGACATACCTTATGTTTTACATATTTAAAGCTTCTGGGTTAGTGAGGCTTTCATGTAAACCCTTGTTCTCCATGAGAAAAGACTTTTGTTCCAACATTTTAAGTAGGTTGTACCCATGCCCTTTCAGGGGACTGGGAGATGCCCAATCTCGTGGGTCGAATGGATCACCCCATTCCCTGTTACCATGGTAAGCGCGAGAGGAACCTCCTCCTCCAGGCGTCACCAAACTAAACCTCGACTTTAGGAAAAAGGGAGGCGGGGAGGGGGGTGGTGGTGGGGGGTAACCTGCGGTCACGGCACCCCCAGCGGATATTACTTGCATTAACTGTGTCACCACTGCAGTGACTGTGATTGAAGTGACCCTGAGAACTGGCACGACTTTCACATGATTCCGGATGGGACTTTTTCTCCGCTCTTCTCTGTATCATGTTCTACAGATATTTCAATATACCCGAATTGCGACATTTATGATGGCTCATGTAGCCGAATAACGCAAATTGTTTTTTTTTTTGGAAATTTAAAAAAAAAAATCTTTTTGTGGAGCTTCCTCAACGCCGATCAGTGGCTGATGACTTTTCGTACAGATCCTAACGTTAACACATCCGACGAAAGCATACCTTGAGCGCACAATTTGATTTATGGAGCTTGTTCCAGGGAGGGAGGGGTTAATACAACGAGACCCCTCCCAGCAGGCTATTGTTAGTCAAAGTATTAATAATCGTACCACCGAGGTGGCTCCTTTATAAGTCCGAGGCTCCTAGGCGGGCGAGCGCAGGGGCCGCTGTCTACGAGCTCGCGGTGCTGAACGTGCCGCCATGTGGTCCGTGATCCTCGTCCTGCTGTCCCACCTGGACGGAAACTTCGCGAAGGGCCACTTTCTCGTTCTCCCTCTGGATGCAGAGAGAGGCGGCAAGGAGGTGTTTTACATGCTCAACAGCACCTTCTGCGCCAGGAGCTCCAGCGCGGGAGGGAACTACATGATCCGGCAGGTGTCGGACGGCATCGAGGAGGTGCGATCTGTCCACGACCCCGCGGGAAACCTGCTGGACTGTTCCGTCACCAGCAACCCGATGGAAGTGAAGTCCTTCATGCACGTGTGCCGCCTGGGGCTCAAGGAGCAGAGGGGCAGGCGCGCTGCTTCCGAGCGGAGTCGGGCGAGCGTGGCCGAGGCGAAATCGCATTGCCGGGCGTTCCACGCTCAGAGGAGGTCGAAGCGAACCGAGCGCTCCGCCGCCGGCTCCTCCAACTCGCCGGCCGCTCCCAGCGCTTCGGTGCCGGAGAGCAGGAGCAGGAAGGGCACAGAGGGTCCCGAATCCGGCCGCGTCCCGCGCAGAACCAAGCGCGGCTTCACCTACCCGGGGACACTGTGGTGTGGAGCAGGCAACATCGCGGACAGCTACGACCACCTGGGTAAAGTCACTGTAAAACCCTCCACTGCTGCCTTTATTTCCATTGTACGTGTGAATTTAAATGACCCTTTCACTGAGATACCCATAGGGCTATTGCGCAGGAGGTGTCACTCGAAGCGGAGCCCTTTGACACTGAGTCCTTAACTGCTCCTCTACCTGCTGCTCCTTTTTGTTGTAGTTATTATTCTTTATTTTACTGACAAAGAATGAAGTATTTGACAACTGGGTTATTTTTGTTGGCTACACGTGGTTACAAATAAAGAGCAACGTGCCTCTGAAATAAACAGTGGGGTGCCTAAGAGCAGAGACCACCCGTTTTACTGTATAAATGTGGAAATTAATTTTTTCGTTTCATTTTTATGAGTTTGTTTTCGAAAAGTCCCGTTTCATACATGTAATCGGCAAGATCATTGTTTTGTGAATTGTTATTGTAGAGCTTTGCCCACAGGCAAGGGTAGGGACCTTTCACAACAGCTGCTCTTTTTTCTGTGAGTGATGCCTTGGCCCCTTGCAGGTGAATTTGCAGAGACGGACAGTTGTTGCAGGATCCATGACCACTGCCCATATGTCATCCAGGCCTTCTCCCACAACTTTGGTTATACCAACTTTAAATGGCATTCCATCAGCCACTGCAACTGCGACAATGCGTGAGTCATTGATGCAGGATAAAACTAAAAGAAAAGCAATTTCATATTTTGGCTAAACTGCAGAATGCATACCTCTGGGGAGGATTATGAAAATTTACGATACCTTCGTGGTTAGAGTAAACTCCCCCGAGAGTTTATTTAAATGCTAACTTAGCACTGTTGATTTTTGCATGCAGTTTTACAGGTGGTTGCAACAAATCCATTTTGGTGTGTTTTTATGCTGCTGTTGTAAAGTGCAAAGCACTGTGCTTGTCTGAGTCTGACAACAAATCTTTTACAGCAACGTAGCAGTGATTTTGTCACGTTCACTGTGAGATGTGTCTCTGCTGATCTCGCACTTTCTCTGCTTCTCTCAGGCTGAAGGACTGCTTACGAAAGGTCAATGACACATCCTCCCGGGTGGTTGGCCAGGCATTCTTCAATGTAATTGAGGTGCCATGTTTTGACTTCACATATGAGGAGCAGTGTGTGGAACGCCACTGGTATGGAATGTAAGTATTCCATACAATTTTCCCTTGGGTGACAGCTGCCCTTGGATGGTTCATGTACTGCTGTGATATCAGTTTAAGGACCAAATCTTCTGAATCTGAACATCGTTTCTTTAAAAGGTGCAAGAGATATGACAACGTCCCTGTGGCTGTGATGAAAGAATCTATACCATATGACTTTGGGGGCATAGATGTCATTGACAAGCTGACGATAGCACCTCGAGTACTGAAAGCGAAGGAAGATGGAGAGGGGTTGGAGACCACCACCCCGGTACCAGCATCAAGCCTTCAGAGCACAACCCATGATGAGCCCTCCATTGGGAGGGTTGTTACGGCAGCAGAAGATTTCATTAAGGTGCTTGCCACTGTTTCCACCTCTCACAGCTCCACAGTTGAGGCTGCTAAAGAAGAGGTGTCAGGCACCAACAGAAAGAACAGAAAGAAGAAGAAGAAGAAGAAGATGGGCAAGAAGAAAAAAGGCAGCAAGAAAAAAGGCAAGGGGCGGAAGCGAAAGCAGAGAGTAAACACCCTTGCCAAAGTGGAAGAGGCCACCAGCGTGACTCCGACAGGTCCCAAAATGAAGGATGTCATTGACAACAGTCTTGCAAACAATCCCACTTATGATGGGCACAAGGTGGAGCAAAGTTTGAACACCTTTGATAACAGCCTGGCAGGTGTGCAAGACAAAGGAGAGCTTTCTAATGAACTTATGAAAGATGAACCCCAAAGACAGTCAGATAACACAGTCATCAGTGCCGTCACCTCTGCTGCTGCTCTTCTGGTTGAGCCTGAAAAGCTGGAGTTTCACAAACTTCAGCACCAAAGAGGAAAAGGCCATCTCTCCTTGATGGGGAATGCAACAAAAATGAATGTTGTACAGCTCAACAGGCAAAAGTCAGCAGAAACACAAGGAGCAGGGACAAAACAAAAAACAACTCCTGAACCTGCAACACCAAGTTCCAGTACCACAGCCACAGATAAAACCCAAAAAAACACAAGGTACAATACAGATACTACCCCCTCAGCTATCTTTAATGGTGACACTAATTGGGGGTTTGGACCCCAAAAGTTACAAAGTCACAAAATAAAAGGATTGTTGACTACAACTGCCAACACACCCAATGTGAACTTTCTCAAAAATACAATGCACAAGCTCAAAGACAAACAAGGGAAAAAGAACAGAGGAATTCCTCTTTCCATGCTTAATATTACTAATCCCAGTGCAACAAAAATCCAGACAACCACAAGTTACATCTCTGGCACCAATGCCTCGCCCTCCTCTAACATCCGCAGCGGTGGGACGGTTGAGCTAAAAAGCTCAGAGAGCAAAACCAAACAAGATTTTGTGACAATGTCCACAGTGCCCACTTTCAATGTTACTCAAGTAAAGCAGCGTAAGGGAAGACGGGGACGAAGAAGAGGGAGGAAGATCACTCCCACTTTAAGCAGTGTTGTGCCTTCTGTTTAGGTTGCTACCTGCACAGATCTAAAGAGAGAAATGATGTAAATGGTGAAAGTAACAAACTGTATGAGGAAGCAGACTACGCAGATTATTGCGAATATATGAAATTCTATTCAACACTAACACTAAAACCCATTAAGCTGTTTGCAATATAACTTCTATAAATAGAACATTGTTCCTTGAAGGACCTTTCATATAACAAAAGGTAGCCGATAGCACTGCCTTGGGATCTGAAGGTTGTCAGTTCAAATTTCACCTACTGCTGTAGTAGCCATGAGCAATGTACTTACCCTAAATTGCTGCACTAAAATTACCCAGCTGTATAAATGGGTAAGTACTTATAGGTATCTTAACACTGTAAGTTGTTCTGTAGACCCAAAAGTCACAATCTGAATCCCACCTCCAGCTGTAGTACCCTTAAGCAAGGTACTCACCCTGATTCGCTCCAGTAAAAGTTGCCCAGCTGTATAAATGAGTAAATAATTGTAAGTTCCTTTGGAGAAAAGCATCAGTTAAATGTAAAAGACTGGTTTTAAAATGTTGTCCCTATCTCATAGTTAAAATACCATAATGGGATAATTTTAATTAGAATAAGACTAAGTAATGGGCCAATAGAACTCAGCTTGCACTGCTTAACAGTAACTATCTACACCTACTATTTAGACTAAAAGATGTGTACACACAGAAACAAGCTGAACTTGCTATACAAAGTAATTTGCTATTTTCTTACTATGTTTTGTGCATAGACTATGGCCTTCAGAGTTCCTTCCACAAATGAGGCTTTGTGGGCTAAGGGGCCACATTCCTCACAGGGGATAATCGCTCTGCATCCCACATGCTTTCCTGCGTTAAAAAAGAGAGCGACACCAAGCGTAAGAAGCAAAAATCCCTCACCAGCTGACCATCACATGATTTCCACACAAAGCAATGTCACTTCCACTGTCTGAAAGGAACGCATGCGCTCATGGACCTTGTGAAAATACTCAAATATAAATCAGGTGCATCTGACAACCTGTTATAAACTAATCTTCAGCATCTAAATGTTTTGTGCAGCCTTCCTACAACATAAATGTCTCAAACAGTGAGCAATCTAATTTTCTCTGTTGTAATCCCGCCCCCATTCTGTTTTCCTGCTCATTCAGGCTGAGCTCATTCATCTTATAATGTTCAAATCCGGGAAAATTCAAGTTGATGGCTTTCAGTGAAAGTCTGCTACTATCTGGGCACATTCTGGTAAACATTTGGCACTTCTGGTAATCGTTTAACTTCTACACATGGCATTCTGTGAAATTTACTTAGAGCTAAGTATTTACAGGGCTATATCATCTTATGTTGTTAGCTTGGGTCAGTGCTGGTGAAAGTTTATCCCTTGATTGAAACTGAGAAACTGTGACCTTAAGTATTATTTTTATAGACAAGATGGTAGAAGTGAATATGACTTATTAAACTTGTAGCAAAGTCAATGGGTTGTTTCTTTCTTTTCATCTTTTGATAAAACTTGCAAATTCAAAATCCAGATTGACCTGGTTATCTGGGTCTGAATTTTCTGAATCCTTTGACACGAAAGCCACTGTGGACTTCCAACAACGAGAACTTTCAGAAAGAAGTTCAAATTCCCATACTACGCAACATTAACAAAGTCTTTCTCTGATCTTGCCGATGAGAAATGGCTCCAGTTGGCAAAAAGGCCCTTTTGGATTCTTGACAAAGAATCTGATTGTTAACTGCATAACAAAAGTAAAATTATATAATTTTCCTCAGTGTTCTTTGGGAGGAAAGAGTTGTACACCTGAATAATTTACACAATGGTGATCTCCAAGAACATTCAGCTCTGTACCTTCCTATATTCATTATTAATCCAGAACAAGGTATGAGGAACAATCTAACAGGGTAATAGAAAAAAGAGTAATTTTCTCCTCATGATGTGACAAGACAATTTCATACTTATGCTATTTGAAATGGTGTGTCTTCAGTTGGAGGGGGTGCGGTGGCGCAGTGGGTTGGACCGCAGTCCTGCTCTCTGGTGGGTCTGGGGTTCAAGTCCCGCTTGGGGTGCCTTGCGACGGACTGGCGTCCCGTCCTGGGTGTGTCCCCTTCCCCCTCCGGCCTTACGCCCTGTGTTGCCGGGTAGGCTCCGGTTCCCCGTGACCCTGTGAGGGACAAGCAGTTCTGAAAATGTGTGTGTGTGTGTGTGTGTGTCTTCAGTTGTTTCCCAGTTGGGTGCATTAGGACAAACATAGCAACACCTAGACATCAACTGGACAACAGTACCAGATAATGAGGTATTAAGAGATTTAGTTTCATTTGCAAGGCATCCAATGTTACACTTTCTGTCACTTTCCTCTGCCTCCCATTGCAGGCTTATTTTTGTACTCCGTCAGTGATTTGCCCAGCATCGGCTCAAAAGTGTCTAGTGAAGTTTCCAGGGATAAGGTGAGACAATGAATGCAGGAAAGGCACTAAACTAGTCAGTGCATAGTGAGCTTTCACTCTGCAGGAGAAATGTAACATGTTATCCTTCACTGTGGTTCATCTAGTTCACACTTATTCAACTCTAGTTCTGGCAGAGGACAACCTTCTTGGTTCAGTGTTATTATCCCATTGCAGCTGCAAATTAAAAAGCACAAAGTTTAAACCTAACTGAACCAGACATGTAGGCAGAGGACCCAGTGTGCTATCGTGTGAAACCAAATTGATCTTGGTCTGAGAAAATTGATAGGTGACAATGTGTTTTTTGTAATCTCTACTGAACAAGTGAAGAAACTCTTACAGAATTTGGTCTTGATTAATTACTTAAAGAACAAGAAGACTAAATTATTAACTAAGCTCACCATTTAACTAAATACTGCTTTTCAAGGGGCATCTTTTCACTATTGTGCATGTCCATGAAAAAATAATACAATTAAAGTGATGTTGAGCCTTGTTGTATCAAATTGTTGATGTAACGCACTCTTTCTATTTTTCTCTGAGATACAGCTATATGTCAGTTTGGAGAAAAGTGTCTGCTAAATGAATAAATGTAAATGTAAATCTAAATCTAAATGTAAATTCTGGAAACAATCCCAAAGAAGAATCCCCTTTTCTAGAATTCTAGCAGCAATCCTGCCGACCTGGGCCTCATCTGCCAATGAGGACTATCTTAATAAAAACTGGCAGTGACAGTCTTTGCAAGGTCTTTATGTTATCACAGCTGACAATGTGTAGTACTGCCCAAGTAGTAAATTTCCTTGTTTATCTCACCTGTGTCACGCCCCCGGGAACAAGTGGATCGGCAACACCTGTCTCTAATCAGAGAGACCCAGGATATAAGGAGCTCCGTGACAACAACATGATGTGGATTCATGCAATTGTGCCCTTGCAGTCTCAGTGGCTTTGCTCTTTGGGTCTTGCCTGTGTGCTACAATGACAAGTTTGGATTGCCTGGATGGTAATGTTCATGCCCAGAAAGCCCTTCGCCTGTTCCTGACCTGGATCTTGTCTTGTCCTTCAAATCTGGTTGTCTGAATAAAACCAACCTGCGATTGGGTCCTCGACCTACCTGTCTCTCTCCTGTCTGTCTGCTGCCATGACAACCTGATGTTGTGTAGGAATGCCTCATTTCATGTGGATTTTTTTTTTTTTTTTTCTTTACATCATTACAGCTCTGCACCTAGATTCACCTTGTTGAAACTTGTTGTCACAGAACAAAATATTAATAACTCAGTCAAGCATGTTTAAGTTGTCAACTTGAACAAAACCCAGCACACAGGATTCATCAGGACCATGGCTGAAGATGCCTGATGTAGTCTGAGAACATGTCAAAGTGAATTCCAAGCCTGTACTGAGCCAACATGAAATTTCTTATAGCAAGACGTAAAGTGCATCTGTAAGAATCCAGAGTACAGGGGAAGGAAAGTAGTTCATTTTAGTTTCTGTGATGCATATTTAATTTTAAAATGTTCATCAACAAATGCTCCATGCAGTTGCCCATAATAACCCATGCAAAGCCTCACTGAAGATAAGACACTTATCTCTGACCAGAAACAGTGGACATAATACTTGGAGTGCAATGACATTTTTTCTTATTTCTTTTGAGGTTAAAAATAACATAAGGACTGCCCAGATACTGTATATATGAATACAGACATAGTGAATTATGTGATTTTCCAGAAGAAAAGTTGAGAGCACAGAGAACTGGAGGTCTGGTAGTCCTGAGCTCATCCTGGCCAGAACTTTCCCGAGAAAGAACGGGGCATCGGGATACCGCCGTGGGAAATTACATAATATCTGATTTGATGGAGGGAGACGGGACATGCAGACCATCAAGTCAGAGGTCTGCGCAGAATGTAAGAAATTTAAACAGCATAAGTAAAACGACAAACATTTGTCTTTTGTTCCCATGACGCGGGCCGCACGACACCTGCTTCTCGTTACGGTTTGTTGTAATTGTAGTAACGCTTTACTACCGATAGGTGGCGATGCTGCCGCTCTTAAATCGCTCGATGTGCGTGACGATCCGTTCAACTCGTATGAAGGACATTTAACTTCTGGTCACACTTCAACGATGCATAAATATGCTGTAGATATCCGGAATAATTTTGACTTCGAAAAAAATTCGAGTCATAGCCATACATTATTTAATTTGGAAATATTTCCAGTTTTGAAACTGAGGTACTTAGAATTATTCTGCAGACTCCAAATATTCTTTACAGACAGTCGCATATCTGTGAATAAATTTAGAGCATTTGAATTAGACATCTGCATTTCTGTTCTGACTTGTTGCAGTTTCACTACAAGTTTTCTGCAAGTACTTTTCAACAGTTTATATTTATTTGCTTAGCAGACGCTTTTCTCCAAAGCAACGCAGGCCTACATCTTGCAGAAAAATACAATTTGTGCATTATATTAGGAGAAAGAGAGACATGGGTTGCAGACATGTGATTCTTAAGTACAGTCAATTTGGTTCTTTCCACCATATGAACCAATGTACATCACATGTAGCTGCATACAACCTGAGGAATTGTTGATATTTGGATAATCACATTCCTAATACACACACACACACATTTTCAGAACCGCTTGCCCCATACGGGGTCGCGGGGAACCGGAGCCTACCCGGCAACAGAGGGCGTAAGGCCAGAGGGGGAGGGGACACACCCAGGACGGGACGCCAGTCCGCCGCCAGGCACCCCAAGCGGGACTCGAACCCCAGACCCACTGGAGAGCAGGACCCGGTCCAACCCACGGCGCCACCGCGCCCCCCGGGTATATTCCTAATAATTAAAAAAAAAAAAAACATTAACATTACATTACACAAGTAACTGCATGAAGGTCTATCCCTAGTACAACAGTTATGATCTCAGAGTTATAGTGCATAAACATTTACACCTTACATGAGCTTAAGAGATCATGGGTGAAGCGAGTCTATAAGAGGTAAGTTTTAAGACCCTTTTTAAATGGAGAGAGAGATTCGGCAGTTCTGAGTGAGGGGGGTTGTTCCACCACATCAGAGGCAGAACCGAGAACCTTCGTGCTTTTGCTTTTGGACCTTTGGTGAGTGGGATCACCAAGAGGACAGAGGTGGAGGAGCACAGCAGCCTGGTTGGGGTGTAGCGGATGATAAATTCTTGTAGATACGTTGTAGATACGTTGTAGATACAGTTCCCAACATTATTTGAATGATCTAAAGACAATTAACATATTTTTATTGCAACAGTAACACTGAGTCACAGTGACCTACAGAATATGGTGTCAGAGTAAAATTGGAAATGCAACTGCAAGCATAAATCAGGGAAAGCATATAACAATGTTTCTCAGAAGTAATCAACTACCCTTATCCAAGTCTGTTCTCCCAAAAAAGTATAAACCCATGAGTTGTCATTCAGATTGAATTTTATCAGACCGAAGAAATTTCATCACTAACATCTGCAACAGAAAGATCGCTGTAGCTGTCATAAGTTAGAATTGCGATATTGGATTTATGACTAGTCAAACCAGAAGAATAAATATCATAAAACTGAAATGAAATTATAGATATTTAAAACAAGAATTGGTGTGACAAATTAATTTTTTAAATGGCTTTCGGGAACTGTCCAAGACATGAGTGGGGATGAATTCAGAAACTTGTGGCATCACTAACTATACAACACACTAACCTTCTAACCCCAGTACTGTTACAACAGCTAACGACTAATACCATAAGCAGTTCTGAAAGGCGGAAAAAGTGCCGAATGACCTCAGTTCAGTTAGAACTGTAGAATTACAATAGATGTAATGTTATGTAATTCAGTGTCACTAAAAACTACTGGATATTTTAAGATCCTTTGTCAAAACTTATCAGATAGATTAACTCAGGTAGATTAAAAGACTCAAGGCCTATGATAATGGAAATCCATCCTTTCTCTGTTTGCATTACAAATTCACTGCAGGGCATTTATTGAGTTTTTGGTTTTCATCAACAGCTCACCTACTGCAGGGTCTCACTTTCATGGTCCTTAATAATAGAAACAAAATGTCATGGTCGCGTCAGAGGGAAGCGGCGGACCCAAGTGCAGAGCGGTAATCGTGGTGTCTTCGGGGAAATCCAAGAGAGGAGGTCAGAGGACGGGCAAAGGGTCTTCGAGGTGCGAACGTCGTAACAGGGAGGATCCAAAAGGCGAGGTCAGTGTGCCGGCAAGAGGTCGATAATCCGAAGGAGGCAGTAGATCGGGGGAACAAGGGACGGGTTCGGGGAAGGCGTTCAGGAACAGGAAATGGCTGGAGAAGGTCGCTAACGAGGAGGCAGATCAAGGTTCCGCATCAGCTGGTTGTCCGACGCAGCCTTTTATGCTGCGGTCTGTGTTGGGTCACAGGTGTTCCGTGTTGGTCCGAAGGTGTGGGCGTGGCAGTACCCCCCCCCCGAGGATCGGTCCTGAACACTCGAGGGCGACCAGGGGGACGGCCTCGAGGCCGAGGTGCGGGCCGATCCGGATGACTGCTGTGGAAGTCGGCAATGAGGCTTGGATTAAGGATGTCTCGCGCCGCTACCCAGCACCGTTCCTCAGGTCCGTATCCTTCCCAATCCACCAGATACTGGAGTACCCCTCCACGACGGCGGGAATCCAGGAGCGCCCGTACCGCATACGCTGGTGCACCACCGTCAGGCAGGAGAATTGGGTCTGGAGGCGTGCTTGCGGGCTGGTGTAGGGAGGTGGCCAAGGGTTTGAGGAAGGATACGTGGAACGTCGGGTGTGTGCGTAGGTGTTGGGGCAGTTGCAGGCGATAAGAGACCGGGGTAACTCTGCGGATAATCTTAAAGGGTCCTATGTACCTTGGGCTGAGTTTCTTAGACATATACGGTCCTTGGAGACCCCGGGTTGACAGCCACACCCTCTGTCCGGGTGCGAGGGAGAGGTGCCGCCGATGTCGATCGGCTTGATGTTTGATACGGGTTTGTGATTCTTGGAGATGCCGTCTGACAGCTGCCCATACCTCGCCGCTGGTTCGGTACCAAGAGTCCACAGCCGGCACATCGCTGGACCCTGGTTGCCATGGGAACAATGGTGGCTGGTACCCCAAGATGCACTGAAAAGGAGAGACACCTGTAGAGGTATGGGTGAGCGTATTGTGGGCGTACTCTGCCCACGGAAGGTATCGAACCCAGTGAGTTGGGTGTTCAAGACAATAGCTTCTGAGGTACCGACCGATGTCTTGCTGTAGCCGTTCAACCTGCCCATTGGCTTGAGGGTGGTACTCCGATGTCATACTCACTGTGACCCCGAGTTTCTTCCAAAAGGCCCTCCACACACGCGATGTGAACTGAGGACCCCTGTCGGACACTATGTCTTCGGGTATACCGTAGAGCCGGAATACATGCTGAAACAGCAACTCTGCTGTCTCCAAGGCAGAGGGGAGCTTGGGCAAAGGAATCAAGCGACAGGACTTGGAAAAACGATTGATCACGGTCAAGATGGTGGTCTTACCATCTGACAGTGGGAGGTCCACTAAGAAATCTAACGCTAGGTGCGTCCAGGGATGGCTGGGTACCGGCAGGGGTTCCAGGAGCCCGGCTGGACTCTGATTTGAAGCCTTGGACTGAGCACAGACTGGACACGCCCGGATGTAGTCCTGTACGTCCTCCCGGAGGGACGGCCACCAGTAGAGCTGCTGGATCCTAGCCTGAGTCTTCCCAAACCCTGGGTGCCCTGCCGCTGGATGGTCATGGGCCCATTGTAGGAGAGTCGTCCTCAGACCTGGTGGAACATATTGTTTTCCAGAAGGTTTACCTGGTGGTTCGGGGTCCCCTTGTTGGGCTTGGGCCAGGTCCTGAGTGAAGTCCCACTGAACGGGTGCTACAAAGCAGGACCTGGGCAGGACGTAGTCCGCTTCCGTTACCTCCTGCGTTTCGTCATGCAGCCGGGAAAGGGCGTCCGCTTTGATGTTCTTGGGACCTGGTCTGTAAGTGACAGTAAAGTTGAACCGAGAAAAGAACAGCGCCCACCTGGCCTGACACGCGTTGAGGCGCCGGGCTGTCTGCAGATATTGTAAATTCTTATGATCCGTGAATACCAAAAAAGGGTGTTGTGCCCCTTCTAGCCAATGCCTCCACTCTTCTAGGGCTAACTTAATTGCCAGGAGCTCTCTATTTCCTATGTCGTAATTTTGTTCAGCCTCAGACAGTTTCCTGGAAAAGAATGCGCAAGGGTATAATTTCACGGGCTTACCTTGCCTCTGAGAAAGGACAGCACCTACCCCTGACTCAGAGGCGTCAACCTCCACCACGAATGGCAACTCAGGGTCGGGTTGATGCAGAATGGGGGCTGTAGAGAACTTGGATTTGAGGTTCTCGAAGGCTCGTTGGGCTTCTGGGTTCCACGGGAGACGAGGGGTTTTACTCGCTGTAAGCGCTGTCAATGGTGCGACGATCGTGCTAAAGTTCCTGATGAATCGGCGGTAAAAATTGGAGAACCCCAAAAATCGCTGGAGAGCCTTAGTGGTGGTTGGGCGAGGCCATTGCTGGATGGTCTGGACCTTACCCGGATCCATAGCAATGCCGTCTCGGGTAAGTATGAACCCCAAGAAGGAGACCTTCTGCTTGTGGAATTCACATTTCTCCAACTTCACATATAATCTGTTCTGCAACAGTCTCTGGAGCACCTGTCGGACAGTCAATACATGCTTGGCCAACGTATCAGAATAAATCAGGATATCGTCAAGATATACCAGGACACCTTTGTGGATCATGTCCCCGAGCACATGATTCACAAATGCCTGGAATACACTGGGTGCATTCGCAAGACCAAAAGGCATAACCCGGTATTCGTAATGACCCAGGGTGGTACTGAAAGCAGTCTTCCATTCATCACCCTGCCGGATACGGACTAGATTGTACGCACTTCTCAGGTCTAGCTTTGTGAACCATTGCGCCTGCTGAATGTTCTCAAGCGCGGCTGAGATCAAGGGCAGAGGATGTGGATATTTCACACAAATATTATTCAACCCCCGATAGTCAATACAGGGCCATAACCCCCCATCCTTTTTCTCGATGAAAAAAAACCCGGCAGACGCGGGGGACGTGGATGGTCGAATAATTCCTGTCTTTAAGGCTTCGGTGATATAAGTCTGGAGGGCGGATTGTTCGGGTCTGGACAACGGGTAAATGCGACTACGCGGAGGCGTGGTACCCGGCAAGAGATCGATTGCACAGTCCCAAGGACGATGCGGTGGGAGCTCGGATGCACGTTTCTTGCTAAAAACCTCCGCTAGATCCTGATACTCGGGAGGAACTGGCACCTGCAGTGCCGATTCTGAGCCTTCTGTAGACGTAGCTCGACAGGGTAGCTGTAAGCAGGTTCTCTCACATTGGGGTCCCCAAGCCACCAACTCCCCAGTACTCCACTGAAACACTGGGTCATGCTTGGAGAGCCAAGGGAACCCGAGAATCAGGGGCAACTCCGGAGACGAAATCAAATAAAAACTCAACATTTCCTGGTGACATACACCTACTCTCACAGTTACAGGGGCTGTCTGGTGGTCTACAAAACCCTTACCGAGGGGCTGGCCATCTAGGGCGGTCACTTTAAGACGCCCCCCAATGGGTTTGGAGGGAATGCTATGAGACCGAGCAAACCCAATGTCCATGAAGCACCCTGCTGCTCCCGAATCCACCAGTGCTTGCGTCTGTACCTGTCCTGCTCCCCAGGATAACATTACAGGTACCGCGAGGCGGTTACAACAGAGGGTGCCACTCACCTTGATCTCAGGGCGGACCGGGCACTGGAGACGGAAGTGACTAGGGTCACCACAGTAAAGACAGAGGCGATTTTGTAGTCTTCGCTGTCGTTCGGGGAGGGGCAGGCGCCCCAGCCCCAGCTGCATCGGCTTTGCTTCCTCCTGTTTGGGACCGCATCTTTCTGGAGCCGGTTCTGAGGCTGGTCCCTGGGTTCTGATCTGATTATCTAAGGTTACCGCGGTTTCTATGAACCGATCAAGGGTCCATCTTTCTCCTCGGAACACCATTTCATCACGGATGAGTGGGTTTAGACCACGGCGAAAACTAGCCAACAAGGCTTTCTCTCCCCAATCGCTGCGTGCTGCGAGAACACGAAATTCTAGGGCGTAATCTGCCACGGGTTGGTTACCTTGCTGTAGATTCAGGATTCTTTCACTTAGCTGTTCCTCCGGTTGAACCAGTCCGAAAACGGCGAGGAAGCGGCTCTTGAACTGCGCATAAGTGCTGGGGAGGCCATTTGTCCAGACTGCTGTCGCCCACTCAAGTGCTTTGCCCGTGAGCAGAGAGAGAACGTAGGCGATCCGGCTTTGTTCTGTGCTGTAAACTGGGGGCATACTGGAAAAAACGAGCTCACATAGAAGCAAGAAGCCTTCACATTGTGCTGGGGTCCCGTCAAAGCGGGTCGGGGGAGACAAGTGGAAACCGCGTGAAGGAGAAGGAGTGGCGTTCGACGAGTCAGGCGCTGCAGGACCGGCTGCGCGTTTCTCAATGGGTTGTGTGGGCGCACGCGACGTATTCAGCACGCTTACCACCTGCTTGTAAGAGGCGATGAGGTTGTGCAGCGTCTGTTCCATACCTGCCAAGTGTGCTTCACGCGAGTCCAACTCCGCTTGGAGATGGTTCAGCTCCGCTGGATCCGTATAACTGGCGGAAACCTTCTGTCATGGTCGCGTCAGAGGGAAGCGGCGGACCCAAGTGCAGAGCGGTAATCGTGGTGTCTTCGGGGAAATCCAAGAGAGGAGGTCAGAGGATGGGCAAAGGGTCTTCGAGGTGCGAACGTCGTAACAGGGAGGATCCAAAAGGCGAGGTCAGTGTGCCGGCAAGAGGTCGATAATCCGAAGGAGGCAGTAGATCGGGGGAACAAGGGACGGGTTCGGGGAAGGCGTTCAGGAACAGGAAATGGCTGGAGAAGGTCGCTAACGAGGAGGCAGATCAAGGTTCCGCATCAGCTGGTTGTCCGACGCAGCCTTTTATGCTGCGGTCTGCGTTGGGTCACAGGTGTTCCGTGTTGGTCCGAAGGTGTGGGCGTGGCACAAAAGGTATGAGAAAGGGAACACCACGGATGGGATGCCAACCCGTCGTAGGGCTTTTATTTATTATCTTCTATTAACTTGAAGCAACATTAAAGTCTGGGGTGTGGGTTTATTTTTTATTTTCAGTCACCTCCACAACCTCCTCTTCAGTGTGCTTTGTTCAGCTTTACATGCATCTTCATATTAACTAACATAGGGGAGTAATGGATGATAGCATGGAGAAAATTTAAGTTTTTGACCTTAACTACTGACTATTTCTCATTTGTGACTAGGGACAAGAAAGCTGACTACAAAGATGGGATTGATTTATCACATAAATACGTTGCCATGTTTGAACTCTGGAATCCAGGTGACGAACTCAAATGCGGCAGCGTGTTTATTCAGGCAACAGAATCATCAGAGGCAGGCACAGGTCAGGCAACCAGTAAATGTCATACAGAGGGGTAGGCAGAAGTCAGAACCGGGAAAACAAGAGCAAAGAGTCGAGGAACCGAACAGGAGGAAACACAATGACACAGAATGGTGCGAAGCGCTGCAGTTGCTCTAGAGGAGGTTCTGCACGCAAGAGTATTTGAGCCAGCTTTTTATCCCATACCTCCTTGATGAGCTGCAAGTGCAGGAGTGGGGCACATGGTTGTGGGAATAACAGTACCCCCCCCCCCCCCACAGGCGGGTCTTGCAAGCCTTCCGACGAGCGGAAGGACGTCCCCGGTGCTGATTCTGGGAGCAGTAGCTGTGGAAGAAGCAGGATATATCCTGCTGTAGCCGTTCGACTTGACTAAGGCTCACTGACACCCCCAACTTGTCCCAGAAGGCTTTTAGGGAGGTGAACTGAGGGCCCTGATCTGTAACGATATCTTCCGGCAAGCCAAACAAACGAAACATGTGTTGGGAGAGAGCCTTGGTCATCTCCAGGCGCAGCCTTGGTAGGGGAATCAGATGGCACGCCTTGGAGAACCAGTCTATTAAGGTGAGTATCGTGGTTGTGTCCTCAGATGATGGGAGGTCAACCAGGAAGTCCAGTGCCACCTGGGACCAAGGACGGGAAGGCATGGGCAGAGGTTCCAGCAGCCCCGGGGGTTTTTAGGTTGGTGTCTTGGGAGCATGTGGAACAAGCTTCTGCATACTCCCGTATGTCCTCCTGCATAGAGGGCCACCAGAACTGTCCCTGCAGGAGGGAGAGGGTCTGGCGTAGGCCTGGGTTTCCTGCCGTGAGGGAGCCCAGTGCAAGAGAGGAGTCCTCATACTCACCAATATGTACTCCTTGCCATTGGGTCAGTTGGTGGAACTGGGTTCAACTGCCCGGATGCTCTGGAGATCCTGAAAAAAACTGCCACACAGTTCTGGCTCAAGATCGATTCAGGGCTCTTGGTGGAGGGTCAGGGTCGTGCAGATGCGAGAGGGCATCGGCCTTGGTGTTCTTGGAACCCGGCCTGTAAGACATGGTAAACTGGAACCAGGTGAAGAATAGTGCCCATGTGGCCTGGCCGGGATTGAGCCAGCCCGCGGACTGGAGGTATTCAAGGTTGCGGTGATTGGTCAAAACAAGGAAGGAATGCACTGTTCCCTCCAGCCAGTGCTGCCGTTCCTCCAGGGCCAGCTTGATAGCCTGCAACTCCCAGTTCCCTATATCATAATTCTACTTAGCCTGGGACAGTTTACGCAAAAAATAGGTGCAGAGATTGATCTTAGGGGGATCCCCTTGCCTTTGGGACATGACTGCTCCAACTCCCACTACAGAAGCGTCCACTTCCACCACGAAGGGGAGAGTGGGGTCAGGGTGGTGGAAGATGGGTGGTGACATGAACTTGTTCTTTAGTTCCTGGAAGGCGTGCTAAGCGTGGTCAGTCCAGATCAGATGGGGCCTCTTACCTGCCATGAGGGCCATTAGGGAGGCAGCAACGGAGCTGAACCCCTGGATGAACTGGTGATAAAAGTTAGCAAAACCCAAGAACCGCTGGAGGGCCTTCACCGTCTTCGGTTGTGGCCATTCCAGCACCGTCCGGACCTTCTCTGGGTCCATGGCCACCCCCTCTTTGCTTAGGATGTACTCAAGGAAGGATGCCTGTGGCTGGTGGAACAGACACTTTTCTCCTTTCACAAACAGGTTGTTCTGGAGGAACCGTTGTAACATTGCTTGTACCTGTTGCACATGTAAGTCCCAGGTTTTAGAGAAGATCAGAATTTCATCAAGGTACACTAAAGCACATTCATTGACCAGGTCCCAGAGGCCGTGATTGACAAAGGCCTGGAATACTGATGGGGCATTCAATAACCCAAACGGCATAATGAGGTACTTGTAGTGACCCAAGGAAGTGCAAAAAAGCAGTGTTCCACTCATCCCCCTCTCTGATCTGGATCAGGTTATAAGCACTCCGGAGGTCAAGCTTGGTGCATATGGTGGTGCCGTGCACTCACTCTAATGCAGCAGTGATCAGAGGTAAGGGATGAGAGTACCTGACCATGATGGTGTTGAGACTTCGATAATCTATGCAGGGATATAGGTCCCCATCCTTCTTCCCAATAAAAAAGAACCCCGCTGAGGCCAGATATGTAGCGGGTCAGATGATACTTGCATTTAAAGTCTCTGTAATGTAGTCTCTCATGGCTCGCTGCTCTGGGAGAGACAAGTGATAGATTCGGCCACGTGCCAGGCCGGAGGTCAATAACACAATCCCATCGCCGGTGCGAGGGGGGGCAGGACCCGCTGCTCGGGTCTTGCTAAACACTTCGTGGAGATCGTGATACTTGGGAGGAATCATCACCAGTTGGGACCCCTCTGGGCTCTTGACTGAGGTGGCCTGACAAGGGAGATGCAGGCATGCCCGCGTGCATTGCGTACCCTAAGATACTAGCTTGCCGGTGCTCCATCAGAACACGGGGTTGTGCTAAATAAGCCAGGGAAGTCCAAGATTACTGGTGTGTCGGAAGCCCTGATTTTAAAAAAAATTCAAGCTCTTTCTGATGACAAGCACTGATCGTTATATGCAACACGTCAGTACATGACTCCACCACTGCGGTGCCCAGCGACTGCCTGTCCAGCGTGCTGACCCGTAACATTATGACAAGGGTCTCACTGGGGGAAGCTTTAACCTGTCGCAAACCCCATGTCCATAAACCAGCCAGTTGCACCACCAAAGGGCGCATGCATATCTGATTCCCTGTACAATCCATGACCACTGGTACGGTTAACTGGGCTTCCGATCGGCATGGTACACTAACCTGGGAGTTTGGGCTGGCTTCTCACACGGGGCGCACCAGGCAGGAGGTGCTAAAGTGGCTGGGTGTGCCGCAACAGAGGCACAATCTATCTTGGAAATGGCACTGTCTCTCATCGGGGATCAACCTGCCTTGCCCAATCTGCATCGGTTCCAGGGTTTCCCCAGCGTGATCGGGTGCTGGTGCGGTGATTCACGGCCACGGGGTACGCTCCTGTTGTCAATCGTAATCTTGGTTTCCAGAAACCAATCAAATGTCCAGTCTTTCCTGTGATTGGCGAGCTCTGCCTGAATCCGGGGATACAGCCCATTCCAGAAGCATGCCAGGAGGGAGACAGAGTTCCAGCCGCTCTGCTCAGCCAGGGTCCGGAACTCCAGAGAATACTCGGTGGCCGAGCTGTTGCCCTGCCGGATTCTCACAAGGCGATTGCTAGCAGCCCATGCAGAGAGCGGGTGATCAAAACCCTCTCAAACCGCTTTTTGAATGCAGTGTAGGTGGTTGAGGTGCGGGTCTTCCAGCCTGATGAGGTTGCCCAGCGGTGTGCAGGACCTGTCAGAAGCGAGACCAGGTAGGCAATTTTAATTTTGTCCACTCAGTAAAAATGAGGCGCCCTGGCAAAAACAAGCTCACACTGCATAAGGAAATCTTGGCAGAGAGGAGGAGGAGGACCGGTTGTCTCAGAGAGATTCCACAGCTGGGAAGGAGCTGGGGATGGTTTTTTATAACAGATTGCCTTCAGCTGTTTAGAGTCAGGTGCTGCTGGTTGTGGCATGGGTGTGGTCATGACAGTAACCTTACAAACATCACTACTAGGATTTAATTTAAATGCATTTTGCTGCTCAGTAGAATTTTACCTTTGCAGCTGAGAAATTTTACGAAATAGAACAGCGAGGAAAATGCAGTTAAAAATGAAAAGGAAAATATTCATATTTTCAAATAATTTTTTAAGTTGAATGTTCATATCTTGAGGTGCCAGTGCATAAAAATAAATTGTAAATTGTATAGTGTTTGCGCAAAAACTGTCTGCACATCAGATGATATATCATCTGAAGACTGCTGCTTAAAGTATGTTTTAACTGATGAGTGTTTTTTACAATAGGAATTAAATGGGATGACAGGTGCACACCCAGAAGGAGACTAAGAATAATATTGGATACAGTGCACAGTCTAAAGCTTTTGGTGACACTTGGATGTGTGTATTTTTAGCCAGGGATGTGTATATTTTTAGCATGGTGGTGCAGCAGGTTACTTTCTCAGCTAATGGACTCTGGGTTGAAATATGGGTTTAAATCCAGTTCTATCTGTGTGGATGTTTATATCATATCTGCATGTTGAAGCAATCATTTCTATGCACAAAAGTGAATGCTTGGCAGCTGAACCAGAATGTTCAGTTTTTCAAGCTGGACTCGACCTAGTTGTAGCCAAGAATGCCATGTCCTAGCACTGAGAACATAGCAAAAGACTCTTCTCAGGCAGTAGTGCATTCTTCCAACTGCATACAGTTCAGTTTCTTATCCTTTTTATGCCTCTGGTACAGTTTTTTGGCTACTGGTCTTATAATTGGTGCTGCATTTTTACTGAAATGTTTTAAACAAGAAGATACAATTATGTCAAATTCAGAGTTACTGAACTCTCTTGTTCCTAATAAAGAGCTTGAGGAATACCATGCTTAGAAATACCCTATAAGAGATTAGCATTTTCATGTGCCAGTCGTGTACTTGTGTAGACCCCCTGTTTTGCATAAATTTCATGAAGTTAACTGTAAATTTGTCTCTGCATATCTTACCCAGTGCTGCATCTACAACAGGTTGTCTTGCCCAAAGCTCCATACATTAAAAAGTGTGGGTGATGTTGGCAGCTCTTCCTGCTTATGACTCAGTTCCTCATAACAAGAATGTACTAATGTAATGCAAGTATATGCTGTCCTCAACTTATAATCAGTTATAAGGGACTAATGACCAGGAAATCATTAACAAAATCCATCTGCTCTGCTTCTTAAAAGCAGCTGCCAGAATTTGCCATTTACACCACAACTTCCACTGGAGGGTAAAACTTAAATATGAAAATATATTCAAAGAGTTTTTCAAATAAATATTTTCCATTTTCTTTCTACTAATTGTAAGCAAGCACTTAGAAAGTATTTCCATGTATAATGTCTCCCAAAGCAGTATTTGAATTACTTAAACGAATGATACCAGTGGGGCAACTTAAAAATGTCAAGTCGTATTACAAAGGCTTCAAAAAATTCTTAAACTCCCAGGAGATACAATCTGACATCTGAAAGCTCCCGTAAATTATGCCAATATTTAAAATAAAAATTGTTGGAATGGATACAGAATGGAAGGTGTTCTTTGCCATTGCTGCAACAGTTAAATTATGATCTCAGTGTAAAAATGAAGCGTAAACTTTCTGGCCCATTTAGTTTTTTCCCCAGATTATTCACATACAGTAAACGGTGCTGCACGTAGAAGTGTAAATTATTGAAAGGACAGGAAAAAAAAAGACCTTTAAATTTTTAATAATGGTTGCAGAAAGACCACATTAAATGGGCTAAATGTTGCACATCACCACATCAGAAGAATTCACTTTCAAAAACGACTGATATACTAAAATGCATAAATTGCACCTCTGATATTACTCCGAATTTACTGTATGTATGTTGGCGGTGTGTGTCTCAAATTGCGGCTGTGATTTAAGCGCGCCTCGCCAGCTAAGTGCGATAGGTGGACTGTACTACAGTATAATGCGTGTGAAGTACTGATCCTAATTAAAGCTAAATGGTGGGGAGGGAGCGAAGGGATTGAGGATGGCGGGGTGTAACACTGTCAGCTCTTCTCTCCTAATCCTCCCAGTCTTCACTTAATCTGCCAACGTGTGGGCGAATTCGCATCTCTCAGTGGCTGCCTGCCCACGTTAGTCCCACGTTTCTTCCTCGCCTTTGAACACTGCGCCTGCGGGCTGCGGGTCCGAAATAAATCCGTTTGCACCTGACGTGGCTGTGTTCTGTACTGTAAAGCGCTTCATCCTCCATCACGCAGTCAGATGTCAGCGGACTCTCGGGTATGAAGGCTCACAACAACGATTACCGTACAGTTCGGCGCACGGCGGCCCGAACCGCCCGCTGCAGTAGCACGGCTACAATTATCAAGTGCAGAAGTGCAATTATTGCCGCGTCCGCAATCATCGGGATCACACAACCAGTCATTTCCTGGAGGGAGGTGGTAGCGTCGTGAAGAATAACCTTTAAAAATTGTTTATTTATTTAGCTGCACGCAAAGCAGTTCAAAAAACAGGTTGAATGCTGGAGCTCAGCATCTTGCGAGTCTGGTACAAATCAAATGGCTGTTGATGCCTTTAACTGGGTATCTGTGGTCAAAGTCCATAATTTTGCCTTTCCAGGATATGTCTATTATTACAGTTTCCATAGCCGTTCCTGCTGCGCAGAATTTTATCTAACCAGTGGTAGGCAATGACTGGAATCGAATCCCAAAAGTGCACAGACTAATTGGGTCATTACCTGGCCAGAGACGATGGACATGTTAACAACTAGGACAGCAAACTGCGCTTTTATTATGCAAGAACGCCAGCTGTGCCCAGGACATCTTCTCCTGAAAAGTATCAGGAGCACTTCAATGCAAAAATGTTTCTGTAAAATAATGTTGAAAATATGGATGTGTCGTCATTCCTGTAGTTTAAAACACACTCTCTTGTCATTCTCCTCATGGCCATTGTTTAGATCCAGAGCTAAAAGCAGTTTTGGTCATAGGATTCAAACCTTTGACTGTCTGGTAAGCTGCTAGGTTGGGTAACTGTTAGCACACCCCCCAAAAAAGGTCAATCCTTTTTCAATTATAATTGAATAATTATTCAATCACACTGCAGTGATGCTGAGAGCTCTGGGTGTCAGTTGTGGGGGATTGGGGGTAAACTCCATGTAATTACCAATTTTAATATTTAGGATTGTTTGGATGACCCCCGATGACTTTTATAACATCAGTTTATTTGTTTTTAAATTGAGATTCACAAAATTAAATACATACAATGAGAAATTGCTTCTGGGAATGGAATACAGTGAGAAAAGCTTTCTCAAGGTTGTAGGGGAGAGGCCTTAGTGCTGAGATAGGTTTTTATGACCTGAATTTACAGCAACCTTTCTAATAGCCTTGGCAAAATGTAGTGCGCAATTCACTGTGAAGGTCAATTTGCCAATCTGGTCAGCAAGGTAACGCACCCCCCTGGCACAGACTTGGTGTTTTCACGCTAAATTCCAGAGTCACAGAAGACTGATAAATGATATATGTGCTGAAATTAGGCCAAGACTGAATTTAAAATCCATTTTAGCCTGCAAGTTTCAGTCTTTTGCCATTTCATTAATTTTCATTCTAAAATATATATGGCATATGACTTCTCTTTACCGTTCTCCCTCAGGGCTGGAAAGACAAAAACAAGAGAGAGCCACATTGCTATCAAGGAAACCAGTATCAAGGGTGGAACAAGGATACAGAACAAGAACGTTTCTCTATTAATAGGACAATCACTTTTGTTTCCCTTCACGGGCAATCCATTATCTGTCCAGCTTTGTACTCACAGCCTCTTTGGCTCCCAGCCTGCTGGGGACTTCCTCATTAAGAGGCAAATGTTTGCCTCTTGGAAGTTACTGATAGGACAACTATTTAGTTTTCGTATTCTTTAAAGTCTGTGGGGTCTATGGAGAAATGGATTGACATTTATAATGGATGGCAAATTCCTAAAATTAAATATGTCATTATTTATGACATAAATCAATAGGCATATGCACTGTAATTGGCACTGAGCACTCAATGAGAGATGAAAAGACAAAAAACACTCCATTATTCAAGGGAATTAAGATATGAATATTGGGATGACCAAGATTAATCTAGAAGCCTTTGTGGAAGGACAGGCACAAAAAGCCAACAAATAGAGAAACATTTGGGCTGTTGTGTAGGACTTGCCGTTTGACCCTTAATACATCCAGTGACAAAGGCCTAAATCCAGTTTGCCGTAATGTGGGTTATTTGCATTGTGTAGAGTTTATTTTAATCTGAACTCCCTTCGGAACCCCCCACACTGTCAGAGTGGATTAGTCACGCTCTCGCGTGGCATCTTTGCGTGACACTGTTCAACACTGGCGCCGCAGCCTGTCACATTCCACGGGAATAATCTCGCCCCTCGCGGTCAGGACCGGTCGCGCGTCTCCTCCTCGCTCGCGCGGCGCCTCTGCAGATCGGACCCGACGCGTATCCGCGCGAGCTGCTCGACCGCCCGGCGTTTCAATTCCTCAAAGCTATCTGGGTGACCTAGTTCCTCGCGACCAACTCCCTGGATCTTAACGCCTGCAAAAAAATGGGTAGAGCATTTATAAACCAACCGAATGGGCTAGTGAACAAGAAAAGGATCATCTAAGTGGCCCATGATCAATATCACAGAAACATACACATTGTTGTCATTTTACTTTTGGCTTTGCTGTTCATTGGTTTGCCGTCACTATTTTCTCGAACATTTCTCTAAAGCAGACTGTTTACGCTGAGATATGCGAAATTAATTCCTGTGATAATAAAAACTCCGGTTGTCAAGGGTGTAAAAATGAAACCAAATGTTTTACCAGGACAATTTGCCAAGAATTTTTTACTGACTTAACAAAAGTCGTTATTGTGTTTGTGTAATATGTTGAATTCCAAACGATGTCAGCATTCCATTTTGTGGCAAAGTTTGGAACCAATATAGTAATTTTCAACAAAAGGCTCCAGTTGCTTTTTTTAGGCGTCGGAATTGCACCTCGCGGGTGACACGCTCCCCTGTGGCGAATCCCCCGTCCTTGGCTCTGCGCGCGCACCATCTCTCAGTCCAAGACGTCCGCTATTCTGCATTTCCACTCTCCGGCTGGAACATAGGAAGAGTGCGAGGTAAAAACACGGCGAATAAAGCGGGTGCCTCCGAGAACTGCAGCGGGGAGACGGCTATTGCTGTGGCACGCGCATTAATGCATAGCCATAAACCAAAACCGTGAAGCTGACCAGGTATTTGAGATGGGTTCGTTCTAACGGACGGATGCTGCGCCTGCGCGCTGACACATTTACAGCCGAGGTGCAGTGGCGTCTGCGTGTGCAGTCCGTAATATTGCGAAATATTAGAAAGAAAGGACGCGGACTTGTTCGTTCGCCCGCTATATGCGGGCCTTTGTACATATTGCACTCTTGCCCTCTTTGGGAAGGGTTGGCGTTTGAAGCGGACGATATGAAGATGCTCACCGTCGACGTCGTCGCAGTCTTCGCCAGCATCCTCAGAAGCACACAGGCAAAGAAGCAGGGAAAGGAGGACTTATCGCCGGCGTAAGCCAGCTTCATTATCTAAGAGATATGTTAATGAATGGATAAAATTGGATCGCGCCAGCCTGGGAAATCATGGCGTTCGGTCTGCGGGTATGTTCCACGCGTGATTTTTAATACGATTTTGGTTTGTTTGGGGTTATTTTTGTGTCGTGGCTACTGATGAATCGGACGAAACTAAGAGCTCCGAAATTCCCCTGCATCTGCAGCCTACATTTCGGTTGTCACGCCCTCGAGCCAAACAACTGCACCTGCCCCGAATCGGACGCGCAGAGGATAAAAACGTCTTCCCGGTTCATCTGGTTGTGGGACTTTTGAGTCAAGCAGCTTCTTCTGTGGAAGGGGAACACAACAGTCATCACTACACTACAGGCTATCGCCCCGGTCCTCGCTAAACTGGTCATCTTGATACTTAACCTTTAATCAAAGGTGTGGCTATTGATAATTGAAAAATTTCTTCGCAACAAAGTCACGAGTGCTGCTGTCGCGTGTCCCAGAGCGGGCTCTCGAGTGTTTTTTTTTTCCCCTCCTTAAAAACACGGCTCCTCGGACTGCGGACATCAGGAACTTTAATGGCTTTTGTTCTGAGAAGATGGAGAATGTTACTGGTGCTGAATGTCATTGTGGTGGCGGGGTTTATGACTTTTTGGGCCAAGTGCAACTCGCGCGCCGTCAAGGCAGGCGCTCAGGACTCCTCGGCCGACGCGAGGAGACTCGCGCGCTACAACCTGTCCGCTCAGGGCGCGAGCGTCAGTCACGAGACCCTGCTGAGGAGGCTCGGCTCCCTGGAGGACGTGGTCTACAGGCAGCTCAATGGTGAGTGTCAGTGGTGGGCAAAGCACGTCGCGCTCTTAGAAATTAAATGCTCTCTCTAAGGTCGTAAAACGTAAATGTCTCAATGGTTTACCTGATTTTTTCCTGAACAGGCTTGTCTAAGTCCCTGGGTCTGATAGAAGGCTTTGGGGGGCGAGGCCAAGGTGGCCTTCCTGCCACCTTGACTCCTGAAGAGGAGAATGATGCCAAATACCTGAGGGAGAAATATGGTTATAATGCCTACCTTAGCGACAAAATCTCCCTGGACAGATCCATCCCAGACTACCGCCCAAACAGGTGAGTGTAGGAGTGCTTGTGCTCAGAGAGAATGCTCTGTTCTGCACAGCCCACATTGCTTCTGGCTTTACTAACATTTTAACCCCTCCTTCAGTCTGCCCAGTAATGTTTTCTTTCAGAGTATGTGAAGTGTCTCTGACTTTCAGTTTAACGTCTTAATGTGTTTTGATGAAACTAGCGTCACACCTGTTGCCCTAGTTCAGAATCTGTGATAGTGAGCAGAACGTTCAGGGTTTGCAGTGTAAAGGCAGTCTATGTGAAATCTAAGGTGCAATCTCACAGTAAGCTTGCATGTTACTGCCAATGTGTGGTAACAACATGGCTTGAATTAATTTAGGAGTGCAATTTTAGACTCCTTGAAGAAATTAATTCAAATCTGTGTGGCATGCAGAAGCTGTTCTGCCCAAGTTCCCAACAGTCTGTCAGCCTATCCTCTGTGCTATTACCCTCTTATCCAGTGCAGGCTCACAGTGATCGACAGCCTCCTTATCGAAGAAGTATAGGGAGTGATGCAGGGTACACCATGGATGGGATGCCATTTCATTGCAGAACAATCTCTCACATACACACTATGGGCAATTCAGAGTATTAAATTAATCTGAAACCCATGTCTTTGGATTGTGGGAGGAAGCTGGAGCACCCAGAGAAAGCCCACACAAAATCGGGGAGAATGTGTAAACTCCGCACCTACAGAGGTGGATGCACGCCTGTAACCGAACCCAAGCGATATTGGGCACCAGCGCTACCTGCTGTGCCACTGTGCTGCCCTTGTGGTCAAATAATTTTTTTTTTTTTTTTTTTAAAAGCTATGGAAGTCCTTGTCATGCTGTAAGTCCTAACACAGCTTGTTTAGTTCTTGTAATCTTATTACAGGAACACTAAATAGTTTTTTTCTGTGTGTGCATTGTACTGTAGCAGTAACGGGCCAAAGTCGTAATATTTTTATCTCTGCATTCTCTGAATTAAAACAATGCGTAAAAGTACACACCTCATCAGCTGGGGGTATAAATTGCACAGTCTCCATGTCTGGATGTACTCAGGGAGCCCTTGCACTTTGTCACAGGTGTGTGTTCCTGCTGCTGGACATAGTGTGTGCAGTTGGACACACTACATTATAAAACTTCTGTCAAGTATGTTACCCTGTGTATGTTCATTTCATCACCTAAATACTCAAAACGATAAAATGAGAATCTTAAAATTTCAAAAAAACAGAGAGCAGGATGGTTTGATGGCTTTTCTAATGCCAGGAACTGCATATACCCCTCACACTCCTGCATTTTCTGGAACAAGATTAATGAGAAATTTCTCACTTATGGCTTTTTAGTTATGCATGAGTATGTGTGAGTCAGGATGAGAGAGGCATGTCATCACCACATCACTTGTTGCACTGTTCACCCCTCCCTGCCAGGTGCTTGCCTTTATGGACCTGCAGCAGTGCTCTCATGGGGCCCAGCTGCAGAGCCATTATAACTGGGCTTTCTGCTCCTCATCAATGCAGGGTCAAATTACCATGAAGGACTTTTTAAAAATAAGACTTGGAATGCTCTCACCATGCTCTAGTAGTATTACAATGTGAAATTCTGTAGGGCCAAGGAAAAAATTTAGTGAGTTGGGTGTGATTCTGTCTGCAACTACAGGTGCAAGAAGGTAACATACTCTAGAGACCTGCCACAGATCTCTCTCATCTTCATCTTCGTGAACGAGGCCCTCTCTGTGATCCTGCGCTCCGTCCATTCAGCTGTCAACCACACTCCAGCCCACTTGCTGAAGGAGATTGTCCTGGTCGATGATAACAGTGACGATGGTGGGACACTTTCAATATGTAATGTAGAGACCTATTATCATATGTATGTAATAATGACTGTAATGTACATAGCAGATAAAACAGTCCTAGCAAAGTGTCCGGGGCAATTCAGATTTTATTGTTCTTGTTTAATTGCTTAAGTGATGCTTTTATCCACACACATTGACTGAAACCGCTTGTCCCAAGTGGGGTCGCGGTGAACTGGAGCCCAACCCAGCAACACAGGGTGTAAGGCTGGAGGGGGAGAGGACACACCCAGGACAGGACGCCAGTCCATCACAAGGCACTCCAAGTGGAACTTGAACCCCAGACCTGCCAGAGAGCAGGACCTAGTCAAACCCGCTGCGTCACTGCACCCCCTTGCTTTTATCCACTGTTTCACAATTTTACCCATACACCGGCTGTTTTTCACTGAAGAAAAACAGGTAAAGTAACTTGCTTATAGCTAAATATTATGGCTGCTTCAGAACCTTGAATAGGTGATCTTTAGTCTAGGTCCGAGACTTAGCATCCATTCACAGTCACATAAATCAACGTCCTAATGCTGTGCACAGTTTTATTTAATTTCATTTATTAGTTAGTACAACTGGGCACCCCCTTCATATTAATAGTGTGAATGACATTTCTATGTGTAATTCCTTGGACTGAATTCAGTACATTTGAGGAGGACTAACCCTTTCGCACAGTCACCAGAGCTGGAGCCAGTAGGCAGGTGTCAACCTATGCTCTTGCTGCAGATAAAGCCGTCACACACAGTTTAGAGACTGTGGTAAACGAACGAGGCCTCACATATCGTGCACCATCCATGCAGTGTCCCAGCTTGATGTTAGCATGGTTCTGAGAAAGTGTTTCCAACGTGGGGGGTGTGTAGATCATGTCAGCAGAGATCAAAGGCATTTGAGGCAGTAGAGGTGGAAGCTTGTTCCCCTGGGGCAGTTTATATACCATTAGAAAGCAACTTGCCCACGCAGAAAGAACACAAATGAGGCTCATCCAGCTACCCCTCCCATGTTGTGTGTGTGTGTGTGTGTGTGTGTGTGTGTGTGAGACAGAACAACTGAAGGCACCCTTGGAAGAGTACGTCAACAAGCGCTACCCTGGTCTGATCAAGATTGTGCGCAACCAGAAGAGAGAGGGGCTTATCCGTGCACGCATCGAGGGCTGGAAGGTGGCTTCTGGGGAGGTGACAGGCTTCTTTGATGCCCATGTGGAATTTACACCAACCTGGTAAGATACTTGGAGTTTTTTTTTAAAAAAAAAAAAATCCCAAGGCCACCCATTCTGAAAGTGGTGGGCAACAGTCTCTGTGGACTTGCACAGCCATCTTTGCAGAAGCTGTTGATCATCAACACAAGCTAGTGCTGCTGAATCTTCCAGCCCCTCTGTGTCAAATATAAATGGATCAAATGGAAAAAACCACCAAGGGAGCCATAAGACCAAATGGGGCATATTTACAAGGAGTCAGATTGGAGAACACCTTTAATTTTCCCACACATCTGTTCTCCTTCAAGGGCTGAACCAGTCCTCTCCAGGATCAAGGAGAATCGCAAGAGGATCATCCTGCCCTCTATTGACAACATCAAGCATGAGACGCTGGAGCTTGAGCGATACGAGAACTCTGGGCACGGATACAACTGGGAACTCTGGTGCATGTACATCAACCCCCCCAAGCAGTGGTGGGATGAGGGGGACACCTCTGCTCCCATCAGGTAGGTACACTAAGTGCATGCACATGATGGGCATATACATGACATGGTGAAAACGTGTTTTCTGTCTGGTGTGAAGACCACTGTTCTCCATTTATTTGGAGCCCTTATCCTGCACACCCTGAAAATCCCTGCAAAGCACTCATTTAGGAATTGAAGTAAGGGAGTGAGAATTAAACTGTAACCAAGTGTAACTTTGACCACATTCCCGTGGAAGAGCTGTTTAACTAAAATATGGTTCCTTCCAGGACTCCAGCAATGATTGGCTGTTCCTTTGTGGTGAACCGGGATTATTTTGGAGAGCTGGGCTTGCTCGACCCTGGAATGGATGTCTATGGAGGGGAGAACATTGAGCTTGGAATCAGGGTTAGCGTACTGCCCATTGTTCTGCTTTCCAATAAAATGCCACGCACAAAGCTGGCCATGTGATATAGCCTTTCTCCAGAGAATCTTCACACCTGAAGAAAGCATAACTCACACTGAATCTTTGAAATATGCGATCTTAACATTACTATCACAGTGTCATTGTTTAGCTGGCATTTTTATTCAAACTGACAGTTTTGGATATTTTATGGGAATATTTCAGGCTATGTATCCTTTGCAGGCATACTACAATAGGGCCTCACCTGAAACTGAAACATCTTTAAGTATGCTTGCAGTGGAACCTAATGTCGCCTGTGCGGGTGTATCTACACAGGTGTGGCTGTGCGGTGGCAGCATGGAGGTCCTGCCCTGCTCCAGGGTGGCGCACATTGCACGGATGAAGAAGCCATATCACAGCAACATCGCCTTCCACGCACGCCGGAATGCACTGCGTGTGGCCGAGGTCTGGATGGACAATTACAAGTCTCATGTCTATCTGGCCTGGAACCTCCCCATGGAAGTGAGTCGGTCCGTGTTTATATAATGCTAACCTAATGTTTACTAATGCGCATTTAAAAAAAAAAAAAGTGAGGCTTGAAATTCCAAGTGAAATATTTCATACAGAAATTCATTGGACAGATTAGACCACTGACATAACTAACTCTCAAGCTCATGTCAGTTAGTTTGTTGTTCATTTTCAGAACCATGGAATAGACTATGGTGACATCTCCCAAAGAGTAGCCCTGAGGAAAAGTCTGCAGTGTAAGAACTTTGAGTGGTACCTAAACAACGTCTATCCAGAGATGCGAAGATACAACAACACAGTCTATTACGGGGAAGTGAGTCCTGCAATGGGATAGCTACAAATGCAATATTTTCTAACATAAGGATGACTTATTTAGGTGGAGCAGGAAATTAACTGTATGATTTTGCAAGGTGAACAACTGGAGTAAAACATAATCCATTTAAAGAAAACCAAAGGAATCAACTCAGTGACAAATCACATCTATCCCTGCAGTATGTTTTAATGAAAAATCCTTTTTGATGAATTTCTAACTAGAATTCAGTGTGAGAAGCTGAGCTGCATGTTAAGTGATTGAAACCATAATGTAAAACAGTACAAATGGAAAATGCACCTTCATTCCAACCTTGCAGAGGAAGTCAAGCAGCTCAGAGACGTGTGTTTGTGTGTGTGTGTGTGTACTGGACTCTTCTTCACTAGATCCGTAACACAAAAGTGAGCCACCTGTGTATGGACCAGGGAGTCAAAGAGAACCATACAGCCACTCTGCACCCCTGCCATGGGTGGGGCCCTCAGGTAGGAAGAATTACTATGGTCCTCACCACCAGAGATGGCAGCTTAGCAGGAAGCCCTTGTGCAAAAGAAGCCAGCTGTAGATGCACCTAAGCCAGCTGTGAACTTATTTTGCACAGAAAACTGTGCTTATATGTGTTGGTGTGGAACTGATGCATACTCTGCTGCTGGCAGCTGGGCCGCTACACCATGGAGGGCCAGTTGCACCTGGGCCCACTGGGCAGCACCGGCGAGGACACGCGCTGCGTAGTGGACGACCGCCTCAGCAACCTGCCCCAGATGCTCAACTGCGACAAGGTGTCTAGTGTGCCCCACAAGACCTGGAACTTCTCCCAGGTAGGCTGCCTGCATGGGTGAAGAGTGGAGAGACCCATCTCTGGGGCAACAGATAGTTCATGAATTGTCCAAAAGCTGACTACTTCAAGTCCTGGAAGGTGAATTGTGGTGGCTCCCTACATTAACATGTTTAAATTGTTTCTGTAATTGAAAATGTCTTGTAACAAATAAGAGCTTCTTCAATTAGCCCAAATGAGACATGTTTGTTTTTCCATTGTAGAATGAGTCCATTGTCAATAGAGGTACGGGCCGCTGTCTGGAGGTGATCCCAGCCAACATCAATTTTGGTCACCTGCTTGTCCTGCAGCCCTGTACTGGGCAGCGGTGGTACATCAAAAATACCATGAGGCTACCGTGAAAGAGGCTCCTCCCAACTCCCTCCCTACTGCAACAGCCACCCCACGGTGGTCTGCACATGTTGTCACCTCAGATGCTGTTTGCAGAGCCTACATGTAGGCTTGCAGGGGGAGGACCAATGGTTGGAGTAACATTCTGCCTATCAAACATGATTGATGTTGCAGAAGACATATCCTCAGTAAGTGGATATCTGCTCAGCAGGCTATTACCATACAGAACTTTCTAAGACCACAATAAGTGGGGGGGTAGAGGAAGAAATGATAAAGGGATTTTACCCCTTTTGGCAAAGGAGCCACAAGTAAGTTTGGAAATTTTAACTGAAGGTTTTTCCCATAAACTAGTTTGAGGATATCATGTAAAACATTTGACCATTCAGTATGACATTTGGTGAGATGTAATTGCTGAAGATTATATTAAATACAGTGCATTTGTGTTCAGACTAGAGTATCTTAGTCTTGATCATTTCCCATCCTTTCAGTGGCACAAGTTCTGGTAAACAAAGATTTAAAATATTTTAATAGGACTATAGATTATAGTTATACATGTTGCTTTCACGATGTTGTGGGAAAAAATTGTTTTGTATCTGTTTTTACTCTCCTAAGAATATAAAAGATTGTTTTAATCATTTTGTTTTTGTGTAGTTAAACAGCTTTAGTAGCATGAACCATATATATGCACTGGGATTCTGTGATTAACTGTACCAAGCTTGTCCTTGAATTGTTGGTTTCATGCTTAGAGGGAATGACTGCCATAACATCTTAAAACCAGGTAAAGGGGCTACAACTTGAAGCACTTTCTTAAACACGCTGAATGGCTGACTGTCATTTTAGACGTGAAGGACTGACCCAAAAACTTGCAGGTCACTGGTCATACTTCTATCAATATCATTTTTCTGAAATGTATCTGTATTTAACTGAAAGTGTGATGATTTAGAATTTTTCTGAAATTGTCTTCCAATAAATAAGTTTCTTGGGTTTTAATGTTTGTCTCAGCAGTCTTAACTGTCTTATTAGGTGTTGTATTTGTCCTGAGAAGGGGACAGGTTGGCCAAGTTCTCATCTAGGAGATCTTTTTTTTTTTTTCCCCCCTGCCATTCCCCTGTTGGCTCCAAGACAACAGAGTACTGGTAGAATCTCATGAAGGAGGTTTTCAGTCACATGGATGACACGGACAGGTCAGTTGTGTCTAGCCTGCTGCACAGTCCTCGGAGCCTGTTCGTCACAAGGGTTCTTTCTCCGCCCAGAGAGAGGATGCAAAAGCTGTCAGCTGTGCATGTCAATGAGCCTTCAACAACGGCTTCCATTAAAGCACAGGGATGTCATGTGACTGAGACCTACCAGTCAAAATTCCATCAGAGTTCTTGTTTACAAAATCAGAGTACCTTTCCTTTCTCTTTTGCATGTGATGCAAGAACAACTCAGGAGCGATATGTAATGGGTAATAGGTTTAGAGTAATAAAGGTCACCTTTTTTTGTTAAATGTATGCCAAATACAGAGATCTGCCAAGGTTGTCTGGCATGTTCTAGCCATAATAAATGCGTTTTGTGCTTTAAGGCAAGCTTAATGTGCGGAGAGAAGTTTACCAAAACAGATCTGATATAAGGCATGTATTGAAGAATGTCAGCAACTACAGTAAATTGAATGGTTTAAAATGAACCAGACTAAAGTATCACAGCCACAAGGGCTAGTCACAAACCGAACTGTCAGCCGTCCTGAGAGCCACATCTTCGTTTCATATGTTCCTTCTGCCTAAGGAGCACATGGACAGGCGCTGTCACTGGGGCCTTTAATGTAACAGTCACTGCAATCATCCATTATCGTGTTTGTATCCATCACATATACCTGTACGTATTAAACCTCTGGATGCATGTTTGCATTAGGCGGTATTTCTCTCTTTGAAATCAAGGAATTAAAAAAAAGATTGACTTACCTGTGTAAGTGTAGTAATATCCACTTCCACCAGGTGGTGTCACTACAATAGGAGAAAAAGGGACAACTTTGGTTTTATCTGAACCATATTTCAGTGGGATACCCTTTACCTTTGTGGCAACTCATGTAACTAGATACATTTAGACGTGGATTAATTTAGAAAATGGTTCATTATTCATTTTAGTGTCAGTTTCATTAAATACCTTACACAGAATCACTCTTTTAACTCTGTTAAATCCTATCAATAGCCCTTAACTTTGACTAATGTAGTCAGTTTTAGCCAAGCTATACTTTCTTTAGGTTTTCTATACCCACGTGAAGGATTTAGAAGAAAGAACTGCATATTTGAGAGAGATTTTACGAATTAGGCATTGAAATCATTCACACCTGCAGGGCCCGTCAGGCGGTATTAAGATCATATAAAAATAACTCCCGGTTCTACAAACGGCTATCTGGGGTTTCGACGGAACTAATATCATCCTTACGTAACAAGCACTGAACTAGTGGAAATCAATGATTAACTAAAAGCTACACAGAACACAGCATCATTCTATCTGACACAATCGCTGTGCGTATGGCAAGTTTCTCATTTTCTCTGAATATCTGGAAGATGGTGACTGAGAAAACTAAGAGCATACAGACATACTCTGGGCTGCGATAAGTTGAAGTTATTTCCTCAAAGAAACACAGATCACAAGACTCATAAAGGGTATTGCAAAAAAAGATTTATTGCATAAATGCTTTCCATTTACTTTTATACAGATTTGAATATTTACAGGTAGAATATTTTGTAATTTTTATAGAACAATTTCTTAATATGCTGACTGTCTAAATGTGTACAATCTGCATGCTGAGTTTACATTTATTTATATGCCTGCAATTTCATACATATATTGACTATGTACAAATCTTTATACACATTTGTAGTTTAACCACCATGCTACAGAAGTTTAAGAAAGACTGCTTGGTTATGTTCAAGACGCCTCTTCCCAGGATAATTTGTACTGACTTGGAAAGAAAGCATTGGCTGGGCCTGCATCTTTGTTTCCAACTAGGCTTGAAAGCTGTGGAATACAAATATCGTCTGTTTTTAAACACATCATCTTTTATCCATGGTTCCATACTAATTATAAATCCAAAGCCACCTCCGTTATATGGCGTATTACAAGTGCTGCTGATTCAGAGGGCTTTTAAAAATGGGCAGGTTTTTCAGATTTAATAGGTCACTGTTATTATCACTGTTACATTTTTATGACATGTAGAAATAAATATATCATGTGAAACTCAGAGAAAATGCATGCCTCCTTTCTCATTTTACCTTAAATTCTTAATGATAACTATATTTTGCTTTGAAGAAGTTCTAAAATTCATACTTTCTAGAAAAAAGTTAGTGAGAAAAAATGACATGGCCATGACAAATAATATAACAGCATTATAATCATATTTCAATCTTATCATCTTCCTCAATATTTTCAAATATTTAAACTCTATTTAAATTATAAATTATTTCACTAGAGCTGGAATGTAATCAGTTTATTTTTTTTGCGAAAGTCAAACGAGCAGTTAAGGAAACAGTACAACAATGTTCTTAAAATAATGCCAGTAAAATGTCATCAAAAGGGTGCTTTGTTTTTTCATATATATCCATAAAATGAAAACTAAAATTTTTATTACTACTCTCAAAACTTTGAATGTACATTGGAAAGCAATATCCAAATTAATTTGTACGTACATACAGGAATATATGTTTGTCTATAAATATGGTATATATTTGGCAAACATTTATTCTATTTCTAGAAGGGAAGAAGATAGCATTATATTCTCATTGTCCTCAGCACCCTGAAATCTCTTGAACCATATCATAAAAATGAACATTCAATGAACATTTAATTTGCTGGGCGACAGACAGATTACAGAGGCAGACAAAAACAACAGGACGACCACAACTCCCCAACAAACCACTAGATGGTCCTACTGTACAACTGTAACAATTGGAGTCTTCTGTCATGCAAGAGGTGTGACTGAAAACACACACACACACACACACACACACACACACACACACACACACACAGAGTAATGACTGACTTCCTCTTCTCACACCACAGCAACACTCAAAGAGAGAATTATAAAATGTGCACATGTTGGTGTTGTGTGTTAAATACATTCCAGTGAATGTTTATGGCTTAAGAGAGGAGCTAGGGTGATGGGGAGCACACTGAATCCCCAGGCCATGACACTGCCCAGTCAAGAGGTACTCACATGTCTCAACATCATGCACACAAAGTGACCGTTAAATAGACTCCATACAGCTCAGACAACGTGGGGGATATTTACAGAATTTCACTCGGTCGCATGCACTGGGTACAAGCAGTCTGTGTAAAACTTGAGGTGGTTAAAAATATGTGTATTACCAACAGGAGTTTTGTACAGGAGTTCAGAAGTACCGTGTGTGAAAGCAGATTAATACCCGTCGCCTGGGCGACCGCAGAGCGTGACATCATTTGGACAGAGCGCAGTGCCAGGCCCAGATCCTCGTCACCGCGCATTATTATGAGTGCCGCTTGCGTGCCATTTGGGCTGCGCTCCCGCCTGTCCCGTCGCATTCTGAGCTCCAGTACATTTCAGATGAAAGAATCTTTATGCATACACTGCATGTAAAAGGTGTACAAAAAGTATACTGCAAAACAAATTCGCTCGAAGATAAAGAGTAATTCTCCAGCGAAAAAACCTCAAGTGCCGTGAGCTTCCAAATTTGTACCGGTGTATCCGAGTGGCTGCATCATGAGTCGGCGGGTAGGGACCATACGGCCTTGCTGGGATAAAAGGGAAGAAGGAGCCACTGATCTTTCTCATGGAGCGCAGAAAGCAGATTTAATGGAGGAGCGCTGCTGGAGAAATGCTGAGTGCATAGGCAAAAATGAGGTGGGGTGGTGCGGAGAACATACCCCCCCCACACACACACAGATACACAGGCTTTTTACATTAGCTGAGAGCTTCATGGCATACACCCCTTCCTCTTTTTATACAGGTTCTATGCCCTTAAGTGAGCAAGCGTACGCTTTGATGAACTAAGGAGCTGGGTTTGGAATCGGAAAACTGTTCAAATCCTTCTTAAAGTGGAGGATTCTTTGCCAAAGGGGATGATGCTATGCTATAGAATGTGATCTGAAGAAAAACGCCTGACTGGCTCTGTGGCTGTAGTAGCAGCAGTTCCTCCAGGCCAAACGCAAAGTACAGGTGACATTTGGTCACGGGCGGCCCGGGCTGGACTGAGCGTGGAGCAGATGGTGTGAGAGCCACCGATCTCCACGTTGCCACGGCAGCTGCAGATGGACATTAAGATATGCGGGGGCGCCATGGGAAGACGGATCCAGCGGCACCTTCAAGGAGCAAGGCCGTGTTTGAGGTCGGTGCATGTAAGACAAGGTGAGATCAGAGCCGAAAGCTACCGGTCAGACCCACCCACATGGACACGGTAAAAGGGAGGCTTCTTACGTTTCAAAGGGTGGGTCGTACACGCGTGAATGTGTACATATACACAAGTGATCTGTCCTGTTTGACACACACGGGAATGCTTCGGGAGCACCAGGTTGAGTATGGGGCCGCCAGACATTAGACATAATGGTCTCACACAAGCTCTTACAGACTGTAATATGCGCTGTAAAAATAGTGGCTGAGAAACCCCGGACATGTCGGGCGCCTAAGAAAGACCCTACTAGTCCGAGAGGCCCCGGCTCAGCAGGCGGCACTGCGTCACATCGCTGGCGCACACACAGACACTCCTGCCCGCTCCGCATGCACTCTCCCCACAGTCTCGTATTGAGGAGCCCAAAGTGGAGAGAGATTTCAGAGGAAGAAAGTCCTGCTGCTCGGTAGAACACAGCTGCCTGAAACCCCCCTCGGAGAGGGCGAGCGCCTGCCGCTTCTTCATTCTTCGTTCTTCATTTCGATCACTTAGCCGGATTTCATTCCAACCCACTCCTCTTACCGGGCCCAATTAGCTGGTGGTTATCAGTAATATTAATACAGATGTTCTGTATTTATTTCTCCCTGGAGAAAAACGCTGCTGTGAAATACAGTATTTCTCACACATGTTAAAAAAAGCAGGAAACACAAAAACAGAGCAACTAATTAAGCAGCTGAGAAACCATGGCTGGAGCAAACAGCCCCTTGGGAAAAGAGCTCAAGCCCCTGGCTTCAAGGACCACGCCGCAGCCCGGCCGTGTCTCAGGATGGCTTTCACACACAACCCCCCCGCAGAGGGAAGATAGTTCCGAACTCCTGCACTTTATTGCATTAAGGAACGAAGTGACACGAAACCGAAAGACAGCCCTTGGATGTCCCTGCCAGAGAGATGGAGGGGCGGCCCTCAGTGAGGCCCCCTGCTGGCTTCCGTCTTGGCGGACATCGTTGTGTCGCTCACGTGCTGACCTCACGCTCAATGTCTCCTTGTGAGGCGAGTTTACTGATTTTTTTTTGGCCATTTCAAAGTGTTTTTATTTTGTAGAAAAAGAAAAATGTCATCACCCACTGGCATGCACATGCAGGTCATTTTCCCGCTCACAGTGGGCGTGGCTACTCCATGCCGTTCCGCAGCATCTGATTGGCTGCGATGAGCATGACGCTGATGATGAAAGCCATGGCGAATGCGCAGATGAGGCTCTTGCGCACACATGTCTGCCGGTTCTTCTTCTTGGGATGCACTGCGCCAGAAGAGGGAAGAGGAAACAGGAAAGAGAAACGTTATGGAAACGGCCAAAGTGAAGAAGGTGGCTGGGGGGTGGCTGTGTGCTCACCACAGATCTGACCTTTAGAACGGCACCCAGAGACCTCAAGAATCCAAGAAAGAAGAGATACAACCGATTTCCAAGAAACAGTAAAGAAAACAAAACTGTCAGTGTTACTATGGTCATTTATGGTATTCAAAGAAAAAAAAAAAAATCACACTTTAATTTCACAGCTAGGAGTGAGTGTGCGCAGGTCATTTGTCCTAGTAAAACTTTCTGTGCTATAAAGGGATTTGTAGATGAGGGGGATGTCCTCTATTTTCCATGCCTGATTAGATGGAGGATCAGCTAGACAGAGGCCAACGCGGATTCCGTTCAACCCAGGCGTATCGAGTTCACCCAGAACTGGTGGAAGTCAGCCTGCTGTTTTATGGATGGCTCTGACCCCGGCACAGAGCAGGCAGCCAGCAGATCCATCTCTCCCCATTATGGGCGGTTATTGGCCTTGGGTCTGGCACCAGGCCAGAACTGATGGCTCTGCCAGCAGTGTCCTTTACCTGTGATCACCTGCCTCTCCACGCTTCCTGCATGCATCCAGGCTGCTGTAGGAGGGGGTGCCCCCTGCCCCCGTTCCACAGCCAGGACTCAAAACTCGACTAAACCCAGATCTCATGGCCTCCGATCCAGACACACGGTGACAGCTCTCACAGCAACATCATTCCCCAGTGCGCAGATCTGAAATAATGTGCTCAAACAACAGTACTCCAAAACTAATCAAAACACACACAGGCAGCTACAAGTAATATTCGCTTCATGATAGAGTCACTGGATAGTTTTTTTTTACTAAAGATTACCGGCTCGCAGCATTTGAAAGCATCAGATTGCTTCTGAGCCAAAGGTATCCGAATTTAAATACCTGATACCTGAGCTAAGACTGTATGGTCACTTATTTTTACAGTCGGTCAGACTGAAGAATATTGACTTTCTTTTTGCTCAACTCATGAAGGATGTGAGCCACTATCAAGAGGGTTAGAAATATTAAAGCTGCTCTGAAAAGAAAATTAACATAGAAAAGTGGGGATATCCTGCAGATTTAGGAATAATTGCGTATGGCATTATCATTTCTATTGAGGTCAAGAGATAAATAATTCATAGTGAAAAATGGGATAATTCAAAGGGAGTTTCTCAAAGTGCAATATCCATGTGTCTCTGTTTCTTAATGCTGGGAAGCTGGTGCCTAAGCAGGAGAGCAGAGACACTTCCCAGCATCCGCTTCTGCTGCCAGGGACCCTGGTGCCCTTACCTGGCACCCTACTTCTTCTAAAGCACATGTCTGTTGCACTTGTTTGCCAACACTGGCTCAAGCCACTTGGCTCCGGACAAAGATCAAGTGGAAGGATTCATTCACGTGGGTTCTGTCACATTCCACGACCACTTAGCCATGTTTGCAAAGAGCTGTTAGAAAAGAGCCAGTACTGCCGGTAGATTCTTTGAGAGTGCCACCCCAAACCGACCGCAGCCATTTACTTCCAGTTTACTTTCACATTTATTTCTAATTTGCTCCACAATTTGTAGAACACCCCTCGCCTTTGTTATCGATAGTGCTTTCTTCGGTACACAGACGGCCGTGCAGCACACACACTGCCAATGTGCACATTACGGGCACCGTTGCAGGGGAGAACAACGCTTTGGGGCCGAGGTAAACCGTAGCAGCGTTCCAAACAACAGACGCTTTGAACGGTGAGAGAGGGATGTGATCCAAGGGGCCTAGAGGATGAGATCTGAGCCAGTCCCAGCATGGAGACTACGCTGTGCCACTGGAACAGAAAGGGATGGTGTGCAAGTAGAGAGCCCCCCTGGACTTTCTCCCCAGTGTTTCTGGTAAATTTAGTACAGCGTGTTATTATAATAATAGTAACAGTTATTATTATATTACTATCATTCCTTATCATTAAAATAATATTTTAATGAGAAAGAAATATAATAATAACTGATATTATTTATTTGAATTAATAAATATGCATAAATATACATGCATCTGTGTGTGTGTGTGTGTGTATATATATATATATATATATATATATATATATGTTTTTCTGCAGGTTAAAGTAAAGAACACTCAAAGTCATACATACTGTATATAGTGCACCGGTGACTGTGTTAGTCATATGGTCCCGTGACTCCAAAGTTTGTAAATACCTTATTAATAAATCACCAGGTTACACTTGTGATGGTAATGGAGTTAGATACTTCCTGACAGCACAACAGGCATGAAAAGGGAGTATGGGAATGATGCTCCTCTGGAGGGATGGGAGGTTGATGCTCTCGCACAGCCCAACTCGGTACTCACCTCCCTCAAACTCTGTCTGGCAGTTCCCAGAGTTCTCATTGAGGCTCTCCTCTTCATTGATGATAATGTTTTCGATGTCCTTCATGGTGAGGTGGTCCCGGAAGGCGTGGAACAGCACGTGTTTCAGTTCCTCGAGTGTTATTCGCTGCATGTCGAACTGTAAGGGGAAATAAAGAGCACGGTGCTCAGGACGCCCCATAATGGAAGAACACGCAAAGGAAAGGCAGAGTGGGTACAATGCACTGGCGGAGTGTGATTACATAGTCGATCCTCTTCATGGTCTTCCGAATGATTTATTTATTATGCTGGAGGAAAAGTGAGGACAGCGTTTGATTCAGTCGGGATTTGCATTTTGCTCCTTTTAGAACATAACTTCGTACAAAGTCCATCTTGCTTGTACATTCTGTGACTTTAGCCTGGGCTTCTGAAGGAACAGAAAGCACTTCACTCAGCAGGGCTGATAGTCTAAGGAATTGGGGGGGTCAGGGAAAATGTTTGGGTGGTGAAGAAGCTGCCCACTTCCTCAGTGTAAGCCAAGGACAATAAATGCTTTCTCCGTTGAGTACTCAACTCAAAATGAGCAGACAGAGACTAATGTAAACAGCAGACAGATTTAGCCCACATAGACTTACTGTGGTAAACTTAACGTCTCCTTCTGACTTCCCATACTCTACCATAACCTGTGCAAAATATTAAGTGTTGGACAAATTCAGCATGATTACACAAGAGAGCAACTAAAAAAGTATTTCCCTATTTTGATGCGCAAAGGATTTAATGAGTACAGAGGAATTGCGCGCGTGCACGCACACGCACGCGCACGCACGCACGCACATTTTCAGAACCACTTGTCCCATACAGGGTTGCAGGGAACCGGAGCCTACCCGACAACACAGGGCGCAAGGCCGGAGGGGGAGGGGACACACCCAGGACGGGACGCCAGTCTGTCGCAAGGCACTCCAAGCGGGACTTGAACCCCAGAGCCACCGGAGAGCAAGACCATGGTCCAACCCACTGCGCCACCACACCCCCCTTTACAGAGTAATTATTAATGTATATATACTATACATGCACAAACTAAGCAATCTGCAAAAACAGAGTTCAGAAGAATGAATTTGGAACATGAAGATCATTTAATACAGAGACTGGTCCATGAATTGACAAAAACAATGTTTGATCTAAATGATACATTTATTGTTTCTGGGCATCTCATTCTGGCAGCTTTGAACTGAGGTGAAAAGCTGCCCAGAAACAGCCTTTAGCTTCTCTTGCCAGTCCCATACATCACGCAATGACCGCTGAATGCTCACTTCAAGGGCACCCAGGATGACCTTGACGTTCGCCCAAGGTGTCTACAGATGCATCACTGGTTGGCTTTGCTGTGGTATGAGCTCCGCCCTCTTTCCTGGAGTTCTAAGTGACACTCGCTTTGATTCAGACCAAAAAGTTTCATATTACTGATATCAAATAGAGAAGGGGTGCGGTGGCGCAGTGGGTTGGACCACAGTTTTGCTCTTCAGTGGGTCTGGGGTTCGAGTCCCGCTTGGGGTGCCTTGCGACGGACTGGCGTCCCGTCCTGGATGTGTCCCCTCCCTCTCTGGCCTTACGCCCTGTGTTGCCGGGTAGGCTCCGTGACCCCGTATGGGACAAGTGGTTCTGAAAAAGTGTGTGTGTGTGATATCAAATAAAGGTATAATACATTTTTATGTACCAGAAATGTTTTCAGTAACAAAAAGCAAAATCTAAACTAATTTATCAAACTCTCAGAATCTGCAATACCTGTGTACGTTAGCATTTCCATAGACCATAACTGTAGTAGAGGAACAGCGACAATTGCTAGAGGAAAAAGCAAGCTAAAGGTCAGTCTCATTTAAAACACCAAAGTCAAGAATCTATGTGTCTGCTGAATAAAGCCTTGGATTTTGACAACGAAAAAAATTACATTTAAAATGATCACTCTTCGTTAAAATATATTGATTCCAATAGGAATCACTTAGTGAAATCGTGTATTTCCATGAAGAAACAACTCAAGGTGAATTATTACCATAGTGTGTATTAATTTATTTGAGGCCTAACCAACTTATCATCCATCTTAAGAATTTATTATCAGGTATAATCGGGACAGTGGCGTTAAAGTGCAATGCCTCGATGGCACAGCTGTCAGCCTCAAAGTAAATGGTAATTTAGCCCAGGAAGAAAAACCGACAGATGACGCAGTAGATAATAATAGAGCCATAAATCATTGTGGCTTCTTTATGTAACACAAGCACCAGGGTGAAATATGACAAGAATTTAAGGTCTTTTACCCATAGAGTTTTAACATTAAAAACAGACAAAGGCAAAAAGACTGATTTCCTGTTAAACTACATTTTTAAATAAAGTAGTAAGGATTTGCACAGTTTTTATTTGTATATTGTGCCTGAAGTAGAGCAATATATTATTCTAACAGACAACAAGAACAAATTTATGGAAAGTTACAATTATCCTCTTTGTGTAGGAGAGTGATCAGGTGGGATATTCTGAATGTGGACTCTGACAGCACAATAAAAAGTGGGTGATACTGAGGTTGTAGACAGCTAACAGCAGGTATTCTGGATAATAAGCAGGGGGATCTAATTGAATGCCAGTGTTTTGGGGGATGATGCTGTAACTAACAAACCTTATTCATTGGTGATGTCATCATTTTTACTGCCAAGCTGCAATTGCAGTTTTGCACCAACAGAGGCACTGTGGTAACTATTTGTGTCTACTGTTCAGATACAAGCCCATCAAAAATAAACCTGTAGAAAGGAAGGCATTGACTGGGATCCAATGTGTCACTCACACAAGCCTTACATTTGTTAATGTCATGTCCATACCTGCACCTCAGCTAGCAGCACCTGGCTCCAATTAAGCACCTGGCGGCAATTGGAGCGCTCGCCTTCAAAAGACCCTTCTCAGCTCTTTCTCGCTTGTGGAATCTCATTGAGACAACCGTCCCCTCTGCGCCTACGTTACTCATCACATCCTATGTCCCGTTCTCCTTCGTCCCTGTCTCCTGTTCTTCGTTCACTTGCTTCTGACCATTCACCTCACCTCCTGACTTCGACTACGGATCTTCTCTCCCACTCTGACCGCCGATCGACTGACTCTTTGCCCATCCCCGACATTGAGAACTCGTCTGATCCCTCAGTTCCAAACAAACGGTCCTGCACTTGGGTCCAGCCTTCCCCGCGTCCTTTGTTCCACGTGACAGTTTAACCAGGTAACTAAAGGATGTATAGCTTGATGATTTTTTCTGAGCAGCATGATCAAGCCTTTATTATGTCTGTCTGACCTTCAGAACCAGAGGACCCTATTGGGAACTATTAACAATAGAGCATTACTATAATGTTTCTGTGGAGGGTAGCAAATCAAAAAGAAACCTTAGAAAGAAAACAAATTTACTCAGGTCCATCATAGCAGACTGCCAGTTCAGTTTTGAGGGTTGCTTAGAATGCCTGTGTACCAATTTACCAATGTAAATATTCATGGAAGCAGGCAAAAATGATGCTTAAGGGTAAGCGGAGAAATGAGAGGACAATGATGGAGAACCTCATTGAATGGGGGCAGGGAAGTGCAGGGTCTGAACTGGCAGATCAGATGTCACCAGTCAGCCAGAAACACATGGGAGATAAGACTAAAACGGACACATTGACAAAACAGAGACAGCCCACCACCATGGAAAGACCCTCATCCAAGGCATACTGGACTGACAGGTCTGTTAATCAAATCTCAGGAAATCACACTAGCCCTCCCCATCTGGAAGATGTCCAAGTGACCATACTGCTAGTACCAGATACTGTCAACAACACCAGGCTCATCCCAGCCTGCCAGGGGAGAAATACAAACACTGCAGCAATGAGCCTACTACCTGGTGCAGCCACCTCCCTGTACTATGAGCCTTAGACATGCTCAGCTGCTTGTTTGAATATTGCATTCTCCTGCCACTTACCCAAGAGATCGGTGCCTGTTGATTCCCTCCAACACTGCCCAAGATTCTACCACTTCAGTATGATTTCCTTCCTCTGTGCTGGTTTCTATCTTTATAACAGCAAAATAAAGTTATGGTGAAGCTTGAGTAGAAATTTGAAAGCTGCATGGCACATATTCTTGGTTAAGGCAGAGAATGGTAGAGCAGGATGGGGCAGTTTAGGGCAGAACAGACTGAAGTGGGGCAGTAGAAGGGAGGGAAAGCAGCTCTTTTTAGTAGTGTTTTACTTTTATTCACTTATATCAAAGCACAATGGCTAAATATCAAGGCCTGCAACTGAGGGGCGGGGGCCTTGTGCCAAGGCACAGAATTCACTCTTACAGGTGATACATTAGAGGTGCATTCTGGGAGATAAAGACAGTGATGACCTTTACATTCCAACCAGATACGATGAAATTTGGGCCTCTGATAAATACAACCTTGAAAACCTGCCTGCAATGCCAGTATTTTGAGTGTGTGTTTGTATCAATATTGCAGTGAAGCACATTAGGGTGTATTGGTGATGTGGTTCTCATGGGGATACACTGTCCTCTCTTCGACCAGTTGTCGGCAAACACCACAGGGGTTATTGATGAGTCCTGCTGCTTTCAGGCATCCGTCCACTTAACAGCAGTTAGTGGCACATTAATTGCATTCTCCCCCCGTAAGGTGAACCCTGGCTCAGCCTCAGGATGAGGGCAGACCGCAGGCAGGCCAACTGCCTTACTGCGGGTAGGGATGGGGGCATTTTGGATTCTCATATTCATTGGGGGCTAATGTTCAGCAGAGGGGAAAATTCCCTGTCTTCCCTGTCAACCCTCTCTCTTCCCATGCATCACAACTCTTCTTCCATCTTCCTTCTAGAACCAAAGACTCACCATCATCCATGATTTCAGTTCTTCCTCCATTCTACCCGCTCATTTTATCACTCCAGTTCCTAGTTGACCTTAACCTTCCCTTGCCAGCCGCCCCCCATCGCTCGCCTCCATCTCCTATCAGAGGCGCTGCTGCTCCAACAGCAGTGGGGGAGGATCTCATTCAGAGGCCTGGGAAGTGGGAAGGCGATTGTCAGCCACAAATGAACGGCGTAGAATGTAAAAATGAAAAAAAGGTTAGCAGCAATATCTAAAAGGAGTATTTCTTGTTTATGATATTTTAGTTTTTCCATCTTGACTCTGTCGCTACGACAACCGCGGGCTGCTTGAGACCTTCACTAAAGCACACTGGAGGGGGATATATACTTCTTCTGGTCTCCAAAGACCGGTTTCGTAACAGGCAGATGAGAGTGGGTTTCAGGTCCACTGGGACAAATTTGTTTCTCATTTCCAAAACCTATTAAGGACACCACTCTTAGTCATTACTTTATTACTCCTATGAGTAACCAAGCAGCACTGGAATTAATGGAACATGTCTTGCTGTCACTTTTAAACCCATATAAAAACACACGTGATACTGAAAGAACACTGAGTCAAGCTCCTTACCTCTGGCTTTTATATGCAAATATACGGAGTCGGATGTGTAACTAGAAGGTATATTTTTCATGATACAATGAACTTTACCAGGAATTGGCTGTGATACATCACACTTAACGCTTTACCTTGATAAACAGCTTCAGGGAAATTCACAGCATTTCACAGACATAATACACAGGTGAAACAAGGCGGTATCTAATCAATCCCTTTCGCACTCTATGCAGTTTTTACATCTTCTGAAATTCTGTAACAGTACACTGAAAATGCAGCAGACTGGGGGGTATAGGAAGGGTGATGTTACTTGATAGGAAACCAAAGCTAATAATTGCTGGATTCCTGACTTTGAGTGTTAAAGTCTCGCACAAAGTTGATGATCAAATAAAAAAGGCATGATGAATTAAACGGGTACTGCTTCAGTGTAATCAGAGAAGTCACTAAAACTCATACAATTTTAATTTCCCAGCTAAAAATTCAACACTTATGTAACTGAAAGGCAATAACACACCATAATGGTAATTTGTTCAGCCGCACTGGGTGTTTTTGTCATGGAGATCAACAAAGTAAAAAATGAAAAGGTTGCCTGAAATAAACCCTTTCGATATGAGGCACCTGGTTTGACAACTCCATAAGAGAGCGGCTACAATAAATACATTTACTGTCATAAAACAGTTCCATGGCAGCTATATTGATCTGCGCCTTTTAACGTTTCATCAATTTCACAAAACCACTGGACTGACAAAATAATGAATGTTTACATTTTTCACACTTAACAACCCACTGGATCACCGAAGATTTCCCTGATAAGATACAAACAGAAGCAAGTAATCACAATGCAAAAGATACACTGTAGAAACAAATATAGACTGAAAACATCATCCAGACTGATGCTGATAAAAGCATTGTCTACTTCTCCATGCCAGATGTGCCAGCTGTGCCAGCTGCCACAGGAAGTGAAGTATCAGGTATACAGTAGAGATATGTTTTGAACTGACAGGCCTGAAAAGCAGCCCTGGCATTTATCAGGGGCTCTTTCATACTTAAACAGTCTAAACACTAAGTTGAATAACAGTGGCTCTCCTGCTGTGTTCTTCGAGAAAACTTTTCTCTTGTAGGTCATACTAAAGGTGTCCAGATCCATGGCACAACTCTTTGTGTTACAAATTATTAGAGGTCAGCCAGCTACCATCCCTGGGAGGAGCTCAGTCAATCAGGAGAAATGCCATAACTGTAGTGCACTCTGTTTTGTCCTCAGTGGGCAAGCCGTCCTCCTTGATAATGACTTGCAGCAGAAGAGGACCCCCCCCCACTCTCTCTCTACAGGCCACAGGAAATATGGAATGGTTGTCAGCTTTCAGCCTTAAGCCGACAAACAGAAGAAAAAGGCTAATGAAACACTGCTAGAGACAAATGACCTATTTCTTAAAAAGAAAAGGGTTTTCCCAAAGAGAGTGGGGAAAAAAAAAATACAGTAAAAAGCAAAGATAAGCACCCTCATGCAGGCTGGCAGCTTATATATTCCCCATGAAAACTGTGAAAAACTGATACACTTAGTAGTCATCCTTTTTTGCAGCAATCCACAAAGCCTTCAGAGGAAGAATATTATACCTGCATAGGTGACCTCACTTTCAGTAGCGTTTCTAATAAAGTGAACAAACAGAGCTCTATGGAGTCCTAGTTGGTTCTGCCAAACCAGAAAGACCCTGGGACTGCAGTAAGTTCTTGTAGAAGCGCAAAGCAGGCTGCCAGTCATCAAGCAGTTCATTAAAAAGCAATGATGTTCATATAGTTACTCAAAAGGGAAGCTTCTCTATAAACCCTGGAGCAAGGGTGAATGAGAGCTCCCTCTAGCCCACACCCCTCATTTGGGGAGCACGTGAAATCTATAGGGCCTGGGGTTTCATGCTGTCAACACCGGGAAGAGAATGAAATTTAAGTCAGAAGAGCAAACACCACATTTAGCCTCCCTCCCCCCCTTTTTACTTCTCTGTCTTTCCCTCTCTTTAAATCTCTCTTGAGAAGAATTTGTCCAGGGTGACAATCTGCCCCACATCTCAAACTAAAATCGTCACTATTAAGGCGTCGCCCCACTCTCTGGAGCATTGTTAAGCACGTGCTCCAGTAGGTAAGGGTCATGTGCCTGCTCACATACTACACATGTGCTCTTCTGCCAGCAGGACATCAAAATTCATGCCAACACACTTCTTCTCTGTTGAGAAGTTCATTGACGAAGGTCTAGGACCAGGATGTGCCAGGTAATCTGTCAAAAAAACAATAGTGAGGCTGTATATATTACTGACTGTGTGACTGTTTACAAAATGACTTCACCACCAAACTATCAATCATGGCAGGCAGGGATGCAGACACATCAAAGACTGATTAGAGCACATCTCCACAGATACAAAAGCATTGGCATTGCTCAGTCATGTTAAAAGGTAAACACAGAAAGCCCATTGCTGAGGCCTGGTTAGTTTTGTGCTCATCATCATAGGGCAGCTTAGGACACAGTGCTGAGTCTGCTGATAGAGATCCCAACCAACATCAACAACCACTTGTCCCAAGGGGGGTCGCAGCGAGCTGGAGCTTACTTGGCAACACAGGGCATAAGGCCAGGGAAGGAGACACACCCTGGACCAGACGCCAGCCTATTGTTAGGCACCCCAAGCATGGCTCAAACCCCAGACTTCCCACACACCAGGCACCAGACAAACCCACAGTGCCACCATGCCCCCGATAAAGAACCCTTCTACAAAAATTATGTTTTTTATATTTATTTCAGTGATCAAAATCCATTACAATTGTCACATTACCAATCTCCTGAATAGAAATCATCATATAATGGCCCTGAGTTGCCTAATGAAATCACAACAAAATGTAACCGTGTAAAAATATTACACACACAGAGACAGATAGACACGCTGCACACACACATACACACGTATTCAAGTTGCACAAAAGAAGCAATTACTTCAAAAGAAACATTTTTATAAATGTTTGAAGTTCGCCAGGAGGCAGGACAGTGACCCAGCTGCAGTGTGGGAAATGATTTTGCGGTCAGATGAGATCAAGATACAGCTTTTTAGCTAAAATTCAAAGCACTATGTGTGGCGCAAACCTAATGATGCCCATGCTTCACCAACCTAATATGCCCATGGCCATGAAATACAATTCCTACAACAAAATGTGGTGGTGGCAGCATCATGAAGAGACAGCTTATTAAATAAAGAATAAATGGAGCAAAACACAGAGCAGCATGGTAAGAGAACCTGCTTCAGTCAACAAAACTAGTGGCGTGAAGGAAGGATGGTGTTGGTGTCCCAAAGTGTCTGGGGTGTGTGATGGAATACGGGTTCATTGCTCGCTTTGTATGGAGTTTGTGCGTGCTTCTCATATTTGTGTGGGGTTGCTCAGGTTTCCCCTGACAGCCCAAAGATGCATTGCAAGAGAACTGGTGACTCTAAATTGCCCATACTGTGTATGTTACATTGCTCTGGTATATAGATGAGTAGAACACTGTAAAGAGTGTAGTGAACTATACTTACTCACTTTGAATAAAGGTGTCTGCTACATACTGCATAGCAATCACTGTATGTAGGACAGCTGGTAGTGTAATAGTTAGAGTGACTGCCTTTAGACTCAAAGGTTGCAGGTTTGAGCCTTACCTCTAGCTGTAGTATCCTTGAGCAAGGTACTTACCATGAATTACTCTGATAAAATTACCCAGCTGTATAAATGGGTAAATAATTGTAACATTATAAGTAGCTTTGGAGAAAAGTGCCTGCAAAATGAATAAATAAAAAATGCATTTTGGAAGAAATTTCCCTTTTCAGCAGGACAATGACCACAGGCCCAAGAACAAAACAACACTTGAATGGCGCAAGAAGAAATACATGAATATTCTACAATGGCCTGGTCAAAATTCATATCTCAGTCCCATGGAGAAACTGAGGCATTATTTGACTGCTCCAATCTACAAGTATTATCAGAACAACCGGGGTAAATCTGCCTTCAAGAACAGAACAAAGTCACTCTCAAACAGTATACAAAGCTGGTATACTAGGTCCTTGTGTTATGAGCATCTGAGTTACACATTTTCAAACATGCAAACACACAGACACACACACATTTTCAGAACCGCTTATCCCATACAGGGTCACGGGGGAACCGGAGCCTACCCGGCAACACAGGGCGTAAGGCCGGAGGGGGAGGGGACACACCCAGGACGGGACACCAGTCCGTCGCAAGGCACCCCAAGCAGGACTTGAACCCCAGACCCACCAGAGAGCAGGACTATGGTCCAACCCACTGCACCACCGCGCCCCCTAAACATGCAAACATTTTATGGTTTATTTTTCCATTGTATTTTTTTTCACGTTTCAATTTTTTTTTTTTTTTTTTTTTTTTTGTGGAGTGAATGTCACTTATGTTTCTGTGTTGTCAGGAGCTGGCAGTAAAATACTGACACAGTAGAGGTGTGAGACTGGATTAATTCAAGTGGCTTCCACAGTGTTTACAGCTCGTGTCTGCTGTTTGTAGGTGTCAGTGATCAATAACAAGATGACTAACACTACACATATTCATGGCATGAATTGGTCAACAGTGGCACTGAACAGGAAATCATGGACACAAAGTATTTTATTTTCAGTCATTTTACTCATTCACTTCAGTCATTATAAATTAGGTTGTTTACATATATGGTTGAAGTTAAAACATTAAAATATAAGGCTTACAGCATAGGGGGTATGGTGGTGCAGTGGGTTGGACTGGGTCCTGCTCTCCGCTGGGTCTGGGGTTCAAGTCCTGCTTGGGGTGCCTTATGAGAAACTGGTGTCCTGTCCTGGGTGTGTGTCCCCCCCTCCAACCTTATACCCTGTGTTGCTGGGTTAGGCTCTGGCTCCCTGCGCCCCCTGAATGGGACAAGTGGTTTAGCGTGTGTGTGCATGCTTACAGCTTAGGAGGTGTGGTGGTGCAGCAGGCTTGGCTGGGGCCTGCTCTCTGGCAGATCTGGTGTTCAAGTCCTGCTTGAGGTGCCTTGTGCTGACTGGCATCCTGTCCTGGGTGTGTCTCCTCCAGCTTTGTGCCCTGTGTTGCTGGGTTAGACTCTGGCTCACTGAAACCTTGTTTCAGCAAGTGTGTGTGCTTACAACTTTTTTTTTTAGTAAAGCTTAATCTTTGACTTTTACAGAATCTAACGAGGGAATAAATCAAGTTAAAAGCATAGTAACACAGATTATTGACTATACACAAAACAAACTGAAAGCGGCCAGGTGCTTACAATTAGTTATCCATGAGTTATTTCTCAGAACGCAAGTGCGGAGTTCTTTTCTGAAGATGGGCTAAGTTCAGGGTTCGGTCGACGTTCAAAGAAGGAGGGTCGAGATCTTAAGGGTTGTGGTTTTGATGTGAAGATTGAGATCTGAGGAGTCATGGTTCAAAGAGCAAAATAAAGCATGAGGAAAAGCGAGGTCTCTCGATGAGATCCCTGATTTACTGTGGGCGGGTTTCTTCATTTAAATGCTTTATTTAGGTGCAGGTGTTTAGCATGTGCTTTGGATTAACAGATTATCTTTCTCTGTGGTCCTCTGGGGTATTTTCCAGAGGTTTCTTTATTTGGGGTACATTCATTCCTTCATTTGTTCATTCATTCATTCATTCATTCATTCATTCATTCATTCAAAAGAGAATAAGCTGCCCCGTCCAAGATGTTTCTTGCCACATCTCATATATTTCCCGGACAGGCTCTGGAACACAGTGACTGTGAATAAAATAAAGACTTACACCTAATTTATTATAGCTTTCTACAGACAGATTTCTACAGAACCTAGGTTGTGACCAAATGGAGCGACGTCTGTTTTATGCTTTTATTAATTTTGATGCAGTGGTTGGAGCTACAGTCTTCCAATACTGATTGTGTTTTTAAGATGAGCACCCAGTCTACACATTTACCCTACAAGACAAAATGGTAATTGCAGCAAAAAACAGCTCTACCATGTGTTCACTTATCAGGTTTGAATACTTATGCAAACAGCATATTTAATTGTTTTATTTCTCCCAAAAATGTTTTCTAACATAAAAACAATTCTACCTTAAAATAATTAATTTTGAGCTTCAAAGTTTTGAAATGAAGTGCCACGGGGAACAAAAACTCAATGCACCATTTGTGATTCAATAAAAATCAAATGTGCGTGTGTATGCATGGATATGCACACAGGCACTCGTGCACATACACATACAGAGACAAATGCATACATACGGCATATATGCATTTGTAAACATATCTTTTTAAATTAAACAGTCAGTACACACATACAAAGAGAAGGTCTTTAGTAAAAAAAAAAAAAAAAAATCATTTCTAAACAGTCTGAAAGCTTGAAAAACTTAGAGGCAAATTTCAGTGATCATTTTGTAGGTGGTTGCATCCCAGATGTCTGTTTGAGTGTGACAATGCAAAAAAGTTCAATAGTGTCAGCAGCCTTGCACTTCAAAGTAAAAAAATCACGTTACCACGATACCACGTATTGCCAGTGTCTGTGGTTACAATCCACCTGTATTGCTTCAAATGTATATCACACACACATATAGATATATAAAAAGTGGTGATTTGCAGCCAAAGACAACAAAAATGAAACCATAACAATGAACCGAAAGGTACTTTGCGCAGAAATGCTACTGAATGTGAAGGAAGTATTATGCTGCACAGTTTTTTTGCGTTTTTACACTATGCAGGTAGTGGAGCTCTTTAAGAGCATTTTCCTACTGTACTTACCCTAAATGACTTAATTAAAAGTTTCCTATTAGTGTAAGTCACTCTGGATTGAAGCATAACCTAGGCAATGAAATCATAAGAGTTTTGCAGGGTGGTCCATGAAGTGAGTGATGGAAACAGCACGAGCAGGCGGAAGAAGGATCAGTGGAGGAATATGGGAAACGCACGTCACATCGAGCAGCCGGTCTGGGGCACAGCTCATTGACAAAGTACTGAAACAAGCTGAAACACTAAAGGTGGCTCACATGTGCTGCTGGAGGAGATGCGCAGTAACTGCCCGAAGGGAGGGAGAACAAGGCAGAGAGCATGATGGAGAGCGTGTACAGTTTGGAATGCATTTGTACAAGCTTGTCTGTGTGGGCTGGTGTGTCTGTGGGCAGGGTGTGCTCCAGCACTGACATATTACATGGTCAGCCGAAGTAAAGCTTGAAGGATTACCGCTCTGCTGCGACTCTTTGTATGGAATTGCCTTCCCAGTCAAAACAATGGCGTTAGCTGCTAAAATCCTTCAAAAACCCAGGGACAATAGGCGTTCCCACAAACATTTTCCTTCAGAAGCTTAACGTCTGATAGCCATAAGCTGCCTAGCCACAGGCTATATTGTGGAAGGTGAGGATAGACCTACTGAATCTATTAAATATTAACACACAGTTTCTACAGGCATTTAACCTAATCCTGCAGTTTTCATCATGGCGAGGCAAACAGGACCTTGACCTTTGTGACCCTACATACCACGGTAATAAACACTACTGCAGCGCTTCTAAAACGCTGATGGGTTCAAAAAATTGACAAGATACATGACTGACGAAGCCCAGTGATTCACCTTCTCAGGTGAGAGAAATGAGAATGTTGTTTCAAATTCAAGGTAGAGAGTTCAGCTCCTCCACTCCAAATGCTACAAAGCATTACATCTACTGCATGTACAGAAACATAAAATAATTTGATAATGAGCTACGTGCTAAACAAGCAGCAAGTTGTAAATCAGTGCTACGTGGTACTGCACACACTTTTCTCCATGTACTTTTTGGAAGATGACAACATGATGCAATGACCATACACAGCTCATGAAAACACAGCAGTGAGCATGACAACAACCTGAGCCACCAAGAGTGATATTCGCAGTGCTACTGCAGGGAAAACAGACACACCCAGAACAAGTAGAAGATGCCATTCTTACTGAAGTAACATCTCACAGTCTAAGCGCTGGGAGTATCTCTTGATAGTAGGATGGCCGCATTACACAAACATTGTTCAAAGTGGAGTAGACTGCTTCACAGAGAGCAGTCATGCTGTAGGATGCAGCTTGATCGGTCTTGCGTGTTGCCGAATAGCTTCATTTCTATTCAAGCTATAAACTACCAAGTATATTATTACTAAGTGGTAAATTATTTATATATTTATGTATTTTCCCAGTCAGCCGCCCGCACAGTGCAATTACACTACTCGTTCCTGCCAACCATCAGACACCTACTAAGTCGTATGTCATTAACTGTCAGCAGGTCCCCAACCAAGCGGGCTGCTGTTGCCGTGGCAGCCAGTTGAATCATTGCACAGCACTGCTCTGCGCCATCTCTTGACCCTAATATCCCAAGGCCCAGCTTTTGGTGACAAAATGAAAACCTGAAAACTTATTGCTGTCCAGATTTCTCTGCCCACATGTGTGATGACTGACAAAAGACAATCCCAGTGAAGAAGACTGTGGGGAAAAAAATAAACATTATTAATTTAACTGCTTTGCTGATACTTCTCATATCATTTACGCCTGTGCTGGAAACACATATGTTAAGACTTTCAAGTACTCAAATGATAATATCCATGACTTTGCTTGAAATGGCTGGAGCAATTAGTGAAACAGAACTGTTTGTTTTACTTGGGCATTAAATGTAACCGGGGGGTGGTGTGGTGTGGTGACGCAGCAGGTTTGACCGGGTCATGCTCTCTGGTGGGTCTGGGGTGCGAGTCCCGCTTGGGGTGCCTTGTGATGGACTGGCTTTCCATCCTGGGTGTGTCCCCTCCCCCTCCAGCTATGCACCCTGCATTGCCGGATTGGGCTCCAGCTCATCGTGACCCCACTTGGGACAAATGGCTTCCGCCAATGTGTGTGATTAAATGTAACTGAGCATTTCTAATGCACTAAAAAGCAACAGCGTTTGGCTGAAATCGGAGTAGCTTAAGTCTGCTCTTTAAAGACAGAAACCAGCAGGGCAGTGTGACCCTTCCCATTTTATATCTAAAGGCAGGGAATTTTTTTATACCCTCGAACACTAGGAATCAGGTTGGAAAGGCAGCAAGAGTTGAAGAACAATACCATGAAGATGATGAAGCTCCTTCTGTTCAGAGATGCAACAGAAAACAGCAGGTTCCTCAGGCATCAAACACAGGGCACTTGATTGTGTAGCTCAGGAAACTAGTGCCCAACATTACGTAGAAGTGTTTGTGTGTGTTATTACAAAACTTAACTATAAGCACACAGCAATACAGATACTCTTTTTACATTTATTCATCAGAGGTTAACTGTACTTATTGGTTTATTAATGCGATTGCATAATGTATCCCAACAAATCTCTGCTAAGTCTGTAAGTACTTCAAATTAAAGCCCTTTAAGACAGCAGCAATTATTGGGAACTCAATCGATGATAGAGTCAAAAAGCCTACATTACTAAAAGAGAACACAGGGTTATACTCCTCCGGAAAAAAAATCAGTGCGGTTCATGTATTATTCATTTGATTTGATTTGTTGAAAAATGATGAAGAAAAACAACTGCAGCACAAAGGCATGGAAATGAAAGTTTAATGGAAGTGATTCATGACACTAAGATTTATAGGGTTTCAAAGACCTAGAGCATTGTTCTGGCAAAAAAACAGTGACCTACTGGTTTAATGTGTAAAATGCAGGGACTGGGCTTGGGAATGAAACTGGTGAGAGGGAAAGTGTTGGGGGGTGCTGTATTTAGAAGATGTGAAACGTCAGCTTCATGTTGTTTTTGAAAACATATAAAAGAAGGAATTATGATGTACAGCATCAAGAAGGAAAACAGAGGAGCACTGAAGAACTGGAATGGTGCGGGAAAAGACAGTAGTGTGCATGAGGCACAGAGACCGATCAAACGATTTCAATACATAACTTGTCCATGAACGCCGACAAAATTAACAATGTTCGACTTTCATAAAAAGATTAATGCCATTCTACTACTACTAACAGAGAGAAGTGGTGTGACTATTTATAAGTATGATGTCAAAATGTCATAGAATGTCTTCACATTTGTGTTGCACCACATACTACTATGGCCTATCCTATAGTAAGAACAGCATAGATTTTACTGTAACCCATCTGAATATGTCTCCATGACACTGACAAAGTTCAGAAATACACTGACATGTACTGCACACACAGTTTATGGAAACGTTTCAGTTAGTGAAGGAATGCTAGACTGTTGCATCCAAAGGCCCAGACTGAGTGGTACAGATTTGCTTTTTATCAAAATGCAGTTTCTCCATTGTACAAGCATTTTTGTTGATAATACTCCTTTAACATCAAGTATCTGATGTTCAAAACACTCACCTCTCACTTCGACCCATACAGCAAACCACTATGACGACTAGTGAAAATATGTACTCTTGGGAGCATTTAAGGAAATTACAAAACACAATACATTTATTTAATGATGCACAGAAACTTAATTACGTAGTACCACACAACATGGGAGAAGTACTTCCTACTTCCTATCACTCTGACAGTCTCAACAAGTAATTTACATTGATTAATATGAATCTAATATTACAAATGAAACAGCTGATTCAATACCGTTATCATTATTCATTCATTTAGCTGGCACCCTTCTTCACAGCCACTTACACAGTTAAGCCTCTTATTTACCCATTACAAAGCAGGGTAATTTTTAATGGCACTATTAATGGTAACTTCTTTGATTAAAAATGTGACAGCCTAGGATTAGACATGTATCACATTTATTGAAAGATGCTTTTTTACAAAGCGACTTAGAGTGTTAAGTTTCAGTTTTATTTTTCTATATATGAAACAAAATCAAAAGGTATCCACAGTAATATGTTTTAAAAACAACACAGATTATTGTGGATTTCGACTTATCCTTTAAATAAACAAACTAAATGGAAAAAGTCACTGTCCATTTGTACCCTTCCTTACACCCTATGCTTCCTGGATCGTCTCTGGACCGCCGAGACCCTTCATTGGACATTGGTTATTGCAAATTAAATGTAGGAATTAATAAAAATATAACAGTAAAAGATAAGCTATAAATAGTAATTTTGGTTACAAATATTGTAAAATATGCTGGTGTTATTATTGTCATCAAAACAATACTTTGTATTTGGGTATTCTAATTCATTTTAGGTCATTTTTTCCTTCAGAGAACAGAAATAATGGTAATTCAACACCATAACAATGGGAAGTGGCCTAATGGGTTGATCTCAAGGAATGAATTAAACCTGTTATGTGAAGAAATGGTGTATCTGGCATTTTCACAAACAATCTGGAATGATCATAATGTGTTATTTGCTGAGTACATTTGCTATATGATAATAAAAACATCACTGTTGTGTGGTACATTAAATGGGACAATAGAATTTTTCTCCATTTCATGCCACAAATTTCACGTTACTTTAAAAATGACAGTTAAACTAATGCAAACTTTTGAACTTTAGATACATAAAATTTGGTGGTGGATTTTGAGCAACATAATTGCCTCAGGGACAAATGCATCCAAAAGGAAATGCCAGGATCCTCCTCTGTGACACCACAAGCTCATTATGCTTGGAAAACAAACCTTCCAACAGGTGTTTATCCGAGAAAATGTCACCACCTCCTTCGCTACTGCCATGCCACTCCCTTGACCTACAGGCTTATGCACACTGAAGGGCTCCAGTAAAGACATAGGAGGAGGCAGGGACACCCAGACAGCACGCTGGCTGGTGTCGTGGTTAGCGCTACTGCTGTCAAACCCAAAGGTTGCAGATTCAATCTCTGCCTCCAGCTGTAGTACCCTTGAGCAAGGTACTCACCCTACATTGCACCAGTAACACTACCCACCAGCATAAATGGGTAAATGATTATAACCTCAACACTGGAAGCTTCTCTGGGGAAAAGCATCAGCTAAATAAATTAATGTAATCTTGGGGTCCAAATGAAAATATCAATGTAATGTCAAGAAGTGGTATATAATCAAAAAGCTGCTGATGTTTTATACATCTCATCAAAAAGTGATGTGTTACATCTAAATTAATATTATAACAAAACTGACACGGATGGCAGTGGTGCAGCAGGTTTGGCTGGGGCCTGCTCTCTGGTGGGTCTGGGGTTCGAGTCCTGCTTGGGGCCCCCTGTCTGAGGTGCACCCTCTGCCCTGCCGGACTAGGCTCCAGCCAACTGCAACCCTGCTCAGGACAACCAGCTTCACACTGTGTGTGTGAGATGTGGATGGTAAAAAGTAGTATCTTGCAAAAAGGGCTTTTTTTTTTTTTTTTTTTTTTTTAAAAGCCTAACATAAGCGGTAGATGAAAAACAATTGTCAAATACTATATTTTTAGAGGGTGGAGCAGTGGTGTGGTGGCACAGCACATTTGACCAGGACGTGCTGTGTGGAGGGTCTGGGGTTTGAGTCCTGCTTGAGGTGCCTTGTGGCGGACTGGTGCCCTGTCCTGCATGTGTTCCCTCTACCTCCAGGCCCTTGCTCGGTGTTAGTGGGCTAGACTCTGGCTTGGGACAAGTGTGTATGTATATATTTTTACAACATATGAAAACATGATGATCTTGATGCTATATAGAAGTTGAACATGGCTAATTTAACTGTAAAACAAAGAAAAAGTTAATGTTAAAATTTTATTTTATGTGCTGTATGGATGTTTTCTTCTCATGATTCTAAGGGTGTGTTCAAACAATGTAAGAATAAATGTATGCATTTTTCTGAGAAACATCTACTTTAATAGTACACCTAAACTGAAGAAACTCTATTTTTCTAAAACCCTCATCCTTTCTGTATCAGTCACATACCAGAAAAGATGTATATTGGGAGTGCTTTAGACCAGCACACTTCACAGGCCTGCACAGGGAAACTGGCTCACTGACCCTGAATCCAAGGGCTTGTACCTTCCTCAATCTTGCAAGGCACCCTGATGAGAATCAAAGGCGGAGGATTCGGCAGGGAGTAGCTATTGAGCTATGCAACCATCTTAATATTTAACTGACAAGAAACAACCTCCAATATAAAGAAAGCAACAAACTGCTGTGTTGCCATCACAGAGCTTGCTGTTCTGTTGATCTTAACTCTCTCGTTAAGAATCAAATTGCCTTTTTTTTCATAAAATACCCCAGGTTACAAATTATATATCATGGGATTTAATATTTCAAGCAGTATTACAGACCAGAAAAAAAATCATGCATAAATGATATGGTGTAATTTATACAGTTCATCACTGTATGAAGGTATGGGGACAATTCAAAAATTTACTGACAATGCTGAGGGGTAAAAAAATCTAATAAAATAAGGGCACATTTTTCCAGGGATAATTTTTAAAAAACATTAAAAAAAATGGTAGCATAGTTTATTTAACAATCTAATTAAGTCGCCCGAACGTAAGAAAATGAGAACTGCAAGATTATTATGATTGCTCAGTAAAAACCTTTACCAGATTTTACAGCAAGTTACAAGCCTGCCTGCAAAAACACCAGAAACTGCTAACAGTCAAATCACAACAGAATAATTTAATACTGGGCACATCATTTATAAAAGTAATTTAGTACAACATATGGTATTATACCATAAACTGTATTTATCAAGCAGCAATTAAAAGCAGATTTTACAAGACTGCATACTAGAATTTTTTAAATAATTTATAATATAGTGGGTGACTCGGTGTTGCTGTGTCAAAGCGCCTGAGCTGAGTAGCTTCAAATCTGGCTCAGTCTGTATGGAGTTCGCACACTCTCCCAGTGTGGATATTCTCTGAGTGCTCTGGTTTCCTCTTCCCACAGTTCGAGTGAATAGGTGGCACTGGATTGTAATATAGTTCTTATTTAAAATATTCCCTAATTTTAAGTTACATTTTCACAAAACATCTCTTAATAGCCTTTTATTTTGGTTTCGCAACAGCAACTATATCAACTGACCTGAAACAAAAAACCACTGAAGCTCTGTACATATTTTTCACGTTGACTGAAACCCAAAATATGGTATAAAAATCAAACCACGTGAATCTTTTGCTATCCTTAAAAATCTCTACAGGAAGCTAGAGAATGACCTGTTTTTCTTACACACAAACTGTGCGAACTGACTAGAAAAAAATAATTAAAATAGTGAGATGAGCATTTGAATCTTCCCCTCCCCCTTTGGAAGGATACACACACAACAATGATAAAGGACACCAGAGGATCAGCTGGCCTCTGAGTGGGGCTGGTCTGAGCCCAGTTCAAGTCAGGCTGGAGATGAGAGGGTGACAACCCTACTAAGCCTGGCCTTTGATACAGCTTTGTCTAGTGGGGATCAGACTGGATGGCGCAAAAACACAGAGCATCCCAACATGGAACGCAGCTCTAGTTTTCTCTCTGAAGCCTTCTAAACACCTTCATTTCCTGCTGGTGACAAATCATAAAGAGTGGAAGTCTGCTGGTTTTAAACAAGGAAAAAAGAGGCGTTAGAGAGGCAAACTGGCACAATCACAAAACTATAAACAATTAAAGGGCAGTATTGTAAAGATGCATTGAAACCTTTAATGATTTTCGTAATGTCGGCGAGATATTTTTTCGGGCGTGTTTAAAGTCTCCTAGCCTGGGCTAAAGATGCAAATTCGCTTCTGGCAAAACAAAGTGCTCTGCACTGTTGGAGTGAAATAAACAAAAACAAATAATTCAACAAATTGAAGAGATACAGAGAAAAAAAAAATCAAAATTCCACAAAAGTATGATGCTATTGACCATGGGTTTTCAACTACCTGGACTTGTACAAAAGAGGTGGCTCCTCCAGGTAGACAATTCACGTCAGAATACAAAGGTTCTGATTTTCAATAACACAGAAATTTTTGCAGTGATATCAATAAGTTAGAGGCTTTCTGGATTTGCCTTGAGAACATTTCTCGATTAAATGAGCAGAGTGCCGCATCTGATGGACAGAGTGTGCCTCTGACTGTCAGGGCAGATAAATATTTAAGAGAAATGTCTTCCTAGGGGCAGGAAAAAGGATTTATAAAACATGATCAAGCTACTTTGAAGGGTTTCATTGGGTTACTTTGTGCAAACCTCTTAACATGTCCTTTTTCTGTGACGCAATGATTTAAATTTTACTTCTAGTGATGCTGCTTTTGTCTTAGCTAGTCAGATTGTTTTTGCTGTATCTTAAGCCTTAGGTTTCACAGTCTTGCATTTGTGTGGCTGTCTAATAAAACAATCCTGCCCTCATAACTCAATCAGAGGTTACGAGAAAATCTTTGTCGAACTGATTGCTGAAGTGTGGCTGTGAAATGACTTACCAGCCAGTGGATCAAATATGGGGAAAAAAAAAAAACTGACAAAAATGACCAGAAACAATGTATGAATTCACAATTCATATATTACAATCAATCAATCAGTCATTTTCTCCCACGAGAGGTCTTGCAAAAGCACCATCTTTCCCTTTTGCCTTCAGTGACTTGAAGGTGCTTGGGGTCTGCTTGGTGTTTGCCAAGATCAAACCATGGTCAAAGCAGCTTGGCTTAGCCAGCAGGGTCTGCCAACTGGCCATAAGCCAGCACCAAGACCACTTCATCGTAATATTACCGAGGAGATACATTTTCTGGAATCTCCATCAATGAGAAGGAAGAATGCCAAGGATTGGTCGCAGCCAAGCATACCCATCAGAGGCATGGAGCTGAGCAACCACATGTCATCACTTCACGTAGGACATTTCCAAGAAGGTGCAATAAAGCTGTAAAGCAGCTCAAAGAACCCGAGCAAGAGACTGGAAGTGAAAGGCTGTATTGTATCTTTGGCCTAATATTCACAACTTCACTCAGCTGAACTCATATTGGTATTCACTGCCTACCGTGACTGATGGCTTTGTTTCATTGGTTCATGCAATTACTTCCATAATGGTGCCACACAAAACGCAGACTGACAGCAAGACTGAACATTGATGGATGAAGATTAGATTTTGACATGAACTTGGTTGAAGCACATTACCACCAAACGAGACTATAAAAAAAACCATTCCAGTTGATTTGTTTTACTCAAAATAGAAGATGAAAAAAGGTCTAATAAGTCTTACCTGCCAGAATATGGTGTCTATTGTATTGCCAAGGAAACCTTCCCTTGTTTCAGAAGACAGAAGTTTAGGTCCGAGGATTGTCATGAACTCATCAAAATCCACCTGACCATCCCCTGGGAAAGAAAGTTCAATGTTCAGACACACAAAGTTCACCAAAAAAGGCAAAAACCATGTCTGTCAATTGCCCTTTTTATCTGTTATTCCTCATATCTATTTTATTGTCATTCCCATTATCACTGTGGTTTTACTGATTGTCTAGGACTGTAATGCCCATCATGGATCACACTTTGTGCTGCTTTTCAGTAAACAAACTTTTTTCTTTGTGGCAGTAATTATTTCCGTAACAAGTCGTCTCACCTGTCATTTCAGGTTTGATTCAGGCACCAGCTTACAGTAAATCAAGGGCCTGAAAACTCACTGGACTCTACAAAAGTTGGAAACCGTGGTGTTCCTGACGTGGTAGAAGAACCGGGAGACGCGATGCCCACAGACGGAGGAGCATTTGGTATTCCAGGCAGCTCAGTAATGAATTATGTAATAACTTCAGCTTTCACATGTGCCTCAGGTTCCTGCATTTGCATCTGCTTGACATTCCACTCTTCCATGAAGACTAGCTCCGCAGCAGGACGTAAAAAGATTCCCATTTAGATGGTACTGAATTCCCAAAAATAACGGTCACATTTGTACTTTCTATTGTCTGAAAATGTTCTGTGCTGGGCCTGGTACTGAAAGAATAATGAGGGCATGTTAATCACTCAGGCGGAATTTGCGACCAGAGCCATCAGCTCCAACCCGAACGTCTGCACCTGGAGGACGATGCTGACATTTCATTACCACATGAAATGACTCTAGCGTGGAAAGTGAATTTCATGGCACACATATCGATTCTCTGGTAGAGAGTCAAGGTGCAGGGTGACGTGAGAGCTGCAGAACAACCTCACCTCTGCCTTACCAAGAGGTACCAGCGGCTGGTGAGACAGTTAATGTACCAGAGTACACAAATCACAGACAAATCAGAGCACTAATCCTTTTGTTATACCCTTGAGAAAGAGGCACACCCTGAATTGCAAAGGGGTAAAATCACAAGCAAGGTTGCTACTACTAAGTAGAACTAACTGAAAAAATCAGCTGAACTGTACACTTATATGGACCAAATTTTTTAAGTTTTTGAGATAATAGAGGGCTAGGATCAGTGTGATTTCCTCCAACAGACTGCAAACATTAGTATGACTAGCAGCAAAATGCATATTGCAACCTGGATATACTGTAATATCAGCTAAGCCTAAAATCCAACATGAATGAACGAGACTGAGGGGTGGGCTTAAGAATGGAACATGGAGCAGCTTAAACATCTATAGAGTACTATTGCTATTCTGCCAGGGTTCAACTGTTTGGAAACTGCACAAGAGGCTCTTCTGTGAGAAGTATCTCACAGGGATTCAGGAGGATCTCATGAAGCATGGAGTAAGCAAGTACCTCCCAATCACACACTAATGACATCTGAACAATGGTGTCACGGCAACAACGAGCTTCTTCTCATGGTGCTTGTAACTAGTAGAGCCACGCCGATGAGCAACAATCCGTCCGCAGGAACCATTAAAATGTTTCCATAAATGGGCAGCCATGGCAACATCTGTCTCCTGATTCCCTGTATGCCTGCAAATTTCATACCCTACTTTCTCAACTCACACTAAAAAACAACAGATTTACAATGGCATAAGTAACATATTTCTGTAATGCGTGGTACTATTAAGTTACCATAAAAAGTAATAGCACTGACGCTTTTCACAAGTGTAGGGTTCAGAAGTGCCCTTTAAAAATGTCACTTAACAGGAAATGTGCATTTGGCAGGGTCTAGGAAAAAACAGTGTCATTGACTGGAGCAAAGCGTTGCCTGCGTCGATATGCTGGGTGACTCATTATAGAATTTGGTTAAAAAGGCCAACGCTGAGACACCTTGCCCTGGGAAAACCCTTTGAGATTTTCAGTGGTGTCCTCCAAGTTTGACGGGACCAACAATGAGGCGTGTTTGTCTCTGGCTGTGTTTGTGTGCGGTGGAAAACCACCACAGCTGCAAAGCACACACCTGATACTCCAGATATATTTAGTTTCTGGCAGATTTCACGCTGGGCGAACGGCGCTCATGCATCTGGGGAATATCCACACAAATATTCATGGTAAAAATAAATACACTTAATAGACTCAAGATGCAGGCAGTTAGTCCAGTCAATGCACAATGTTTTGCACTGCCTACATTTTTTATAGTTTAGTGAAACATCTGGTGTCACACTAGACATCTTAAGCTAAACTTAAAATGAAAGATCTTGCAGTGTTCACAGCCTGAATATAATATTAACTGCATATACAGTTGGCAGACAGATTTGAGCTGAATAAACTACAGGCATAACCATTCATGAATTCAGCATCAAAACTTTCCTGACTGAGGAAAGGGCAAGTTACATATAGCATCCATTTTTGAATGAATAACCCACACACTGTCTGAAACTGCTTGGCCCAAGCAGGGTCACAGCAAACTAGAGCCTAACCCAGCAACACAGGGCACAGGGCTGGAAGGGGAGGGAACACACCCAGTATGGGATGCTAGTCCATCACAAGGGACCCCCAGTGGGACTTGAACCCCACACCCACCAGAGAGGGTGACCCAGCCAAACCCACTGCACTCCCCTGAATGAACAACCACGCACACACACACACACACACACACACACACACACACACACACACACACACAAACTTTCTGAACCGCTTGTCCCATACGGGGTCACGGGGAGCCAGAGCCTACCCGGCAACACAGGGCATAAGGCCAGAGGGGGAGGGGACACACCCAGGACGGGACGCCAGTCCATCACAAGGCACCCCAAGCGGGACTTGAACCCCAGACCCACCAGAGAGTAGGACCCAGTCCAACCCACTGCGCCACCGCACCCCCCACTGAATGAACAACCATGTATGTTAAATCCTTGCCAAAAAAAGCAATGTTTTTAAACATGGTAAGTGTTGCCTTAAATAAGATACCTTAGTCACACACACACATTTTCAGAACCGCTTGTCCCGTACAGGGTCACGGGGAACCGGAGCCTACCCGGCAACACAGGGCGTAAGGCCTGAGGGGGAAGGGGACACACCCAGGACGGGACGCCAGTCCGTCGCAAGGTACCCCAAGGGGGACTCGAACCCCAGACCCACCGGAGAGCAGGACTGCGGTCCAACCCACTGCGCCACCGCACCCCCTTATACCTTAGTCAATAAATTCAAATTTGAAATAGTAAATAAACACAAGATTTGTCTTCACAAGAAAATAAATGATGGTCACGTTCATGGATGGGTGCTATTAAGAAAAAAAGGGGCAAAAAACATGTATGAATACTAATAACATTATTCTAGGACAGGGAAAATTCTATGAACAAGTAAATGGAGAGTTTATGGAGAACCACTAAGTTGACTGGCAATATGAACTCGTCCACCTCGGATCAATTTGGTCTTCACGTTTACCTCACCCCCGTGACCCCGTATGGGACAAGCGGTTCAGAAAATGTGTGCGTTTACCTCACTTCAATTCGCCGCTATTATTTTATAGTGTATTGGTTAGTTAGATCACCTTTCAATTACTGATTATGCACCGTATCACCTGGGTTGCATTGCCATAGCAACAGCAGGCTCATTCCATTTAGCTGTAACATGAGACCTCACAACAAGTGCAAAATACTTAGAATACTGCTCTAACCGAGGAAGACATATGCATGTATTTGTATCTGTAATGCTGCAAAACAATTCTCTTAGATAAGGGACAGATATCCCTCAAAGTGATGTCTTAAGTGAACGCCTTGAGTTGTCTTATGAAACGGGGCCATGACCTCCTGCCGAAGAACTCTTACACTCTTACTCTTTCCTTGCTCCATGTAAGAGTAAAAGCTTGTTCCAAAGGCAATACAAGCTGCATTTCATTGCTGAAATGTCTTATACCAGGCCCTGCATTAAGCATTAAAACACAGACATAAAATTACAAACGTCCTTAAAAAAGTACCGTGAGCATGTTTATTCGTTTAGGTATGGTGTTACCTTGTGTGTATACGTATGCTTGAAAACTGCACAGCTATATGCGTGAGTGAGACAGAGAAAGTGAAAGTGCGTGAAAGTGTTTTACCTGAGGGATAATCTGAGTGTGTGTGTGGAGGACACAGGGGAAACTCACCGTCCATGTCTAGCCGCTGCATGATGATGGCCAGTTCTACCTCGCTGGGCATGTATCCCAGGGACCGCATGGCCATGCCCAGCTCCTGCTTAGAGATGAACCCATTCCCGTCGCGGTCCAGCACCCTGAACGCTTCCCGGATCTCTGCCAGGACAAACAGCAGCACGTCTCAGCTTCCTTCTCTTTCACTCTCTTCTCAAGTCCCTGCACCCACATGTCTCTACACAACAGGTGTTAATTGTTGTGCTCCACCCAACAACACCATGCCTAGTTAACAACATCAATTCTACCTTTTCTTCCTAAGGAAGGTGCTGCCTATTCATAGTCCGTCAACTGCCACACACACACCCTAAAGCCAAGACCCACATGACTTTGTCTCCTTCATTTGTCATTATTAGTGCATTCTGTGGACAGTACAAGAGAAGTTGAACTTTTCCTCGCAGACGCACACCATTACACTCAGCTCCATTCCAGATGACATAACCCAAAACGTGTCACGCCTAATGGCCATTAAAACAAGAAAAAACGTGATGGGAAGGTCAAGGTTATTTGTGGCACACACTCAGCCCGACCAACAAAGTGCACACTGGCACAGGGCAAGACCAGCGCCGTGAACATATTTCACGAATAAAAGATAAGGATTTCATAAGGAGTGGAAGAATGGGACCGCATTGATTTTTAAAACAGGATTTTTGTTAATTATGAACCCTTTTTTCCTGCCTAACAGGGAAGACTTGTGGCTTGCAAATAGTTTTAAACAGAAGCAGAAATGTCACAGGCATCACGCACATAAATGATATGTTATGCTCGAGTGTTGGTGGAATTACCTTATTATTATTCAGAATGCAGGAATTCATAAATGTTCTCTGCAACTTGCACAAAACACAAAATGCGCAAAATAATATTTGAAAATCATATAACATATCAGCTCCTATTTCTTTGAAGGAATGTGAAAACTTCCCTTTCCCTTCTTTCCAAGAAAAGAATCCATTCTAAAGTAGAAGTGAACACACCTGATTTCACAGGTATATCTAAGCGGTTGTTCAGTGTTAAGACCTCTCACAAGAAAATGTGGTCACTGGTAGCAGTTACGCCATCGGCTTGTTTCACCCTCCCGACAGTGGGCTCAGAGCTGAGGATTTAAGCTTTATCAATGCATCACACAATACAAACGTTCAAGAGCACCCATTTCCCATAGAGTGCTGCTACATCAAAGGCACTGGGGTTTATTTATGCACATAGAGCCGAGCGGCTCATGCATAAATACATGGGAGTCATGAGTGAGTCAGGCTGCTGGAAACACGTTTCCAGGGTGTGCGGCCTGCTCGAATATAGCCTTGAGAGAACATTTGGTGTTTTCAGCCGGGAGTCACAACTGCATCAGGTGGCAAGGCCAATTTTCTGCGAAGCGCAAGTGACGCAGAGCACCAAATGTGGCATGCGACGGCTTAGCTGCAAACGCACTGTACCATCATAGGACACACGGGATCGTTCCCAGGCCGATTTGCGTAGCGGGACAATGTGTCAGGTCAGCATGACCACATAAACCGTCAAAGTGTTTAAGATACATAGTGATCACAATCCACGTTTCTGTCCGGATTCAGGAAACGAGAGGCGGGGGGAGATCGGCTTTTGTCCGTGTCATTATTCAAGCTTGCTGAGAAGTGAAAATAGTTATTTCAGCACTGACAGACACACTATACTCCTTGCCTCATCTCTGCATCTGAATAATCTAAAATTAATAAGGAAAAAAGCAAGCCAAACAGAGGACTAATTTCTTACTAATAATGTAGCAGGACTGGCACGCTGGTGCTGCTGCCTCCCAGTGCACGGACGGGATGAGAAAATGCGGGTTCGATCCTGCTGTCTGTGTGGAATTTACGTGTTCGTTTGTATGAGTTTCCTTTGGGTGCTCTGGTTTCCCCTCACAGTCCAAAGACAGTTTAGATGGATTGGTGATGCTAAATTGCCCTTAGTCTGTTAATGGATGAAACAATCTGTGCGTGTGTGGCATCCTGCTCTGGGTCTACTAAGCCTTGCTACCAGTGTTTCTGGGATAGGCTGTCTCACAGTGCCTGGGTGGTGCGAGAGAACGTGGGTTCAGTCCCTGCTCAGTCTGTGTGGAGTTTGCATGTTCTCCCCGTGCCTGTGTGGGTTTGCTCCGGGTGCTCCGGTTTCCTCCCACAGTCCAAAGACATGCTGTTCAGCTTCACCCATAGTTATTTGAGTGACAGAGAGAGTGTGTTCCACTGATGTATGGATGAGTGACCCATTGTAAGTAGTGTGTCTAGCAGTGTAAGTCATCACGGTGAATAAGGTGTGTGGGCTGACAACACTACATAGAGTTCATTGGAAGTCGCTCTGGATCACTGAAACCCTGCTCAAAACAAGCAGTCATTGAAATTGGATAGTATGGCACTGTAACAATTTTGTATTTTACCACTATATAAATGCTGGACAGCTAAGACTCAGTACAGACAGCCTTTCGAGACATTTAGCACTCCTTTCACTGTCCAGCAGCAGGTATTGTACCAGACTGCAAGCAGCGCATGGCCGACCATCATGGCCGGCATTCTTACACATGATGTCTGGCACCGATGAAGTAGGTGATAAACACTCTCTGTCTGACAGTGATGAACAGAGGTTAACTGTTCGGCTTTGCACTGTACATGCACGAGGAACAGAACAGGAGGTACGGCACTGCTAGTGTAAACATGTCTAAGATCTGCAAACCCTCCTAAAACCCTACCAGTAACCATCCGAATCATAAAATCGATCTAGGCATCAGTGTGACTTAGGAACGTGTCCGCATACTCACCGTCAAGCTCCTCCACGGAGATATTGGCCAGCTGGTCACTGTCGCTGCCATCAGAAAGGGAGCGGCTCAGGTAGTTCCCCTTGTAGAGCAGGCCAGCCGTCACATGGTGGAAGGGCATCTTCCTCCTGCAGCGGGGCAGGAGGGGCAGGGAAGAGACCAGGCCAGGGGGCCCCATCTCATTCTCTGGTGACCACACGGCTCTACGAAGGAGCCAACGAGAAACACACCACCAGCAGCGCGATTGAAGCGCTGCTTCCAAACACAGGGTTATAACACACTCCTCTTGTGCATTTCAGACACTGAGAACCCAAAGGTAGTGACTGAGTTTAACAGACACCGCAGACAAACATCAGATGAGTTTTTGGGGGGAAGCTAAAAGACTGTTTGCTGAACAAATGTTTCTATACCACAACAACTAAGGAAGTTCTTTGTTTACACTTCAGTCATTTATATGACCTTGCATTTACTGAAGCAGTTCATGTGAGGTTCGCTGCTTCGAGGCACAGTAACAGGTTGGTTGTTTGAAATATCAACCTGCACTCTTTTGGACAGAGTCCAGGCCTTTAAACCATTAAACAGTGGGCATTTCAGAGGAACTCAAGAAACCCCGCTAGTGCTATCAAGGCCTCGGTAGTGACGAACACAAGCAGAGTTCACAAATAGATCTCATTCAAGATCCACAGGACAAGATGTTAGACCCCATGGGTCAACGGCTGTACAAAAAGACCCAGTCCAACCAACATGAAGCCACAAAGAACATCCAGCGTAGCCAATAGGCATCTCCATGACCCGACACCAAGAAGCAAAGCTACCTTCTCCAACAAGCCAACAAAACCAACAAATCCACGAATGACAAACATTAAATGTCACAAAATTACAGATGATTTTGTAATTCATTCTCTCAACACACATGCAGTCAACAATGGGAAATATCTGTTCAAAAGCCAAACACTGAGGAACATTTCTTCATTATTTTGTCGCTTGAAATGTAAAAACCATGACTTTCCAAACCATGTATCCTGCCACAATGTTCTCAGCAACTGCCAGTGGCTAAAAATAATCCAGCTGTGGTATTTTTGTATGGCATTTCAGAGTAAAGGCTACTGTAAATACGGCTTCTGCAAACAGAATAAATACATGTCTCGAAGGCAAATGTCAAAACTGTGAGGAAGTGATGATAGAGAATGCCTTTTAAACTACTTATTTGACAAATCACAGCTGAAAAGTATTAAAATATGCTAATCGGGTGATATTGAAAATTTCTTGACACGCGTCTTAGCCTCATCCAGATTTTGCACCAATGAAGCTTTCGAGTTGCACTTTAAACTCCGAAACGATAAGCGCGAAGCAGAGACAGCCTGAGACTGAAATACAATAGCAATCATATTCCATCTTACGGGTTACAGTGATACGCTCGCAATTTCCCACACTAAGAGGCCTGCTGGACATCTCTGGAAAGATTCTGAATTCTAAAATCCTCTTTTGACAAACAAAAATCCTCAGCGCTCAGTCTGATGTTGTGTAAATCCCTGACAAAGGCGACGGAGCGAAGTTGGCCCCGTGGAAGAGATGGGTCACAGTGAGCATTTAAGGCTGCCAAGCTTGCAATGAAAACGTCTGATGTAACCAACGTTTCCCCTCTGAGCTCTGCTTATGTTCTCGGGCATTCAGCCGAAAAAAGAAAAAGATAAAAGAAAGTGTCACTTCAATTTATACTTTACTGAGACAAGTTCTATTTAAGCCATTTTAGCTGGCGCTGGAAACATCAATACCTAGTCAGACTGCTCACATCAGAGCCACCGTATCTGTGGGCAGGCGGCGAGAGGCAGAAGTCGAGATTTTGTACAGCGTATATTCCAGCAAAACATTCACGGTCCCCCTGGGAGAACACGGGCCGTTCGAACCGAGGGTCTCTCCGCATTCCAGACAGACACCCATGCCTTGATAGCGTGCATGTCACACGGAGCAGCGGCGTAAAGGCGAACGCACAGTATGCGTGTGTGAGACTCGCACAGCACAAACCAGCGCATCCTCGAGTGACTAATGAATCTTTAAATGGAGTAACGTATATAGGAGGTGGACAGCAACCCTGGGTCAGCTGCCAAGCAGGTAACTTTGTGTGGGATGACTGCAACATAAAGAAGTCTGGAGAACCGGAAGGGTCATTAAGATGCACCCCTGCCCCAAGCAGCCCTGAGGAAAGAAGAGAGACGAGCAAAGAAAAGCCTACTTCTTGGAAGCAGCGGATCCTTACACGCTAGGCGCATCTCGACCCCAGCCGATACCGTGCCTTCCAGCACGGCCCACTCCGACAAGCATGCGGTTGTCAGCTTTGACAGAGCTACAGGCTCTTCTCGCAAGTCAGTGTGCTGCGTCCCAGTTCGGCAATCTGAAATCACCTGACAGAGAGTGCCAGGAAGAGTGTGCCAGCTACTGTGGAGGTGTGTGGGAGGCCATGTGTGACATTTCTCAAAAGGGGACAGAGCATTAAATGCACTACACCTTCCATTACGGCAGTTTGAGAGGGGGGCTGTGACGCACCCCATCAGGCATCGTCCTCAATACCAAGGGGACACATGACTGCGCTCCTTCCAGTAGTTCTTTGGACAGCCCAGAGGTGTGCATCTACCAAATCGATGTCCCTTGAACAGAAAACCTGGCAAACAGTTTCTGCTAAGCTTGCTACAGCAATTCAATTCCAAAAATGCTAATTGATTGTTGCTCCCAAAGTTTATTTCAACCTGACACTGGTTCAAACTGCAAACGCAAGCTATAGTGGAGGCAACAAGCTAATAATATTCAGTTGTTGTGACATTACAATAGACAAAGCGAAACACAAAAGGTCCAACAGTAAATTAACAAAAGTCCTTAGTACCAAAATCAATATTTTGTTGGCTGCCAGTCATTGCAGATTCTATTAACAGCAGAAAATTGCCAAACATTACAGGTCACCACATCATAAACCTCTTCTAAAATATTATCTAACGCTGAAACTTAATAATTAGGGTAGGGGCAGCAGAACCCATTGGGTTCCTCTTTTTTTCTAAATGGGAATTGTCAAATCTCGCAAACGACTCGCCGGGCTTAATGTGTCAGCATAACAAGCTTCAAAGCATATTTATATAACAGAGCGAAGCAACCTGACTAAGCGTCTATTGGCTAAGGACACTTCAGAATCAATGCTGGCAAATGCTTAATTAAGCTACGCTTGTAGAAAGCGATGCTACAGGCGTTACCATTACGTTCTGACGGGTCCCACTGGTTTGACAGAGCGGGACTGCAGATGAAGGGAAGATCCGTGTATACAAATACAGCACGCACAGTCAGCAAGGAGGCACGGAACGTTTTCGTTGTGTGTCGATGGCTTCGACGTGCCTATGGCCCCATTGCGCAATGGCATGGGGTTGTCCACGGCGATCGGGTCATGTGACCAGGGGGTACTGGTGCAGGCCAGATTTCATTTCCCCACACGCTCACATGGGCCTGCAAGGCTACAAATTAGCTTCCTGCATGACATGCCACTGAGAACAGATGGCAACGCCTTCCCTCATAACTAACAAGCAATAGTGCCAATAAGCTTATTTGCTTATTTGTCTTTAATAGCATCACTCAATTATCTCCATGTCACTCACAGTGAGAAAAACTGTCTTTTAAGAAAACTTGCTATTGTAGCCAATATTCAGGAACAGAATGTTTGTGTGACATTGCCATTGCTTATCTGGAGAAGGACTCTATCACACACAAGGTGCTTCCAGTTAAAACTGTATGCTTTAGCCAACCTTCTAGTATATTGGGCAGAATTTCATCAATATCCATAGTACAAATCAGCTACTAGAACAATTCACAGAGAGCTGAAATAATATAACTGCAGGCACTGAACCTTTGTATTACAATATAGGAATAAAAAAAGTGTCAAACAAAAGGTGAATTATCAAGCAGCTGAAAGGAAACCAAAAGGTTTTATAGCATTGCATGGAGCAAAAGCAAAGCTCAGAACACTAAAACAGAACCTACCAATTACCATGTCCAAAACAGTATGTTTCAAACAAATACCGTGAAATACAGTGACAAGTACAACAATTTCTCAATTTGTGTAGCTGTTCATCTTCAGGCTCAGATGCAGATGACATTATTTACATTCCCCAAACACTGAGCCTTGTGACAGGAGCACACACAAGGAGCACACCCGAACCCCCAGACTCTATGGTTGCACCTAGAATCCTACTGTCTAGACATGTTTACACTAACCCTTTCACGAGCAGAACATACATGGCCTGCTCTTTGCTGCTGAATATTAAAAAAAAAAAAAATCCTATAATGTCCCCCTTAAGTGGTAAAACAATATACCAGCGCTGCCTTGTCCACTGTGGCTCTAATCCGAGATGTTTTGAGAATCTCTGTCATGGAACTGGTGCAAAAATCCAAGGCCTGTTGCGCATCTTTGGACGCCAAGTTCACGGCCAAGTAGTTCTGGAGTATAAGGGCTCCGTGTGACAGCAAGAAGCAAACTGGAACCTTTTCACCTCTAAGGACTGGAAATTCAATCCCATCACAGATTGACTACCACCCAACAAAGTGTTTGAGCAAATGAGTCACACACTCACAGAGACCTTACAGCAATCTGGCTACTGGTATCATAGCATCATGGCCGTGGCCATGCAGAGACAGCAGCACAGATCAGCATCACTGAGAAGGAGATCCCCGCTGCTAGGACCATGCTGGACAGGAGAGTGGGAGTGTGAGGGGAGCAAAATACCATCCATCAACGCCCAGTACAAGCCCACAGATCACCATCAACCCGTCTCCCCCCCACCCCCACTGCTTACCCCTGCTGCTTGAGCTCAGAAGGCGCACGCAGCACAGCAGGCTCTGGTGTCTGGTGGTCTGCCGTGACGCTCGGGGTGCCCACACCCTCCTTTTCTGACCCCTGTTCCTTGGGCAGATCCATGACCCCCAGCGGAGCCACCCCACCACTACCCTCACCCTCCCAGGTAGATCAGTGACACTAGCTCTGGGATGTATACTTCTCCCCAAGTGCAGCGTCCCATCGGATGGAAGCCGGAGTATCGGACTCATTAGAGTGCCTGTCCCAGGGGGACGGGGAGGGGGGGCACAGTTGGGCGGCAGAGCTGCCTCTGCAGCTCTGGCCAGTCACAGCTTTTGCCTGAAGTCCTAGGAGCACCCATCCAGCAGGCAGTTCCTGGAGACGCACAGGGGCACCCCTAGGGTGATCACCGCACAGGTAATCATGAGAACTGTTTACAAAGCCACCCCCCCCAGGGGCTCATACCTGGTCTTTCATTCATCTGTCACACGTCTGCAGAACTACCTGCCTACACTCGAACCACCCAACGTTGTGTCTTAACGCGGCCTGGTCAGCACGTTTTCTTCACAAATAAAAACCTTTTAATTTGATCAGCTGAATTAAAAATAAGTGCCATTAATTATTGACTAAAAAAGATCACATGCCAAGGATAATAAACGCCTGATATAACACTGGTGCTGTAAACTAGCAGTAAAAGGGACGTTTTAAATGTCTGATTTACTGTTCATGGATGCACACCTATAAGTTCTGCGAAGTCAAACACAAGCACATAAATGGCTGATTAAATGAGTATATAACACACACGCACCAGTGAAGGTGCACATTTAGGGAAATAGGTCTCAGGTGGGTTCCTATAAGTCATTTTTGTCAAAATCGGAGAGGGGAACCTTTTAACTTGCTCGATTCCATTGAAATGAATTGCAGAGATTCCAGCGCTGCACAATAACTCGCTGGAAAGCATACATCGCGAATGCATATGAAATACATGTCAAATTCATGTCAAATTTAGCGCCTAATGACACACAAGCTGCCGGGGATCCATAGTGGCAGAAGAGGAGAAGAAGGCATATTTACCGCTTATGATACGTTATGCCGGTCCTACTGGAGAGCTTATAATTAAGGCAAAAAAAACGAGCAGTCCATCCATGCCAGCGTCCTCCTCCTGACGAAAATGGCCACTCCTGGTGCTCTCCAAGTGATGCTCCAGTTTCGACAACAACAGGTGACATTCCCGCGTGGGGTCATTTAAAAAAAAAAAAAAAAACACGCCAGTGGGAGACACTTCCGCGCCGCTAATTTGAAGCGCATCGGATCCTCCTGGGCGAAGCCCACGGCGGTCCACTCACCTCTTTCACTGGTGCCGTGTCCGCGGAAGCGCTGCTCGGAATGGGTGTCCACTGTCCGGTGCCCACGGCGGAGCCGAGCTCGAGTCCCCTTCAAAGGGCTGCCGAAATCGCGCTCGTGCGTGCGTGGAGCTCGGCGGTGAGAAGAACCATCCCCTCCCTCGTGTCAGACTAGAGCTCCATGATCGCGCACGGTGGCCGTGGTCCCTGGCTGTCTCCGTCCGTCCGACCGTGCTCCTCACTGATGATCAGTCCATGTGGACATGATGATGATGATGATGATGCTGCTGCTGCTGCTGTTCAGCGCGCGCGGCCGCCGCCTAAGCGATCCAAGTTGCACTCTTTCTCCAACTCCCGCCACTATTAACGTCCGTCATCGTCATTCTCTATCTCCATTTTCCAAGTTGGAAACAAAACCAAAAAAAAAAAAAAAAAATCACCGTTGATTTTTTTCCCCGTGGTGATTTAGATTAGCCCCCGCCGTCTTAATGAGCACAGTTTTACCTACGCTACGGAGGAGCACGTGCCCCTCCTCTCCGGCGGTCGCATCCGAAGCGCTTCTTCACACCGTCGCGTCCACGGCGCCCGATGTCGGCGTCCCGCAGCCACGGAGACGGCGCTGCTCCCGCGGCTCTCCTGCTGCCTTCTGCCTGTCAGATTTAACCCATGTGTAGCTGCGAAGGACACGTCGCCCACGAGGGACTCGAGGCGCTCAACTGGTGCAGATCCCCCTCAGATGATGTGCCGAGAACGGGCACACGCACGGCACGGACGGAGCCGGGACGGCGTCATTTACCACATCTGCATCATCATCATCATGTCGTGGTTAACCAGACATCATCTTCTTTTCATAACTAGGCGTTCGCATTTTCTGCTGCCCACAGATTTCCTCCAACAGGGTAGCCAAGAAGGCCGATCTGCGAATATACATGTGACGTCTATGTATCCACCATGGTGTCCAGGTAGTGAAGGTGTTAGACTTAAAACAGGAGGATCACGCGAGTTAATAAAGCCTGGACTGAACAAAAGTGTTTTTTTCAGTCATGCAAATAGAAGGGGACACTATAACAATTTAACCGAAGTGCCCAGTGGGTATTAAGGGGATATTCTATCATCCCCTTAGTCACACCAGCTGAATTTAGAGCGCAGTCCAGGGCCACTCCTGGTGTGACTCTCACTCCAGGACTGAAAGATCAGCTCCAGTGTGACTTGCATCAGAGCAGTCGGTGCCCCCACACCCTAGTCTTCGCTGGATTTTTTAAAATAATTGTGTCTCTTCTCAAAGATTAAATTCAAACTGTGATAATTTAATTAACTGATGACTTCTGAACTGAAAACCTTTAAGCGGGAGGGCACCCCGGTATCGGTACAATCATCAGAAGAGCTTCCTTTGCAAGTAAATTATCCGTCTGGGAAAGAGTAAGATTGGTCATTTTCATGAGCAGTTTTTAGTAAGCATAAATTAATATTGGAAATAGAGGTACAAAAAAATAAAAAGGCACCAGGTTGAATAGTGGTTGAGCTGGAGTGACGCTGCTTTAGACTTCATTAGGTGCCACCAGTTAATATTGCTCATTTAAATAATGGTCCAGGGCACATTCTGCGTCATTTTTTAGGTGCAACATGTAGTGTGAAGTCCGTTTTGCTATTTAACTAAAAGATGCAAAGCACGTATACTCACACACACACACACACATTTTCAGAACCGCTTGTCCCATACGGGGTCGCGGGGAACCGGAGCCTACCCGGCAACACAGGGCATAAGGCCGGAGGGTCGTTCCCTAAAAATGAGCACACTAAGACAATGCAAATTAAATATTGCAGGGAATAAAATCTGAGTGGCTAAAGTGCACTGATGTCTTGTGGATTGTTTGTTGTTGTTGGTTAATAGCCTGTTTAACTTCTGATGATCGCAAGAAGGTTCACTTCAGTACCAAATAGCTGAATGCAAAAACACAACTGCAAAGGACTTGTGTCGGCTTTGAATGCTGAGCAGTTAATCGAGGAGAGCATCCAGCACTTTAAACTGCATTCAGATTCAAACTTTAAATTGCATTCAAGCTTGTGTCTGTGTTTAATGAGAAAGAGCTAAAGCCCTGTGTGCGTTTTTTTACCTATAAGTCACATCCAATGTTTGCACTCAGAGGGAATTTCTTTACATTTATTCACTTAGCAGACCCTTTCCTCCAAAGCGACTTCCAATGAGCTCTATGTAGTGTTACCAGCCCACACACCTTATTCACCAAGGTGACTTACACTGCTAGATACACTACGTACACTGGGTCACTCATCCATACATAAGTGGAACACACTCTGTCACTCACACACTATGAGTGAACCTCAACAGCATGTCTTTGGACGGTGGGAGGAAACCACAGCACCTGGAGTAAACCTACACAGACATGGGGAGAACTTGCAAACTCAACACAGACTGAGCGGGGACCAAACCCACGTTCTCTGTGCCACCGTGCTGCCCCGTGCTTCTTTGTTTTTCAACATATGTCCTCTTATAACCACGACCAGGAGACTCAACCGTACTTTAGAGGCGGGGAATGCAATGCCAGCAAGCTAATATTGCAGCCTGGCACTGAACCCCCGCCGCTCCCACTGTCCCGCTGAATCACTTTAACGGCCCTCTTGAGGTCTGACCGAGCCAGTGAGTCACAGGACACTGGAAACCTGCTGGACCGTGGCCCTCCGGGACACACGGGAGTGTATATGTGCGTACTGAGCTAATTAAGTGTCTTAATCGCTAAATTAAAACGGCTTGTTGGAAACTGGAAATGTCTGCTATGTCTTAATTAAGTGCAGAGACACAGCTCAGGAGGTGCTGCAGAGTTTGGCACCAGTGCATCAAGCAGACCGAACATCTGTCTTGCGTGTCCCACAAGTCTGTACTAATCTTTCATTTTCAGAGCAACATATTGCAAAGTATGTATTTAAAAATCAGATATTCTAATTTAACATGCTGAGTAAACAGGGCTGTAAAGGGGCAAGAGCCAGATTCTGTTTACACCTTTGATAGGAGTACAATACAATTAAGACATCAGTTTCTGAAAAGGCCTCTCCTTTTGTGTGCTGTGCAAAAAGCTGAGCAATGGGATCCTGTCGACATCTCGCCTTTTTTTCAAAGAGGTGCATTAGACAGAGAAAGAAATCAAATAGAAAACAGATTGGTGGTGGTGGTTTGCGGGGAGGAGGAGTGTACAGTGTATATAACCAAACCATACAGAAATGCTCCACAGCAGCACACACTCCACTTTCACTGAAACGCACAGGGACCCCTCTGCTTGTGTATCCCAGTGTGAGAGGGGAGAGGAGCACACAGACACAAACATAACCAGTCACAAATCTCAACCTCATGTCATTACCTTAGGATAACGACACATACCCCCCCATCCCTTACCTCACAGGAGAGTTACTGAAATATTTATGATATTTGCATAACCTAAATGTAACCATCATTAGTGTTTTATCATCCATATGCTTTTTCTGTTTGTGTTCTTATGTTTTTGTCTCCATGGTGAATGATTATTGAGCAAAATTTGTTCCTCCTGGTTTAAACAGCCTTCGACCAGCAACTGGCGATTGAATAATGAGCCAGCTTGTTAGGGGTGAACCTGCGCTAACTTGGGCGTAGTCGCCGACATTATTTTTATCCATACAGAGTGTGGTTGGGATGCTCTCAGCTGTTAGTTGCACAGAGCACTGAGCAGGTATAGAGGCATTAATGAGGTATGCTTATCCTCACGGAGCCAGAAACCGTCTAACCTTTTCAGCTCAGTGAGTATTTCGTTGGTTTTAGGAAATAACTCATTTTATTCTAAATTTTATACAGAAACAGGCGCAGAAAGTTGGCAATATGATCCCCTCCTTGCGAAATGCAAATATTCCTACATATTGTGGGGAAGCAGATTTTAGTTTGATGGCATATTGATCTTGTAGCGCTGGTGTCCTCGCTTCTTGTGCCTGGTACGTCACGGAGGGTGAGCTGACCTGGAGCAATGAGCCAGTCTGCTGCATGAGTCCAAATGTGCTAGGTGCTACTCCAAGGAAATGCAAACCCTACACCTCTGATAATAAAATGGGTCAGCGGTGTGCAGCCTGGTGACTCTGATCTGCAGCAAAAACCCATGACCTGCGGTGCAGATCCACACTGCATGAAAGCACCCAGAGAAGTGTCCAGTGCATCCTGACACCCGGATGGACTTCACGCTGGTTAGGCTTGGGTTACTGCACTATATGCAGAATTGCCCACTTGACACAACAAAGTCAAATTTTACTTTAATTAATTTCTCTGTAGACACTTTGGTGAAAAGCACTATTTGGTCCATTTGTACATGTGGGTATTCTTACTGGAACCATTCAGATTAGGCACCGTACTTAAGGGCAATACAGCTCTAGCAGGTGTCACGCAGAACACAGGGAGCCGGGACGGTGAACCCCAGTGCAGCGTTGTTCGTCTGAAGTTGAGGGAAGAGGCAAGTTCTCAAAACCAGGGACAGGCGAAGGGTCGGTCGATCGGCGAACAGGACAGAAACGAGGATCCATGGACGTGATCGGAAAACGAAGCAAGGAGTCAAAAAACCAGAGATCGTGAACAGAGAATAGAGCAAGTGTGTGTGCGAAGTAACGCGAGGAAGGGCGGTTGTTCCAAACGAGATTCCGCAACGGTCTTTATAGGGTGAGCGATTACTCAGGAGCTAGTGCAGAGTCAGGTGTTGTCGCTTGTGTTGTGGGCGTAAACGTGACAGCAGGGAGCGAGGCCTAAACCAAGAACCTCCTGGTTACAAATCCATATGATGCTGCCGAGTTTTCTTAATTCTGTTACTTTACTAAGCCTTCCTTCTTTTTAGTCCTTAAAACCATGATACACAGCTGACCTTAACACAAACAGTAAGGCAGAGCACTGTAGAATGCGCATTCGATTCCAGTTATAAATATTTCAGGATACATATATGGTGTTGTTAAATGTCACATCTCTAAAAGTCAGGCATGGAGTGTGTATGATTAGCGTATTTAGACTTTGCTGTCTGCCAAAGCGAACTCTTATTGTTTCAGAAGTCAGCAATGACTCGTGGTTGAGTTGGCCAGTGAAGAACCTGTTGACCCCGTTCTCATTTAGCCAAACAGTGAGACACAAATAGCTACGCTCCTTTCCGGGCTATAAAACTATCTATTGTTTTTTGAACGTGAACAGTTTTTTTTCTTTCAACTTCTCTGAAATGCCATCGCACTTATCCATATTTACAGCCACGTTAAAAATCCATCCCCAGCAGATGGGACTGAATAAAATGCTTAAATAATCAGTTTTATCCATTTCATCTTTTTTGTCTCACAAGAGAGAAATTGTTTCAGTGGTCCTGTACTAAAATGAGAAGACAACAGCTCATTATTTTCTCAATCAGGCTAAGAATGGCAGTAAATTGCTGAAGTGATGAGTCGTTCGCCTACAGGCTACTGCTGCCTCTTCTAATGTCCCTATTATCCTTTGTAGAGGACAGCATCAAAATTTAATTTGCTTTAAATTATCAAAAGTCTTGCATTTTGTATGGCAGCAAAAAAACAAAAAAAAAAAAAACAAAAAAACAAACAGCAATCTGTTTATTTGTTACAGGTCTTTCAGCAGTGACTCAGTGTGGGCTGTTCAGGCTGACTGGGAACAACATGCTGCTCTGGTTCCCTCCCACAGTCCAAAGACATGCAGTTAAAGTGAAGCGGACACACCAAATTACCTGTAATCTGCGCATGTGGGGTTACCCTGTGACAGACTGGTGTACCGTTCAGGGTGTACAACTCCTGGTATTGTGCCCAGTGATTCTGGGGGAGAGCCCAGACTTCCATGACCTTGACAAGGACTGGAGGTTGCAGAAAGTGAATGAGGTCTTGCAGCAAAACAGAGGGTAGGCATTTGCTTGCCTTAAAGAACAGGCCTATTTGAAGGCAGCAAGTAGTGTAATGGTTAGGCCTGTCACCTCACATTCTGAAGGTCCCCGGTTTGAATTCCTGTTCCTGCTATAGAACCCTTGATCAAGATTTTTCCCTGAATTGCACCATTAAGAATGTCCTGCTGTATAAATGTGTAAGCCATTGCTAAGTAGTTTGTCATTATATTTACTTGACACTGGAAGATGTCTTCTAAACATCAGCTAAACACCGATCAATAATGTGACAAATACGCTTTAACAATGACACACATTCTTTAACACATGAGATGCGGTGAAGAATTTGCTTCACTGGTTTTCTCTTGGCAGGTAGAAGAACAATATGATGTAAACATCAACGCTGAGTGTGAAATTAGGAAAACCTTTCCCTGTGATCAGTGAAAACGGAATTACCTGCCATACTGCAAGGTGTGAAAGCTGACCTGTTTTCTGTACAGCTATACGAGCAGCATCAGGCAGTAATGCTTGTTCCTGCTTTAATATGGCATCTATCACAGCTATTGAAGATAGAGTTGGATAGTGGATAGAGCTTTGGTCTCAAGTCTTGTTAAGAAACTTCAGTCCAGACATTAAAACCTAAAGTACAGGGCCACAGAAATTACCTTTCAGCCACAGTCTGATAACATTCAGGAACAGGGCATAAGAATACATGTTAATCTTCCAAGGACCTAACCCAATCCAGTTACATTCAAGCATTTAGATTGAGGTTCACATGAGGGGATGATCACATGTTTACAAATCTGGGTGAACAAACTGCGGTGTAATCAATACGAAGCTGTAAACCTGTCAACATTCGCAACTGATGGATCAAGCTGTCAGGTGGAGGTGGAGGTCAGATACAATTCCTATGCTGGAGAAGAGGAGATGATCTGGTGAGGGTGGTGAAAGGGTGAAGAGGTATTGTGGGAATTGGGTGCAGAGCAAAGCTGCCTGTAGGATAGAACCATTACCAATGTACATATATAGCACCTTAGGCATTGCAAGTAGCTCTCTGTTTCCTCATATTTCTCCAGCCCTGCTACTAGTGTTACACTCCCTTCTTCCAGAGATTGGATAGGCTCATCTCCACATGAGAGCACATCCCGTTAAAGCAGAGCTACCCCTGGGGATCTTTGCCACTGGCTGATTTTTCTTCTGCCTTGCTCTTAGGTCAAGCAAAGAAAACAAAGCACAGACCGCACGATCAGCCCATCTCCACTGACTACAACTGTACTCTCAACCGCGGATTTGCTTGTTTAAGTGTATCACAAGTGGCATTTCCGTATGCTGCCGGATATGAGCAGTATTTCACTCACCAAAATCCTCCCTCTAACCTTGAATTCATGTGGATTTGATCCCATCGTTGAGCAGGGCTTCACCGTGTGGAACACAATCCACAACTCCCATGCTGGGAGGAGATGAGGGTGATGCAGAGTAGTGAAAATGACTGAGTCAGGGTCGTTGTCACACACCCTCTGCTTGGCATCAGCGCTCCGAAGTGGTCACAAGACATTTTGGAAATGCTGGCAGGTTTTGCACAAAGCCAGGTGGTCGATCAAAGCAACAAGCAAAAGGGGGCACTGATGCTTCATTTGCATCCTTACTGATCTCCAGTAGACTAGCCAGACCTTAATACCCATGCACTATTTAGCAGGGTCAGAGGAGCTTGTACAGTGTCTGCTTGGCATGGTACTTCCGTATGAGGGAGAAGGTCATGAGATAACCTGACATCTCAGTGGGCAGGAGGTACTACAGTGCTTAATGCTGCCATATTGCGCTTAAAGGATACAAGTTCCCACTGTAGTACCCGTGTGCATCATACCTACCCTGAATTTCTCCAGTAAAAATACCCAGCTGAATGAATGGGTGAACCATTATAAGTAGCTTAACATTTTAATTTATTTCCGAGAAAAGCATCAGCTAGATAGCTGGGAGACTGTTTCTAGATTCTCTTTCAGGTGTTCAGAAGAGGGGGGACGGTGGCGAGGCGGGTTTGGCCGGGTCCTGCTCTGTGGTGAGTCTGGGGTTTGAGTGCTGCTTGGGGTGCCTTGCGGCGGACTGGCGTCCCGTCCGGGTGTGTCCCCTCCTCCTCCAGCCTTGCGCCCTGTATTGCTGGGTTAGGCTCCGGCTCCTCGGGACCAGAGATTGTAGACTGTGTGTCTGCGTGTGTGTTCAGAAGAACCTCTGCAGGGTTGCGCTATAAACTGTAACTGTTTCACATCACATACACATTGTTTTTCCACATCAAACTAAAGATGAGGATGCCGGTTATGGGCAGAGATATTCACACACTACTTGCACCTTCCCTAAGGCACCAGAAACCAGCAAAAACACTAATAATTCAGAGTTACAGTACTTTTCACTGCCTGTAAGACAAATGTGTGTTAAGTGGCCCAGACAGTTGTGCTGACCTTTCGGTATTACACCTTATGTAGCGGTGCATGATAGCTCCCTGTTCTTTGGGCCACATGGTTTGTTCTGGACAAATTTCAGAACATGTCCTGTGAAATCAGAAGTCTACATTCCCCAAATGACAGACAAGACCACACAATATCTTTAATGCACGTTAAACACCCATTTCACAGACTTCTGGGTTGGAAGAAATAAACCGCAGCGGTAGTCAACGTTTGGAGTAAGCAAGGCCAGCACTCCGCCCATCAAAGCTCTTGTGCCGTCAGAGGAGGTCGTGATCTCTGTGACAAGCAACTGCACCAAGAGCATTAAGAGGCAATTAGTGGGTAGACAGCAAGTGTCCAATGTTCTGTCTAGTAGAACTGTAACGGATTATCGGTGATTCATTGCATTCACTGGGAGTCACTGCAAGTCATTAGTCTTTTAAGTTTATTATACCATTAAAATGCAAATCCCCAACCATAAAAAAACATCAATATGCCAGATGCAATACTGGCATTTCAGCCATTCCTTTAATTGACTCTCCTCAGTTAACAAGGGAATAATCATTAATTCTTCTTAAGATGTCTCTCATTTCATGTCACACAAAACAGCCTTTTCAGGCATCAGGAGAATCCACGATCATGACTAATAATGATCACAGGTCCTACTATCGTGTAAGAGGAACCAACTTCAGATAGTAACTGGTATGATGATGTACCAAACAGCCCCTGGGCTGGGGGTTTGAACCTGCGTGGGTTTGCATGTCTTCCCTGTGTTCATGTGGGTTTTGTCTGGATGTTCCGGTCCAAAGACATGCGCTTCAGGTGAACTGGGGACTCTAAGGTGCCCTTAGTGCGTGTGACCTGTATGTGACGGAGCACGATGATCCTGTACTGGACAAGCAGTATTAATGTTAGAAATTAACCAAATTATCAGGGAAATCGTACTTCCTTGTCTGACAGTGATTTCGTAATGCTATGAATAACTGTGTAAACACATTAACAAAAACACTATTTGTGAGATTAGGTAAAGAGAAAAAATGTGTTTATAATTGTGTAAAATATTCCATCCTGAGCTCAGCAGACATATACATGAACCTGAATGGAATTCTCTGAGTCTTCACTATTATTGTCATTTTTAACCATTTCCTCTGGCAAATTTCAATTTGGGTCCCCTATTTTAAAATGTGCTTCTTTTAGATGGAGCCTTTAGCCCTCCCCTCCTTTTTTGGAGACATGTACCACTGTGTCCTTTGCGTTTCGCCTTTCAGAAAACGTGTGTGTCATCTCCCGCCAGATCAATTTCAGGGCAAAGCTGAATGGCTTAAGATAAGCATTTGCAGGAACATGTTTGACGGCACACAACATTGCCATTTCAGCAAGTGTAGCCTACACACACTTTATTAATTCCTTTGTTTAATTCCCTGCAGGGATTAATAAAGCAATACCATATTCTGATCTATCCTAAATAACATGTAGCTGGCACACAATGCTAGAGCCAAGAGTCAGGAGCTCAAGCACATCACCTGAGTCTGCCCACAGCACACCTGGTGCTGGAAACACGAAGGGGCACACAGAGCTCCACTGCTAGAAGACTCAAGTCCTAAAATCACATTCAGACTCCTGTGTGATGAAGAGCAGCTTTTTTTCCCCCCTTCGCTGCAATAAAGAAGACATCAGGCACCATGAAAGCACCTTTAACATTTGGACATTTAAGACACTTCAGAACATACAGTTCATCATAAACCCATAAATTCTTTGTCATTACAAGAAATTACACAGCAATTTAATTTTATGGCTTATCTATATACAGCTCCACAAAGCAGAGGAATTGAGAAACTCCTTGAATTTGTCACAGCAGTCTTCTGAATGCTTTCAATTTGATTTTGACGAGGTTTGACAGAGCTACGTATTATTGTAGAGAACAATTTTTACTCCAGATTCGTTGAATTGGCTGCCTTGCGCGAAGCAGCCTGTGACCCAGAACTCAGAACCACAGTTTCATAAATTCATTGACACTTCTCTGGGCAGTCATTTTAGTAGATGATGAATGCAGTTGCTATTGACAGTGTACTCAGTTCTCTACCCCTTCTTATTGAATACAAACAAGAAAAAAAAATTGGGTGCATTGATTTTCCATTAGCCTTCACAGTAGCAACCAAGCCCCCCACTTCTAAGAAGGGGTGTATGTCCATCCACCACATGACCTGTGTTCTTACTTCTCAAGGAGTGAAGCAGGGATGTTCTGTATGGAGTTCACAACTTTCTGAAGGATTCCAGTTCTATATATGGATGGGCTCTGGCGATAGACTGCTTTAAGCAAGGCTGGCACTTCAAATTTCCCATGTGCAGTTTAGGTACCTATGCAAACCGATGAGCACGGGACCAGACTGAAATCCAGATTGAAACAGAACCCCGATCCACAGTGGACAATGTAATTCTGCTGTAATCCTCTTCTGGCCACGCTCTCTCCTTTGGAAAACTTTGGAGGTGCAATCAAATAAATTAAAAGCTCCGCAGAAGTGGAGAAAATTCCCACATAAAGAAGTTCTTCGCAAAGCTTTCCACATCTTTTCGAATCCACAGAAGAAACAAGCAAATAAAAACCAGCACCAAGCCAGTGGGATCTTTGTCAGAACAAATGTATGGTTTGCACCTGTCTGCATCATGATCTTCAATGAACTCCAACAACCTAAAATGCACTATTGCATTAGTTCAGTACTACACCATACTGTGCAACTTGTTACCATGGATACACTGAAAGCATCCCAACAACAACCGACAGCCAACAACACTATCCACAGCAAAAGGTCAAATTATATTTTCTAAAAAACAAACAATACCCATCACGTCACCTGAAAAGGAAAACAATCATAATATTAGAAAATTAGAGAATCAGAGATTTAATATATTGTGAATTATATAGCACAAGCAAACCATAGTACTTTTGGAAATTAATAAAGAATTTTCATTTTCTTCAGCAAATTATCTATTTAAGAAGTACAAATGATCGGTAATCTATCACACCTTCAGGGTTTTTCCAGTGGAAGCGTGTAGTGTAGCAGTTAAAACTACCTCCTTTGGACTCAGAGGCTGCAAGTCCAAATCACAACTCATGCTGTAGTGCCCTTGACCAGCATATTTACCCTGAACTGCTCATGTAAAAATTACTCAGCTGTATAAATGGGTAAATAACTGTAGATAGTTTAAAATTGTTAGTTGCTTGGTAGAAAAGCATCAGCTAAACAAACAAATGTAAATATGAAGTGTTGGAAAAGCCCTGATTCAGAATACTGCCCTTGTTATGTAAGCAACATGTAGAAAGGTGCAATCGAGCAGTAATAAAACGGAAGGATGAATTGAGTGAAATCATATGCACCACACCTCCAGGTTTAATTAAGACAGACTTGATGCACACCTCCTGTAATTGCCACACAACAGACAATCAATCTTCAGGGGGTGAGAACTCCAGCTTACCACGCCCCATGAGTGTGTCTACACATTTACACTCATCAGATGGCACCTCAAATCGTGGTTTCATCTTCAGGAAGAGCTGGGACATGGTCGTCAATCCCTGCTGTGTTTCAACCTGCAAACTGTTGAAACTCACCAGGTTTTACTGACACTAGACAAAGTGCCAGGGCTCCAGGGTGCTGGAACAATCTGGAAAATCATCTTTTTCAGACATTCAGGACTCCGGCTGATCAAAATCTCTATCAGTTGTGGAAGTTATCCACGCTATCTGTTCATCAGCTGCGATTTATATGCTAGTCACAGACTGACCTAATGCAGTAAACATTTTCTGGGAACCACACATCATACCTACCTAATGTGAAAATCTGCACGATTCATATGGAGGAAAGGCACAGTTCCATCCTAAAGAGAACATGTGCAAAAATCTCCATTTTCACCCACTGCCTGCCAACTTGAAAACACATTTATACTTCTGGACAACACCACTGATACAGTAAAGCACCAAGGACACACAGGACCATTCCGTGGCACTGTATCCAGAATACAGATCATCCATCTGAGTTACATTCTGACTCCATACAAGCCCTAAGCAAACTTGATTCCATCAGTGCTGACATCAACATGTCTGTTATATTTCCAGCAGTTCAATCTGATAGCATTAACTAGTTTAGCTATTGGCTGTTACAATGCAAATATCAGACTCAAGTGGTTATGTCCACTGGAACCATCTGAGTGAGACACACCCAAAACACAGTTTGGTTTTGTGTTCAAAGGATCATATAATACAATGAAGACAGGTAAATGATTGGAGCCTGTTTTAGCTGTATATTCTTAAGAGTTTGTTTTATTGTCCACCGCCAAGCTCACCCCCCCAGCGCTTAAAAATAACCCAATAAACCATTAGCTAACAGACAGGTGGCTTCCCGTGAAACATTAGTACAGCCTGTCACAAAAAGCTGGCTCCTGAGGGTCCCAGGAAAATGCATTGATTCCCATGCTAGCAAGCCAAGTACATTAACCTAGATCCGCAAAGGCAGAGAGACAGAGCGGACAAGCTTTTCCAACCACAAACGGATCAATACCCTTCCTTTATCACCTTCTGACATCATGCAACATTTCTTTGTTGTTTACCCCCAGTCCACCTGGCGCGCAGAGTAGACAGTGTAAATTATGAGTGATGTTGGTTTCTTTAGCTGTAATATGCTGCCTCCTTTATCATATTCAGATCAATAGATGAAGGGAGTGTATCAGAATTCTATGACCGTCAGTAAAAGGTAATTACATCATCCTCATACCTTTATGAGGTGTGTTTTGAGAACCCTTTAGTTATACATTTTCTTAGCATTACTACCAATAATTCCTTAGTTGTCCCATCATACCTGAACACATCTGCAGTCAGCAGCAGTTTACAGTGTAAACCCTGAGCACAGGATATTGTACACTGGGGAGTGGTGTGTCTATCTGGCGAACAGTGATAGCTCATTTAAAGAGGCTAAATGGCAAGTTCAGCATATTTCCAAAGTAGAACACTGAAAACACCATAAGGAAGTCATAAGGGGGAAGGCAGATTTGGATGACTTTGGGTTTTTTAAAAATTAAGATATAGGACAGTCTGGTTGACTACTGATTCCCTGATCCTGCACCCTGAAACTGACCATGGGGAACAGTATCATACTTAACACAACCACACACAACCCACTGCAGGCTCACTGACAAACTTACTTACTGCAGCAGTGCTTGACATGGATGAATTCCCCTAAGACAGAGCTATAACACAGACAAGGACAAGGTCAGTGGGGCCTTCGGGCATTTTATTGTAGTAGATAGTAGAAACACATCATATCCTTGTTCAAAGCAGCTGTGGGCACCTACAGAAAAGAACAAGGGAATAAACACCCAAAACAAAACTCTGTGGTTGGATTTTATGCTTGAATTTTCTGTCTTCTCAATGAAGGAGTTTGAAGAGGGCACTGAGAGGTGTGTACCTGTGTGCGTACCTCAGCATTTCAGATGGAACACAGTCTTTCTCCTTTCTCTCGCAGACTATAATAATAAGCCCTCTTTAGGGCACAGTTAGGAAACAAAGAAAATTATCTGAAAGTTCAGTCCATCCTCCAACTGAGATCTCATGGGCATTTTAAAGATTCACATCAGGCCTACTGACTAGAACATTAATTCAGTATGAAGGTAAATATAAAAAGGTGGCAAATTAAAAGGCTGACATTTTTAAAAACCACTATAAAGTCAAACATATCAATGGATCTATTGACGACAGCGACAAAGGACTGGAAAAGCATGGAAGGAGGAAGCAAAAAGACTATCTTGACATAATTTCCATGATCAAACCTGTGGATGCAAGAGCTGAACATGAACTCGAATATAAAAACCAGTTTCATTTGAATACCACTGTGCCAGAGAGTAACAGGTGTACTCCATTTAACAGTACAATGAACTCCAGCTGAAGAGATCTTTCAGGGAAGATGATGTCAACACCCTGAGATATCTTTGGTCTTGTTCTTTCTTTGGAATCGGGTGTCTGCTGGATCAAAGCCTCTCTCTTTAGCTCCAAACAAAGCCCAGTCTGGGGTCCTGGCCATGTAGTCCTCGGCAGAGAAGGTTCGCTGACCTCCACTCTCCTCATAGAGCTGAGCAAACTCTTGGAACCGCTCATAGTCAATCCACGTCCACCACTGGCCCTCGACGTTAAACTGAACTCACAAAGACAGAAAGAGAGGTCATTAGTCAGAGATCACAAATGTGCACTAGGGTAGGATATCTATCTGCAGTGGTGTTTAGGGTGAGGAGTACTGTGATGTGTCCTCTGCTGCTCTGTTCCACTATTCCCCACACATGGCACCGTGGCAAGTGACATGTTGGGGAGCTTGAAAGAAGAACATGAGATGCCTGCTGCACCTTCTCATATACTGTACTTCTCATTTAAGAAAAAGGAGAGATACACACGCACACACGCATGCACACAGTTTGAAACCAGTTGTCCCAAGCAGGGTTGCGGCGAGCTGGAGCCTAACCCGGCAACATAGGGCGTAAGGTTGGAGGGGGAGGGGGCACACCCAGGACGTGACACCAATCCACCGCAAGGCACCCCAAGCAGGACTTTACAGATCCGCCATAAAGTGGGACCCGACCAAGCATGCTGCACCATCACGCCGCTCACAAGGAGAGATACATTCAACTGTATTTTTTTTTAAATCTGAGGATATAATCTGTAACACAAAGTAAACAGACATGCTCTTCAACTTCTTGCTGTTTGATATCAAACGATTCTCTATCCTGGAATCCATAGCCAAACTCATGAACATTCCAAACTCCATTAGTCACACTCCTCCAGCACTGAAGTCCTGAGGGGTGACTAACTTCATTTTGCTTTCCGAAGCATTTCACCCATTTTCATCAGTGCCGGCCTACAGCAGGGCTTAAAGAAACTGATGATTGAGTTTTGGCCCATGCTGACGTGGTCAGGCACAACTTTCTATCCTCCATGAGCTCAGTCCTTCAGCTACAGTCACTTCCCAAGCAGGAAGCAGGGGTCTACTTGCTGTTCCTGGTCTCAAGCAACAGCCATACTCATGTAGAAAGATCAGCTTCCCTCTCCCCATAGTCATGGTGGTGCTGTATGCTGTTCTCCTCTTCTCTCCACAGTCAATGAACAACAGTGGCTCTCACTGTCTTCCTTACAGGACACCACACACACACACACATTTTCTGAAGCGCTTGTCCCATACGGGGTTGCGGGGAACCAGAGCCTACCCGGCAACACAGGGCGTAAGGCCGGAGGGGGAGGGGACACACCCAGGACGGGACGCCAGTCTGTCGCAAGGCACCCCAAGCGGGACTCGAACCCCAGACCCACTGGAGAGCAGGACCCGGTCCAACCCACTGCGCCCCCTACAGGACACCATATAGCTGTCAAAGTGCTGTGCAGCCTAGAGCACAGCTTCTTTCCAATCATGTAACAACTGGCTACACCACATCTCCTGTACTGCTATAGCCATGGCTTGCACATGACTCCACTTGTGTTCATGCAGAGAGGGCCTGTGATGCAGCCTGCTGATGCTTGCTAAAAATACCCAAAAACCCACCACCTAAAAAAAGTCACTGAGAAGAGAGTGTGGAAAAAAACTAGAGGCACCAAGTTAGCCATGCGGCTACTTGGTCAATGAAATTCATCCCGTCACTTCTGACAGCAGCATAAGTGCCCTGGCATGCTGAAGGGATTGGACCAAATTATGCTACTCAAGTGTCTCAGTGTTGCGTATTAGCATGGCTGGTCGCTGTCAGCGTTGCGTGAGGGAGGCTGGGCCGTTAATGAAACTTTTACAAAAATAAAAGCACCATGGCTGGGAAATGAACCGTCCTAGTTAACGGCAACAGCTCTGACAGTCTGTGGCATCTGCAGGAACTCGGCAAGAACTCCTATCTCGCTACGACAGGATTGTTACGCCGAGCCTTTGCAGTCACTCTTACAGTCACCAAGACAAACCTTGCATGCGAAGCACTGTTAAAGCTCTGTCAGTATTTCACCGCTGCAAACACAAGAAGCCCGCGTCCCTCCGGATGACTTAATCCAGTTTGTCTGTAACCCTTAACCAGACTCACACTGAAGGGAGACATGACCCATGTCTGCTCTTTTCATTAAACAGCAATTTTCTGCTCTGAATTGTACCTGTGTGTCCACACTCCTCAGGCCTATGGCTTGTCTGCTCACTGAACGAACACACACACTCCGGTATAACACTAGACGGCCTTTATTGATTAGCTTTTGCAACAATACAAATAAAGCACTAAAGGTAAATACCACGCTCTTAATGTAGGCTATACATGATTCAGTCATTGGGGCCTTCAATGTTCTGGATGTGCATTAATTTTTAACACATATTGCTAAGGGACTGGACAACAGCTCAGAGTGACATTGTTAAATGACTGTATTAGCAACATTTTTGAATACACCCCAGGCTTGGGCAAACTGGAATTTGATCCAAATGCCAGGTTGTGAGCTGCCCTCATTTCACATTCATTAATGAGCCTCAAAGAGAAAATGCAACTGCGACCATAACAAAAGCATATTGTCATCTACAAGCATATTAAATGAGATGCAAAAGCTTTTATGCTTGTAAAGCTTAAGTGTTTTTTTGATGAATTATTGAACAATGATAAAAGGACACAGCTCATCCTGAGAGCTGGTGCGCTGCGCTGTTAAATCACTTATTTCATTACAGAGAAGTTAAAACACAAAAATCCTTTGAGAGATTTAAAGCCCTGTTTATTTCTAGTTTAAAGCCCCTCAATTTTGGCTATGAAAAAGTATAGCTTCAAGAAACCTGTGAACATCAGTCTCCAGGCAATGGAGGTACTGCTTGATCACCTCTGTGGATGGAAAGGGAGAGGGGAAGAAAAAAAAGAAACACCCACCACTGTTCTGAAGATAAAACCCAACTAATACACACCACAGAGAGTTGAACATTAATATGACAACAAAGCCATGGCAGGAAAACCAAGCATTAAAGGCTAAAGGGGGAGAGGGAGAAGGAGGGGGTGGCCAATCAATGAAGAGAAGCATTGACACTAGCCTGTTAGGTTTTCTGTGGAAAGAAGCTGCTCCTGAAAAGGGAATTAGCAGCTCTCAGGTTTGCTGCTTGCCAGCTGGCTGCAGGGCATGGGACCCATGAGAGGAGGACCCTAAAAACTGTGTGCTCACTTTTTGCCAGCTCATCAGCAGGGACTCAGGAGGACAGAAAGAGAAAGGAAAAGTTACCATGGGATCATGACAGCTTCAGAGCAGGGTACACCTGCCTATGCAAGTTTTGGTCATTGGGGTGAGGCTCATTTAGCTACGCGGTTCCTTTCTAAGCAGTGTATGACACTCAGCTCTCTGATGGCTTAGAAAGGATGTGTTATGACACAGTCACTCCCACCTTATAGGAGCATCATATAGTGCACGTAAAAGAACCTGATGGGGAAAACAAACTCTCCAACAGTTCATTTATGCAGATACTGCAGAAAACCTTTTTACAGATAAACCCATTCTCGTGGTGACGAAAGCAACACATTCTTAACACCATTCCAACAACAATACTTCCACCCCTTGAGAACCAATGCAGCAAAAAGCAGTTTCTTGGAGCTCTAATTGCCTGTGGTGCCCATTAGTGACTAGGGGTCATGTGCCTGCAGACACTTAGGGGCTTCTTGTTTTCAGTAATGAGTAGAGATGGCTGCTGGGGGAAGTAAAACCTCATGCTCACTTTACTTCAGTGACCAGTCCCACATACTTAATAGCCATGGTAGATCTCCCAAGTTCCCAAACTGCAAGGGATCCTGGGACGGTGACAGGTTACACATGTGGACCCAGTTTGCATGCAAGTAAGCAAGCAAATAAATAAAATAGTCTGCTTCCAGTATTCCTGTGTGTTACAACACTCTGCAACCTCTGGGAGGCAACATGAGTACTGACACATTCAATTAGAAACAAAGCCTTCCTGTCACCAATCAACAAATGTGCAAAGGCTTGTGGGACCACCCTGGAACATGTCTCTCAATAGCTCCCCCAAGGGACGGAATTCAAAAAGTAGCTTGGCACACAAAAAGACCTGAAATAGAGATAATGAATAAAGCAAAGCGTACCTCCCATGTGTTACTCCTAAAAGCAAACACAGGAGACATAGAAGCGAATGAGGGAATTCGGGGTAGATTTTGCATAATAAACTAGGTTTGTACTTTGCTGGAAGGGAACAACCAGCTTTTGAAGAGGAATTCTGCAGAGTCAAGGAAATTTATATATAAACTAGCTGAGATACCTGGCATTGCCCAGGTCAGAAGAAAGGAAAGATGGAAAGGCAAAAAGTAATAAATTATATATCAGTGAACCCCTTATTTGGATATAAAGTGAAATTGGGTCTAAGGTACTAAAACGTTTGAGCAGAAGACATTATAAAGGAGGCACTGTCAAACTAAAGTTCGGTTTTCTGCAGTAGCACTATTATAGAACAGACTCAGCAGAAAACCATCATTTCCACAAACGAGGGGCAACTGGAAACAGAATTTGCCCCTTAGGAAACCATCTCGAGGGATGCTGCACCTGTGAGAGCCGCCTGTTTGGAATACAACTACATTTATTAAGCACAAGGCAGCTGTTCTTAAAAGTACTGGTGGCAAAACCTGAAATTCTTATGAATGGAAGGCAATAAAATGCTACCAGAAAAATATACCAACAGAACTGCAGAGGACAGTGATTCAAAAAAATACCACCATAAAATACGTGGAGCATGTAAAAGTGTATCAAACATAAAAACAAGGAAAATTGCTAAATGTGTCTTACTGAATCCTTGATTGTTGAGGTTTCATGGGTAAAATATTACTCAACAGACAAGAACATAAAAGATAAAACTGCACAGCAGAGACAGATTTACAAGAAATTACTACATGAAAACAAATCAATGTAGTGGCTTCGTGAAGAAAAGAACTTTTCATTTATTGTCTCCATGCATATAAGACAGATCTGAACAGCATTAATGGATGGACAGCAATGCTGGAAGGAAAGGTATATTAATAAATAGTAAAGGAAGGTATGGAAGGAGGTGGAGGGATGATGAGAATGAGCAGCTGTTTCAGAATAGGATCATGGTAGCAGCAGCTTGGGCAGGAGCAGGAGGTGGGCCAGCGTCGCATCAAGTGTGAAGCAGCAAGGCAGTGAAACAGTACCTTGCGGTGGGCAATGAGGAGGCAGTTGGAATGCTCATGTTCTGACGCAATGTCGTAGTCTGGGAGCAGGTCAGCCAGCTGGCGCACAAAGTGGACAACCTCCTCGTGCCAGGGCACATTGGCCATGGTCAGGTTGCTAGCTGAGCTTTCTCCGCAGTACGTCACACCCTAGAGAAAGGTTACAAGAACGATCTGTTAGCAATAACTCTGCAAATGGCTCTCCCTCCAAACAAAAGGGCACTGGAATTTGCATGAGTGCCACACTCATACTAGGGTAATTAACAATGCTGACCCCAGGAGGTTACAGCATTAGCGACCAAGGTACAAAATGGTGGACAGCAGCTAGGGTACACAAGGGACAGGTCATTGACTAGACCAAGTTTTCAAAAGCTCAACAGATGTACATAAAGCAGCAGAAGGCCATTAAGAGCTTTAAGAAAACAACAACACACTCACTGTTAAACGTATTATATATTATAGAATCTTAGAAGCACTCAGATGAGCCAAAAAAACTAGAGGGAACACACCCCTAATAAGACGGTTCTTGTTTTTACCACATTAGTTGTCTCTACAGTATCACTCAGAGACTCCAAGGTTGTGCAGAGTCATGAAAGTCAATACAACCATACGTTCTCAAGGACAAACAAAACTTGAGCAATGAAATTCAGATAGATATTTTCTATGAAGCTGGTCACTCCCTAACAGAAATTCTATAGTTTATTATTATTATTAGTATTATTATTGGTTTAACACTTTGTCTAACAAGAGATACAAGATGACAAATTACTTTTCACAATGCGGGGACAATTCTACCAATCCAGTTACCTCTTAAGTCTGCACAACTTCCAAAATTACGTCTTCGCAAATACAGCTGTTGCTATTTGGACAAAATATGGAAATGGCTACATTAATCCATCACCGGGGGGCGCGGTGGCGCAGTGGGTTGGACCAGGTTCTGCTCTCCGGTGGGTCTGGGGTTCAAGTCCCGCTTGGGGTGCATTGCGATGGACTGGCTTCCCATCCTGGGTGTGTCCCCTCCCCCTCCAGCCTTACGCCCTGAGTTGCCGGGTTAGGCTCCGGCTGCCCGCGACCCCGTATGGGACAAGCGGTTCAGAAAGTGTGTGTGTGTGTGTGTGTGTGTGTAATCCATCACCTGGTTATATATATTCAGAAAACAATACAGAATTTTGACAGTATAGCAACTCATTGTCAAGCTGCAGCACAACTCCAACATTTATTACCCTCTATGACCTGGTATAATCTGCCAAGCATCAGGAACAGCGATCCATGGGTCTCGGGTGGTGAAATATCCCGCCAGAGGGATTAATGAATGATGACCAGTATCCTCCCGTTTGTTATTTTTGTCAAAAGAGGAGCATGAATTGGGAGCAGGTGGCTGAAATCTCATATGCTGCATAAACCCTGGAAGCTTTCCAACACTGGACACAGTCACAATTCCCCAAACACACACCAATATCTGTAAGCTGTCAACAGCAGCACCATGGTATTCCTCATTCCGCAGTGCCGTGATACACATTTCCATTCCTCCAGCTATTTTTCAGCAGCCATGTGGTAATGAAGAGCAAAATGCAGAAATACTATTTTTAAAAAACAGTTTCTTCATTCTGATACATGGGTCTGATGACAAAATGATGAACAGCATAAACTTGACACTGAACCAATATTTTTAACAGGAACAAATAAACAGCTACATGAGTTATTTAGCACTGAGTCTTTCTCAGACAAAGAGGAGCACTCCCTTCAGAACCTTTACTTATCAACACTTGTTCAATCAACAGCTGGATTGGGAGCATGTTGCGTTCATTTATTTAGCACTCCTCTTCAACCCCAAGGCACTGGTTTTATTCATATCACTTCAAATGTGGTTGCATCGCTCCTGAAAAAAAAACAGATCCAGTTGTTTCCATACTACTCCTGAAGCCGTGACTCAATAATTGATTTGCGGGGGCGAAGGTGTTTCTCAAGCCAGTTTGAAGAGATAGTAGCGTTTAACAGATTATGGGGGGTTTCAAATGAGTGCCTGTGCCCCTCCAATCATAGGCCCCTGGGACCGGGGCTGATTGCCAAGGACGATAATTCGCGCAGCTTGTGGAACTGATGAGCCAGCGGCCTTATCAGCTGCCACCGCAGCCAAGCAAAATAATGATTACTTCAACAAAGTAGCTACTCTTAACCAATGTGATCCAGAAAGCAAGGGGGCGCCCTTTTCTCCTGCCCACCAGCTTGACACCCTATGCCTTTGTACCTGAGCAATGCAATTTATTCTGCTGCACTTGCTTCCTGCCCTCTCATTCCTTGAGTACACATCCCAGTATTCATGGCCAAGTAAAAGCTGTGTCGTGATTCCATTTCAAAGGAAGCACTTTTCAATGGAAGGGGGATCAGAATTTGCCAAGTTCTCAAACAATGTGGAAACATTTTGCTGAATTAAGCTATAAAAATTTTAAACAACCACTAAAACACAGATGGTCGTTTCCATACAAAATTACATTAAGCCAAATGATTATGTGATGCTGTTAAAAACTATGTAGCATGGCAATCGCTGAAAAGCCAGGCTCATACACTGACAGCCAGATTACCAGCTAATTTTAAACTCCAGGTAAAATTCCTCCCAGTTACATACTAATTGTCCAGGAATAACACTTTAATCAATATGTGCCTACAGGGCTCTATACCAATGTGCAGGTGAAGGACAGTGGATGTTCAGAGCCTGATGGAAAGGAAGAGGTGTTCTTCAGTCAGCAGAGTGACAGCTGGCCCTTTCCATGACAGATAATCAGCAGCCTGATCTGACCCTGCAGGCTTGCAGCACTGCATCTCCAGTGCTTACTCAAGTGGTGGGGACCAGCTGTTCCCGGAGTGCTCCCATCCATGTGACACGTTAGATACAGGTACGACACAGATGGCAGACACAGGCAAAAGCTCTCTGGGGATGGATGGAGGACACATTAGATACAGGTATGGCCCAGAGTCAGACTGAGAACAAGTGGGCTGTCAAAGAAAATTACTCCATGACTAGAAAATAAGGGATAATAATTACACTGCATTTGGAACTGGAAATCAATAAAGAAAAACTACATGAACTATCAACACTAAATAATTAACATTACATTTACATTTATTAATTTACCTGACGCTTTTCTCCAAAGCAACTTCCAGTGTTAAGCTACCTACAATTATTCACCAATTTATAGAACTGGCCAGGTTTACTGGAGCAATTTGGAGTAAGCCCTTCCTGGATTGGGGCTTTGGTGTGGCGGAAGGGCTTGCATGATTTAGGGATCTCCAAAGCTATGCCGTCGGGAGCAGTATGCTCCCGGTAGGGTCTCCCAAGGCGAACAGGTCTAGAGTGAAGATGCAGACTAACACAATCCAAAAACCCCTGTGAAAAAAGTAGACACAAGAACGTTTACCCTGCCCGGAATAGGGTCACTGGGCCCTAACCGTGGACCCAGGCACGGGGATAGCGTTCCTAGGCGAGCGCCTGGTAGACGGGCAGCCCATGTAACCCGGCTGAGCTCAGCCTGAAAAGGCAACGTGGGGGTGCCATGTGGGTCCACCACCTGCAAGGTCCAACATCGGGGTTGGGTGCAATGCTTTTCAGGCAGCAGGAGGCAGGGTGGCGCGTGGTGTCGTGGCTCCCCACGACAGAAACTGGCTCTTGGCACGTGGAATGTAATCTCACTGGGGGGGAGGAGCTAGAACTGCTACGGGAGGTCTAGAAAAACCAACTAGATATAGTTGGGCTCACCTCCACTGACAGTGTTGGCTCTGGAACCAAACTCCTCAATATGGAGTGGTCTCTCTCCTATTCAGGAGTTACACAGGGTGGGATACACAGGGAAGGGGTGGGGATACTCACAAGCCTCTGGCTGGCTGCCATACAGTTGGAGCTTATCCTTGTGGACGAGACGGTTGCCTCAATGCGACTTAAGGTCGCAGAGAGGAGAAGTTTGACTGTTGTGTGTGCTTATGCACCAAACAGCAGTTGAGAGTATTCAACCTTCTAGGAGAGGGTGGGTGGGGTTTTGGACAGGGCCCTACCTACAGACACCATAGTGCTACTGGGGGACTTCAACCGTCATGTTGGCAATGACTGGAAAATCTGAAGGGGGGTGACTGGGAAGAACGGCTTGCCCGATCTAAACCTGAATGGTGAAATGTTATTGGACTTCTGTGCTAGTCATGGTTTGTCCATAGTAAAAGCCATATTCAAACACAAGGATGCTCATAAGTGTACTTGGTGCCAGAACTCCTTGGGCCAAAGGTCAATGATCAACTTTGTAGTCATTTCATCTGACTTGAGGCAACATGTTCTGGACACTCAGGTGAAGAGAGGTGCTGAGCTGTCAACCGATCACCATCTAGTGGTGAGCTGCATCAGATGGCAGGGAAAACTGATGGGCAGACCTGGTAGACCCAAGTGTATAGTGAGGGTGTGCTGGGAACGACTGTCAGAGGACCCTGTCCGGAATGATTTTAACTCCCACCCACAGGAGAGCTTCTCCCATGTCCCGGAGAAGGTAGGGGACATGGAGTCTGAATGGATCCTGTTCAAAACCTCCACTGTGGAAGCAGCCAGACACAGCTGTGGCCAAAAGCTTGTTGGTGCCAGTCATGGCGGCAACCCAAGTACCTGCTGGTGGACACCGGTGGTGAGGGAAGCCATCAAGCTGAAGGAGGAGGCCTTTAGGGCCTGGTTGGCTCTGGGGACTCCTGACTCAGCAGATAGGTACCAGCAAGCAAAAAAGGCAACAGCAGCTCTGGTTGCAAAAGCATAATCCAGCATGGGAGGAGTTTGGAGAGGCTATGAAAAATGACTATCGGTCGGCCTCAAGGGTTCTGAAGAACCATCCGGCGGCTCAGGAGGGGTCAGAAGAGCTTCGCTCAAGCTGTGCTCAGCAAAAGTGGAGAAACTCTGACCTCTAATGAAGACATTGTCAGGAGGTGGAAGGAGCACTTTGAGGAACTTTTAAACCAGAGAGACATGCCTCCCTTACAGGAGTCAAGGCCAGAGGGTTCTGGGGTATCAGAGTGCATTTCCTTGGTGGAAGTCACTGAGGTATTTGGAAAGCTCCAGAGTGGCAAAGCACCGGGGGTAGGTGAGATTCGTCCGGAACTGCTTAAGGCCCTGGATGTTGTAGGGCTGAAATGGTTGACACACCTCTGCAATGTTGCATGGACCTCGGGGACAGTGCCTTCGGACTGGCAAACTGGGGTGGTGGTCCCTATCTTTAAGTAAGTGCACCAGAGAGTGTGTGCCAACTATCGGGGTATCACATTTCTTAGCCTTCCTGGGAAAGTCTATGCCAGGGTGCTGGAAAGGAGGCAGCAGCCAATAGTTGAACCTTAGATTGAGGAAGAACAATGCAGATTCCGTTGTGGCCGTGGAACAGTGGACCACCTTTTTACCCTCTCACAGATAACTGAGGGGGCATGGGAGTTCGCTAACACAGTCTATACATGTTTTGTCGATTTGAAGGAAACCTATGATCGTTTTTCCCCGAGAAATTCTGTGGGAGGTGCTTAGGGAGTATGGGGTGCCGAGGCCAGAAAATGAATGAATGGATGATTGGATGGATGGATTGATTTAGAGTAAGTACCTTGTTCAAGGGTACTACAGCTGGGGATGGGATTTGAACCTGCAACCTTGGATCTAGCAGCTCTAAATCAGGCATGAATCTTTGGCAAAATTGTTAGTTTTAGCATAAAATAATTTCACAAAGGCTTATCAGTCTGGTTATATCTATAAGAGGAAAATAAACACATGAAAGCTTTATTCTGGTCCTGGAATCAAACGTGAATTGATTTAATTCTTCTCAGTGACTTGTGAAAAGATGGATATTTAAGACAAAAGATCACCCTGGAAAGCTGTGGGGCCCATTTCATGTACATTTGAGAAGGAGCAGATGCTGAGCAGAGGCACAGTTACCTTGCAAATGAGAAACAAAACCAGTGGAGTTAGTTGAATGATACACTCTGTGGACGTGTGTGCTTGTTTAGGCATCCCATTCACATTGGGAGCTGAGAGAATACCCCACCCCGCAGCAGTGCCCGTGAGCCGACCAGCCAGCGGATCAAACCCCTGCCTTGAAAAGCACATTGTTTTGGTAATTAAAGAAGCCATAAGCCCTTCTCTTGTTTTGCGTTAGCAAAATGGGTTTCTTTAATTATTCCCCGCAGGGTCGGCCCTGAATGAGGCTGGTGCTACTGCTGTTACAGCTCTCTGTGACTTGATGTCCCAACACCATGAGCCACCTCAGCACATGGAGATAGAGCAAAACAGCCATGACAGTCAAACGCTTGATGATGTTGGCTTCCTGTGCAGAGTGCCAATCAAACCCCGATATGTCAAGCAGAAAAACGGAAACAAAAGAAATAACAGAAAAAAAGTGGTTCTGAAGAAAAATGAAGTCAGTTTGTAAAGTTCTGAAGAACGTTCTAAAGTTCTGATCAAACGGCATCAGTGCTGAGGCAGGCCTCCAACACAGTTCCTGCCATGTGGGGTAAGATTTTAAAGAAAATTCCTTTCAGATGTCTGGGAGGTTCGGGGTGTGTCTGGTCACAAAGCTGGAGGGATGAGGGAAGCTCGTAGCTGCATGCAGGAGTCAAGACGTGGCCCAGGGCAGACCACCAAGCTGTCTGCTTATTTGCCAGAAGAATGAAACAGGTAAAATGATAAAACTGCCTGGGCAGTTGCTGAGAGGATGGATTGATTTATCAACAGTAGATTGCACTTACATTTATTCATTAAGCTGATGCTTTTTGCCAAAGTGACTTACAATGCTAAATATTTACAATTATTTACCCATTTATACAGCCAGGTAATTTTACTGGAGCAATTTTGAGTAAGCACCTTGCTCAAGGGTCCTACAATTGGAAGTGAGATTCGCACGTGCAACCTTTGGGTCCACAGGCAGCAGCAACTCTAACCACTGCTCTACCAGCTGCCCTTAAAAACTGAACACTGAACAAAAGGAAAGACTAAAAGCAAGGGCAATACACACAGTATAACAGAGCACCAACTTCAGTCTCAAGTCCCAGATCACCCTTAAACCTCCACTCACAGAGCCTGAAGTACTTTGAAGCTTTATTACCACCTCATGAACACCACATGCTTTCAGGAAAACGAACAAGGACACAAGTGTCCTGAAGGTGACTGTTTCATTATAAATTCCAAGGCAAAAAGCCATTACAGAGTGAAGGCCCACAGGCTGTAATATGTCTGACAACCCGGGTGGGGCTTTTATTCAGCAGTATTTCTTCAACTGCTTCTGGCCTTCACTGTAGCCCTGAGAGATGGGTGTAAATTCTTGGGTCCATGCAGTCAAATCAGGCAATTATTGTTGCTAGGTAACAGCAAGTCATAGGTTACGCATGCGATATGTGGGACAAGCATGAATGAGAATGCTCACTATGTTCTGTACGCACACAGAATATTTACTGTATTACTACCTGTTTCATTTGTTTTATCACCTTCATTCTACATTGACCCTTTTACTTCACTCTTTTTGGGATTAAAATTAATTACTAGCTGTGATGGTTTTTGAGCGTACAAGGAAGACTCCACTCAGAAGAACTGGCGTAAGTGCTAAAAATTGACAACTGAAAATTTGATTATTATTCTCTCAAGTTTCCTAATCTTAATTGCACAGACGGTCAAAGTTATACATCTCTGTAGGAGTAAGAAAATTAACTTTGCTCACATTAAAAAAAGATTACAGTTTATCCATAATTTGCCTTTCTAGTTAACCTTTTTGTGTGTATTAGCTTTATATGACCAGCAGTAGGGTAAATTCAGGTTGTTTACATAGTTCTATGTAGGGAACAAGGTAAGTCTTCAGAGAAACGGAAGTTGTAATAATGTACAGCTACATTATTAACATCAGCAAAGCTTTCATCCAGAGTATTTAAATCCCCACAGCAGGAAGTCTCCCAGAGTTAAATTCACTCCATATAAACTCTGGTACTTTGCTTTCATCATGCCTTATTTGTTTTCTACAAACATAGTGAGGAGCAAAATTAAAACGCATGCTATTCATTAACCAGCAGATTAGCGAGACACCAAGGCAAGTGCTTTCATCCACAACAATTGAGGGCAAAGTATGCAGTCCTAGAGCCTTGACCTTTGAATGAGCAGGTGGGTCACAAGGAAGGGGGGGGAAGCACTGCCAGCTTACCTTCACCTCAATAAAGTCCGGTTGACCCAAGGAAATAAGGTCAGCATAGGCCTTCAGCTCATCTACATTCCAAGCCTTGACCAAGGTAAGTCGGTACACGGTGCGTTGTTGCTAGAGAGGAGCAGAAAGTAAGGTCAACATGAAATGTCATATGGTTTATAATACACAGATTCTTTGAAACACCACAACAATGTTCAGGCAAATGAACATGAGATTTTCATTGGGACCATGATGAACTTTAACTTTTACTTCCTTCTTGGGGCAAAAAAAAGTTTAAAGATGTATTTTACTTTCAGATAAAAGCAGTGCTGTTTCTGATGGTGAAAAGCACATAGAAAATTACATTACTGCTCAGTCCTACTCAATAAATTATGCAAAGAGACCTCCATCTCTCCATGGCTGTCTGCTGACGATGCAGTGTCCTTCCCTCCAAGCAGACTCCTTCATATCCATGCCTCCTCACTAGGTCTTTTTACATCTTACTCATCCAGCTTCTCTTCTTCCAACCCCTACGCTCCCAAATCTGGTCAAATCACTGTTCAGAAAACCTCTGCACATGAGCTGGTGTCTGTGTAAACTCCCCAATCTACTGTCATTGACACTGAAGCAGCATCCAGGATTAATTACAAACAGTAGTCGGAGCAGCGAGAGAGAAATCCAAAGATTCACATTCACTTCAGGATCCACTGGGGACCAGTAAGCCCTCCAGTTTAAGGAGCACAGCACATTGTGACGCACCCCCCACCTAAGGAGAAGCAAGCCACTCCTCTCCAACTTCCTCCCAGGGGGCGCTGGACGTGAACTCACTCCTCTTCTGCAATAAACAGAGAGCTCCCAGAAGTAACACATACTGCTGTTCCCTTTAAGATGTCACAGTAAGAACTCCAAAACATCATTATCTTGCAAAGGGTCTCGCCATTCTGAGTGGGTCATACAGTATATGGGGCATAAAAGAGTTTCTGGTGATACATTTCATGACCAGAGTTCATTGCCCTCTAGTGCCTTCTACAAAACCTTTACTAAAGGTAATTAAAATGTATAGACAGGATATATGTTCTGCTCCAATTGCTTGTGAACAAACATTCTGCTAGAAGTGGAGCCACAAGCTTTTATGGGGTTAAATGTGTACCATTCCATAGGAAAGAAGGCAGTGTTACAAAAGAAAACGACACTTCATACCAATCTGCCAGTCTCTCAGCATCACTATCAGCAGGTGTCTCCAAGGCTCTGCCAACTGAAGATCGAGTCAATGATAGCGATTGCACTGTAAATTTTTCTGAAGTCGAATGATGATTCATCAGTTGTGCAGTTGCACAAAGAGCATACCAGTACTGGCTGCTGACAAGTAACTGGCACTGAGTCAGCAGTTATCTGGCCAGCTGACCAAAAGCACCTGATTTGTGCATTTCCTAGAAAACAGGAGGGCCTACTCAAAACAGTGAGCTACGTGGCCTGGCTGATAATCAGTCTGACAGCCCACCCCTCAGTTAAAAACACTTGGATGAGCTACAGAATGTGACTTCCAGGCTGTAGCCTCTTGGAAGTAGTGATCTGGGTGATGTCTCTCCATGGGAGCAGGCAGAAAACTTCTGTGCAGCCAGGATTTAGGCAGCTTGGCCTGGCTGTGGAACAACCAGCTCCGTAAGTGGCCAGACCACCCACTCTCACACCCATAAACAGGACTAGCGGACACCTTATCCTGTTACATGGAAGGAACGGAAGTTAAGCTCAGTCCATACTGCGACTCGGCTGAAAGGGACTTTGCTAATTACGGCCCACAGAGCAAGGAAAACGTCCCACTCAACTCTCCTGGTGACTCATGCTGAGAAAACAAGGGGGAATATCATGAGCCTCTGAGCAGCACACACTAAAAAGGAAATGATTGTAGTGCAGAAGTGGAGGTTCGGAGAACCAAGGAACCAGGGATGTGATTCACTTTAAAATGAGCTCTCGGAGAGCTGGGACTGTGGCAGCACCACACGTCTTTCCATCCTCCCACGCAGAACTGTGTGCGTGTGCACGATGTCGGCCGCATGCAATTTCACTGTGGAGAGATGGCCCCCAAAGGCATACCATCTCCACACACAGCGGTGCAAGCAGTAGAGAAATAGAAGTCGGCAATCATCAAAAATTCTGTTTCTCCACCATGGCATTAATGATGTAAGAAAGCTGAAGTGACCATGTTTGTCGAGTTTTTAGATATGGAGGACTACAAGATGACAGAAAAAAAAAACAAAAAAGAAGATCCATGAAAAAAAGCTAAGATATTTCAGAAATTACGCTGCTGTTGTCTGGCTAAGGTTACAACAGCCTGTTTGCATTCCTCCTCGTCTGCTTTGAATTATAAAACAAACACAGACAAGAGGAACGATGAGATGAGATTAACCACCAGACAATGTCAAGAGCCAGGACATTCATCTTTTAAGCCAAGTGTGAGAGGAAACTTGTAACAGTATAATAGAGGAAGAGGTGATTAACCTGTTATAAACAAGGTATCAGCACTATGACCTTGAATGAATCAAGAGCAAAACACTCAGCAGGTTATTTACCTGGGCACTTGTGTACCCTCAGTACAATCTGGTGTGCTTGTTTTTAAGCATCCAGCAGTGAATAAATGCAATGAGAGCAAAAATGTGTAGAATGTAAATTTTGATGATGTGGGTGACTGGTATCCTACCACCTCAGTTTCTGTTTTCAAGAATTTATCACCCAACTTAAAAAAAAAAAAAAAAAAAGCACCTACCAGGCCCACTAATAACGTGTTAGTTTAAAACTTGGCTTGACTGACCCACAATGGACCAGACAGTAAATTTGCCTGGATACTCTCTACTGTCCAACTACAACCCAATCCTCAGTTCAAGTTACTACTCCCCATGATCCCCTACAAAGCGATCCTTTACTGGGACAAAAAGTTTCAGTGGTGAACAATATTACATAATATCACATTTATTCATATTTCCTTGAGTAAACTGGCCACAATATTTAAAAATAAAGAACAGCACTCAGACATTTGTATGTTTAATTTTCTAAGCTCATGAGTGCTGTCTTTCATTATCACAAATTCCTACTCTCAGCAACAACTTCTGCACCAGAACATATACCAGTGGACCGCAGGAGCTGAGGACATTGTCCATTACTACTACAACATTTGTTCAAATCCAGGGAATACAGCTCACAGTCTTTACAATGAGCTTCTAAAGTCCATAAAAGCCTGCACTACACAAAAGGTGTCATAACCACTCCCAACTGTAGAATGAAATGAGATGAAATGATATCAAGTGCCCTCTTCAGGGACCCTTGCTGCACAAATGCGACATCTGTTGTGTAACTACAGAAGAATCTCCAGTCAAGGCTTCAAAGAGAAGAAAACACTGACAGAAAAAACCAAGCCCTCCTTGAGTAACTGCCTAAAGCCTGGTTTTCAAGCTGTCGTCATTCAATCCTGATACTGTTGGGGTTGGTCACCTGGATGGTGGGCAGGTGAACTGGGTTTCTCTGGGCAGTCAGGATGTGAACAGTTTATACCTTACCATGGTGTTCCTTATCATCACAAACAGCCTCATTAGAGGGAACTCCATCAACGCAGAGGGTGATGAAGTACTATGTGGCTGATGCAGGAATGGGAGGGAGAGTCATGATGAGGTGCCACTGAACCTCTGACAGTTATGATGCCAAAAGTTACAAAGGATGCCAAAAGGTGTGATTCTCCTTTATAAGCACTCACAGATGTTCTTTGTTCTACCTTCGAGCACATGTTCATCTCTGGTTCACCATCAATGAGTCAAAGAGGAGAATTGATTTCACAGATTTCGCTTTTTCATGAAGGTGCCTTATGTTCAGTGCCTGAACAATACACAAAATCAAAGTCCGAACCTTCCTGATCCTCAAAGGTGCTTCTCCCTCCATTCAACAAAGCCTCTGGACACTAGATAGTGAGGGAACCACAAGCACCCTCCAAACCCTGAGCTCTTACCTTCTCCCCCAGAGCCTTGAGACTATCCAGAAAGCGCTGCCAGAAGTCCTTGAAGAGTGGCCGGTCAATCTTCTTCAGGCTGTCCTTGGTGCTGGCATCCACACTGACATACAGCTGGGTCACGGGCACCAGGGACCTGGAGTGGGTGTGGTTAGTGAAGCACATATATTAGGGAGTAGCCCATTTACCCCTGGTTAAGGGTTGATACAGTATGAGATACTCCATCTCATCAGCTATTTTATATCTGGATCCATGCATACTAATATTCCATTATTTTTTAGATTAAAATGCTCATGCAAAAATGATAATTATATTAGATTACCATAATCTGAACAACATAATCTTAGCCATCTCATTCCAGCTAATATTTTCCTGAAATTAAATTTTGTTCAAACCTTTAATGATTAATTCAAATACACAATATTCAGGAATTAATGTGCATGTACATTTACAGTGATTTAAGATGAGGCTTTTCTTCAAAGCAACTTAGAATGTTAATCTACTCACAATTAACATTTATTAAATTTAGCAGATGCTTTTCTCCAAAGCGACTTTCCAACAAACTACGTAGTGTCATCAGCCCACACACCTTATTCATCAAGGTGACTTACACTGCTACATATAGATTTATTCATTTAGAAGACTCTTTTCTCCAAAGTGACGTGCATCTCAGAGAAAATACAATTTGTGCATTACATTAGGAGAAAGAGCGCCTTAGTTGCAGACATGTGATTCTTAAGTAAACCTAGTTTGTTTCTTTCCACTTCATGAACCGATGTTCATCACGCGAGTAGGTGCGCAAAACTCAGGATAGACTAATCCTGATCATCTACCTACAATTTTTTTTTGGTACACAAATACTTACATACAATACAGGAGTAGCAGCTATATAAAGGCTCATCTGGGCATGATCATAAAGTTAAAGTGTATGAACATTTACACCATACGTGAGCTTGAGAGATCATGAGCAAAGTGAGTCCAGAAAAGGTGAGTTTTCAGACCCTTCTTGAATGTAGACAGAGCTTCAGGAGTTCTGAGTGAGAGGGGAAGGTCATTCCACCACAACGGAGCCAGAACTGAGAATCTCCGCGCTTTACCTTTCGTGCACAGGACCACCAAGTGGGCAGAAGTAGACGAGTGAAGGGGTCTGGTTGGGGTGTAGCAGTTGATTGAGTCTTATAAATAGCTAGGAGCAGTTCTATTGATGCATTTGTAGGCAATAACCAGGGTCTTGAATCTGATCCAGTCAGCTATAGGAAGCCGGTGCAGAGAAATGAGTAGGGGAGACACATGGGAACGCTTTGGCAAGTGAAACAACTTGTGCAGCAGCATTCTGTATCAATGCAAAGGTTTCATGGCAGTAGCGGGAAGGCCACATGAGACAGTTGTAATAGTCCAGACAGGATGTCACCATGGCCTGGACAAGTAGTTGGGTAGAGTCAGTTCTGAGGTAAGGACGAATCCTGCGGATATTATGCAGGATGTATCTGCAGCTCCAGGTTGTGGCTTCGATGTGCTGAGAGAAAGACTTGAATCAATCGTCACTCCTGGACTCTTAGCCGAGGAGGTAGGCATGAGTGAGTTGTCCAGTTTGATCAATAGATTGTGACAGGAGGACAGGTCAGCTGGGAGGTGAAGAATCTCTGTTTTGGAGAGGTTGAGTCAGAGGTAATCAGACATCCAAGCAGAGATGTCTGACAGGCAGGCAGCAATGTGTGCAGAAATGTCTGATGCTCCAGGTGTAAAGGATAGGAAGAGCTGGGTATCATCAGCATAACAGTGGTAACTGTATCCATGGGAGGCTATGACCGGGCCAAGGGTGGAGGTGTAGATCAAGAAGAGAAGAGGACCCAGTACCGACCCCTGCAGGATACTGGTTGAGAGAGGCAGAGGAGAACAAGAGCTCCGCCAGACCACTTGATAGGATCTGTCAGATAGGTAGGACTCAAACCATCTTAGTGCTGCTCCTTTCATCCCAAGTTGACTAAAAGAGGAGAGCAGAATCCGGTGGTTGACAATGTCAGGTGCTGCAGACAGATCGAGGAGGATGAGGACCGAAAAGAGGGAGGCAGCTCTAGTTGACTGGAGAGCATCAGACACTGCCAGAAACGCCGTCTCAGTGGAGTGACCAACTTTGAAACCAGACTGATATCCATCGAGGAGATGGTTCTGGGTGAGGAAATCAGACAGTTGATCACAGGCCACTTGCTCTAGAGTTTTAGACAGGAAGGAGAGGAGGGAGACTGGTCTGTAGTTTTAAACCGAGATGAGATCCAGGGAGAGTTTCTTTAACAGAGGTGAAATGAGAGCAGTTTTGAAGGCAGCTGGGAAACAGCCAGAGGAGACCGAGGAGTTGATGATCTTAGAGATGAAGGTGGCGAGTTGCGAGGAGGTGCACAACTTTACAATGGGTCACTATATTTACCCATTTATACAGCTAATAACTTTTATTGAAGGAATTTAGGCAAAGAACTTTGCTCAAGGTTACTACAGGAGGAGGTGAGATTTAGTCCTACCTTCTTCAAGTCCAAAGGAAGCGACTCTAACCGTTATACTATCAGCTGAAAACACTTAATTCAAATCAATTTCTCAGAGATACCCATGGGCTAGTGTGATTATCCCTTTAATTTTCTGAAAGGAGGATGTGACATAAGAACTATATACAGCAGCAGTGCTCTATGCAGGTCCTGGCAGACCTACGTCTATGCTGGTTTTAATTCTAAGTGTTAATGAAGTTGTCTTTGACTTTTTTCACTGAATAAATCACACAATACATAGAGAAGCCGTTAGTTGTGGGAACTGGATATGTTAGTTAAGGAACATCTATTGAGAATATTAGAAAACTTTTGTAGGTGCACGTTTGCTGGTGGTGTTAAAATGTTGCTTTTTATTTGATCATTAGTGAAACTTACTGGAATAAATTCCTACTGAACTTCAATTAAGCAACATTATTTAATCAAAAAGATAACGATGCACAAGTAAATATTTGAGAATGATATATCAGTAAATATTCCCTCTTACCAACGATTAATTAAATTCACAAATGCTGCACTTTGCCCTTTTGGACTAAAATATAAATAGGGTCACTATAATGGACATTTGGAGAGGTAGATGAGTTATCAACAAACACAGAGTTGAACATGATTTTAATTGTCCTTTTCATTCAATAGCTTCATCAAGAGGCTCACTATAAGGTCTGTTCACAAACCCACAGAAAGCAGAGAGGTCCACAGCTCAGAAATTACATTTTTGTCCACAAAAAAAGTGTATATAAAAAATTACTGGCATTTTTGCTGCTGTTTTTCACAATATAGTAGAAGCCAATTACTCAGTCTTACTGTTTCCCCCAAAAACAGGGCAGGCATGTTACACTGGGAGAGGCAAACTGTTAAAAATCACTTTACTTGGATTATGGGCTTTGCACATGTAAACAGATCACCCAGACAGCCCACAGGACATTTAAACATTTCATCAGTAACACTCATTTGGAATGAACTCATTTGAACTGTCAAAATACTGTCTAAATACTGTCCATGCAAATGAAGGCCACTGAAAGTGGTGCCGTTGAAGCCATTACTCAGGCTCTTCCTCACAGGTCATCCTTCTTTCCAGAGGATGTGGAAAACTCATCAGAAGAAGGAGGGGAGTTTTCATTCCCTTGACCTTCACCATTGTCACTGTAAGTAACATTAACTGCACGGTATGATTCAGACCACTCTGTGAATGTGTATACATCTGTGAGTTAAAGGACACTGTGTTTATGCAACATTTCCTGACTCATGCAAACACACATCAAAAAGCAGAAGCTTCATCTTCAAACTGCGGGAAGCAAGGCAAGGATGCATTTTTCATCAGGCTGGGGATACATGGAACAGGCTGAGAGCAGGCTGAAAGTGCACAGCCCCAAATTCCCAAATCAGAAAAGTTAAATGAGCAAACTGGAAACAGCCTTTGTCTGCTGGACCCACCAAATCACAACATTCTATGCCCATAGTGGCCTGAAAGAGACTTAAGTAGAAAGTACAGTGCAACTAGAGTGAAGCTCAAGAGCATTTCCACTGTGCTTGAACCAGACAGAGATAGCTCTTCAGCTCACAAACCCACCTGATCTCTTCAGGGAACTGAGCGTTGGTCACCAGAAAACTGGAGATGCGCTGACGGTGCAGCAACCTGATGAAGGCATTGATCTCTGGGTACATGATGGGCTCACCCACCAGGGACAGTGCACAGTGCTTCGCTGTTAGGCCCTCCTCAAACCGCTCTGGCCGCACACCCGGCACCCCTGTACAAGTAAACAGTGGTCACACATTCAAGTATACATATGCGCAAGGAGTGTGTCTGCCTGGCACCTGGCAGGAACGTGTTAAGTACAGTATCTATTCAGACTTCATTTCATTTACAACAGTGGGAAAACCTCATTGGTATGCCACAGTGTGGTTACAGCTATTCTACAGTACCACAGCACCTAATGAGAACAACCCAGGCTCGCACTAGCTGCCCAAATGTCCAAGTGCAGTTACAATACGTGGCAGCACTGCATCCAAATAAGCTTCCTATGCCCAAACACCCCAGCCCACAAGAAAACCAAAATGCTTTTCCTGACTGGCTTCAAAGAGATAAATTTATTTTTCATTAAGTTGCTTGGCAGACACTTATCCAAGCTGACTACACACAGATTAGTCATTTATACAGTTGGATATTTTTTACTTGAGCAACTCAGTTTAAAGGATAGAACCGCAGGCTTCCTCCAAGGACTCATAGGGCAGTATTCTGATTAAAAGCATGCATTTTAGCCACTGTGCTACCAGCTACAATATTCTATCTTGTATTCTTGCTGGAAAACATGAGATAGTAAGATCAAATTTGAAAATGAAAGTCAGGATTAGGTAAAAGTTGCAGTGTAGATGGGAAAAAATGAACACATTCTTACATTGGTAGGTCTGTTTCTGCTCCCCCCCTCACAAAAAAACAAAGCCACCAGAATGGTAAACTGTTGAATTGACAGTCATGTTTCATAAGTCTTAAAGAAAAAACAAAACATTGAACTGAGAACATTGAGTTGGAATAACAATCTGGGGAAAGGTTCCATTTAAGTGAAAACCACAGCTCCTGAATGTTAATACCCTGGAATGTCTTCTTTTGGGTCTCAGGGATTCATCCTCAGCCCTGCCCAAACAAAGTGCTTGACTCCGCACACCATGATCCAGAATTCATTCGCCCAAAGCAATTGCGTCAGCCTGACAGGTGGGTTAACAACATGCTTCATTGGCTAGACCCTCAAACCGTTGAGAGGCTGCCCTGAAAGATTTATGTGGGCTGACTCTATAGTCACCATTTCAGCTCCTGAGAAGATGTCAGCAAATGGCCTGTCTCTATACTCTATACCACCACTGATACGACTTCTATAATATAGCGCCCCCTTCTGCTGAGTACACGAGGAGCAGCCCTGCTAGTGCCAAGCTTTGCCCATTTGTCTGTTCATATAGGAGGCTCACTTAGCAAAAATTTGCCAGGGGACAAAGTTCCCTAACCTTCTTTACTGTAGTAGCCTCTGAGTTACACTGATACAATTTGGCAATAATATGTACACTTCTCACCTAACTCTACTTTTTGGCTTATAAATTTATCAGCAATGGCTTGACAGGTCTTTCAACAAGAAGTAGTGAGATTAAAGATACTGGGAGAACAATGTGACTGGGATAACAGAAGAGAAATAAGGAATAAGTGCCATGTGTTCCAAAGACCAAACTGATGTTGCTAAATTAAGAAGCACAAACCTTCAGAGTGATAGCTTTCTGCAAGCCAAATACATATTTTTACTCCTTAATTCTCCCAAAGCTTTGCATGGAAAGGGTGAAGAAATTATATCTTTCACTAAATCAAAAGAAACTGGCTCTTCATGGTAGAAGAAGAGGACCAAGTAACTGTTTTTGGCACACTGTTAGCACACACAAATGAACAGACCAAAACATTCCCTGTGGAAGGCAAAGCATATGAACAGGCATCACGATGGAATGCAGTGGTTCAATCAACACAATAGCATTTTTCCTGGAGTTTTTCAAATCTCTGCCCTCACCCAGCATCCACACACACCATGTGTCATCTCAAGACAAACCACCTGACAAGGTTAAGGACGGGCCACTCAGGTTCCATAAAACCATGTGCTGGTGGACTGTTGCATGTGAGTGAAGCTGAGCTGGGACTCTCTGTCACACTGCACTATGTAGACAGGGCTGAGAACTGAAAAACACCCCCCCCAAATGCCCCTATTCTCTGACAGTAGTCTCTGGTGTTAGTCAGGAAGGGGATAAATTAATTATGTGCATAGAGAAAGAGACATGCTGCACGCAAAGTCATCTATTGTGAGTGTTCTGTTCAAACCAGGATCGTTCAGCATCTGTCAGTTAAACAGACACACACAGTTTGCTTAAAGTTGTGCCATAATTCTAGTCACTGAATAGCTTCTATGGCTGAAAAGGCATTTAATATACACACACACACACACACACACACCTTCTGAACCGCTTGTCCCATGCGGGCTCGCGGGGAACCGGAGCCCACCCGGCAACACAGGGCGTAAGGCCGGAGGGGGATGGGACACACCCAGGACGGGACGCCAATCCGTCGCGAGGCATCCCAAGCGGGACTCGAACCCCAGACCCACCGGACAGCAGGACTGTGGTCCAACCCACTGCGCCACTGCACCCCCTTATCCATTCAGAACGCAAAAAAAAAAAAAAAAAAAAAAAAAAAAAAACGATCACATGTATGAAGTAGCAACTTTAATTATGATCTTCAAAAGAAAGGAAAAAATTGGTTATTTTCTCTTTAATATACACACACACATTTTTCAGAACCGCTTGTCCCATACAGGGTCACGGGGGAACCGGAGCCTACCCGGCAACACAGGGCGTAAGGCCGGAGGGGGAGGGGACACACCCAGGACGGGACGCCAGTCCGTCGCAAGGCACCCCAAGCTGGACTTGAACCCCAGACCCACCGGAGAGCAGGACCGTGGTCCAACCCACTGTGCCACCGCGCCCCCTCTCTTTAATATATTTTGTGTTAAATAAAAAAATATATAATTAAAATAAATATCATTTTATAATTTCATAAACCACTACCCTTCCTTATCATTTTTGTCATAAGCAGAAAAACTGTCATTTAAAGCAAAAAAAAAAAAAAAGCCTTATCAAAAAAAAAATTGTTTTAGTTTACCAAAACACGGCCATTTGAAACAAATTATCATTGTTGTGCAGAGGTCTCCAGTGAAACATATGACTCACCGTTTAGCGTATGCAAGAGCCCACCTTCTCACCAGAAACTCCTTATCTCCCGATACTGCAGTAACCCACTGACCTGTGAAATTGTTACATTTTCTTGCCAAATGACACAAGGCAAACACACAATACTGTGCCCTATTCTAAACTTGCCTTTTCAGCAATAAAATCCTGACAGATATATTAAGAGGCTGAGTTACCTCTGAATTGCTTGATCATATTCTGGTGGTTCTGCAGGGCTTCCTGAAGAATTATCTCGGGTGGGTCCATTTTCCAGCGCCACTCTGTTCCCACCGGGTTGGTGTGGTGTCTGCAGAGGCAGGACAATACTGATTAGTTCAGTGTGGCATGAGCCCTGGGCAGGCCAGGGGATGTGTCTCTCCAGTCACAAACCATTCAAATTCACACTCGCCGCAACGATCTTGGTCAGCACATGCTTACTGCTGCATTGACAGGACCTGTTAATAAAAGGAGCTAAGCACAATGTCCAGCTGCTGTTTCTATACCCTTAACTTCTAATACTCTGCACATTGCCAAGATCTGGTGGCCTCCAAAGCTTTGAAACACACGTTTGCCATCAAGGCTTAAACAGCCACTCTGTCTGAAACAGAAGGAAATTCTTGGTCCAAATTTTGCACCGAGTCTTACACTTGGCTCTCTCTAATTCACTTTCCAAGGCTGTTTGTTTCACACCAAGGGCTCTCCAGAACAGCTCTCTTACTCACCTATTTTCACTTTTTAGAACTTTGCCTCTTTATAAGGAACTGTTTTTGCAAATGCTGACATGATTACTGATGCATTTCTGATTTCAAAATCATGCAGAGTCAGCAGCATGCATATGTATATACATATTAAAAAAAAAAAAACACTGCCTTAAGCTCGCTCTATATATTTGCATTATAATAGTTGCCATGTCCTCTGACAACTCTGCATAATGTAACTTGTCTGCAATTCATCACCGAATCACCAGATTTGCCTCATTTCTACATTCTTAGTGAAGAGACTCAAGTTGTCTTTCTGAAAATTCTTACCATTATTTATTATCCCCGTTATCTGCCTACCTGACATTTTTGTCCAGAGTGTCCAAACAGCATCCCATTTCATAGACAGGTGGAGAGATTTCAACCTTTCATTCCAAAGATCTATCCAGTTCCCAAACTGTACGTTTCTCTTTCAATCGGAGAGAGAGCAGTAGTAAAGCGGAGAAATCAATGCATTGCTGCTCAGCCTGAATACCTTAGACATCCAGGCAAAAATCACAGAGCTTCAGTCATGACCTACAACTGACCGTGGCATGCAGAACTGCTAACACTAGCCAAAGAGCACCACTTGTGGCCAGAAAGGAGACAAAGTCATGGCTCTCAATCTCTTCTGACAAAACCCTGGCTGCCAGTGTCTGAGAATTTTCTTTCCTGCGCACATCAAAAGCAGAATGGGTGTATGCACGTGAGAAAGTGGATTTCTAATATATCTGAAAGACGTGCCGACAACACGGAATCAGCCTGTCAAGGGCTGACATTGCTCTACGATGCAGTACTCGTGGGCCATGTGCTTTCTAAAGTGGCACCAGCCATTAGGATGAAAGGTTCTGACAGTACTTCAAGGTCAAGAAGAATTTCACACCATGATGTGATTTCATAAACTTTTAACAAATTTTTTTGTCATCCTTGTGTGTTTAACATTGCTGACACATAAAACCAAAAAAGCGTTCCCATGCATCTCCTCTACTCGTTTCTCTGCACTGACTCCCTATAGCTGACTGGATCAAATTCAAGACCCTGGTTATTGCTTACAAATGCATCAATAGAACTGCTCCTAACTATTTACAAGACTCAATCAACCGCTACACCCAACCAGACCCCTTCACTCGTCTACTTCTGCCCACTTGGTGGTCCCGTGCACGAAAGGTAAAGTGCGGAGATTCTCAGTTCTGGCTCCGTTGTGGTGGAATGACCTTCCCCTCTCACTCAGAACTCCTGAAACTCTGTCTACATTCAAGAAGGGTCCGAAATATCACCTTTTCCGGACTCACTTCGCTCATGATCTCTCAAGCTCACGTATGGTGTAAATGTTCATACACTTTAACTTTATGATCATGCCCAGATAAGCCTTTACACAACTGCTACTCCAGTATTGTATGTAAATGTTTGTGTAGCTTTGTAAAAAAAATATTTGTAGGAAGGCGATCAGGATTCGTCATTCTGAGTTTATGCACCTACTCGCGCGATGAACAAAGCAGAAAGAAAAAAGTTTACTTAAGAATCACATGTCTGGAACTATGTCTCTCTTTCACCTAATGTAATGCACAAATTGTATTTTCTATGAGATGTATATCGCTTTGGAGAAAAGCATCTGCTAAATGAATAAATGTAAAACCATTCATTTTAAACTTTTTCCCCCCAGTGTTAACAGTATTATGAATTCCCCTTCAATTAGAACAGACCAATTTGTCTCCATTACCACAAAATTCCAGCTCACCTTAAATTTTTAGAGTTGCAGTTATTTTCACTTAATGACCATAAACAGTGACACCCTGCCTGCCAGAACTACCACACAGTACAAGATGAAAAACTAACTAGTTAAGATATCAGCTGTAGCACTGTCAGAGGACATGAGGACTTTTGTCATTTACAGGTAAACCCCCAATTAGCTGAGCCGTTAATCACTACCATTTGTGGGCATTTATAACTCTGCAGACCATAAACACTGGCATCACTCAGCAAACAAAGACAGCTGACATATTACAGACAAAAAGAGGCAGGTCAGCCGCAAGGGAGCAGGGCGGGAGGTCCTTTTGGCTTCTCCGCCTTCAACAATCCATAACAAGACAGTGTGCACCTGTCACACACATTACGCTGCTGAAATATATATATTCTGTGAGTTAACAATTGGAAAAAACATTAATCACAGATCAGTCGATAAAATGTAAATTAGTGCAAACAATAAAAGAAAATTAACAGAACAAGGATAATGACACAACTGAGTTTACGTTTGTAATTTACAATTCTTAAAAAGGGTTTAAATAGTCTCCATGAAACAAATTTCATTTTAAAAAAAATGGGGGGTGAGAGGATGTGAACATACCTCCAGCAGAAGACACACTTGTTGGCACATGCAAGGCTGGGGGTCGCCTCCATGCAGCGGTGTGATTCAATCCCATAAAACGTATGTTTGTAACAGCCTCCCCTCCCTCGCAGCATGGACTGGAGAATGACAGCAAGTAGCACATCACTGTGATCACTGCGCCAGCACAAAAAACACCTGCGGCTACCTGAAGTTTCTAGGACTTTCCAGTCTTCACCTTTGCAAACGAACTGCGATCATTTAGCAGAGCCTTTTCTCTAAAGTGGCCCACGTGCACACACGCAATGTGTACAACCACTTGTCCCGAGCGGGGTTGATTATTAAATCATATTTAGTTGAAGCCTTTCGCCAAAATGATTTACAGAGGAATAAATGCTACACTAAACCCCCTACAATCATTCACCCACTCATACAGCAGAGCAATGTCACACATACAGTCACAGTAAGTGTTATCTACAGTCACCAATCAGTAAATCACATAGTAGGGATGGTTGGTTACCTTTGTCCAACGACACAGCTTCACTCCTGAATGACTTCCTATTAATTTGTATCCTGTGGAAGACAAAAAAAAAAAAAACGGTAAAAGGCTAAACCTATAGAGTCTGGCCAACTGCACATGTGCCATCAAAGATTGAGTAAATGCACCGAGTGGCTCGCACCATGGTACACGCTGAGATTTGAAACATGCAAACTGACAAACAAAAGCAGAGAAAAGAGCACTATTCTGCATGAAACTGGCCTTCAAATGCAGAGTAAACAGTCCTGTTCATCACCAGACTGAGCTGTATGCGTCAGTGTCTGCGCCCTTGCCTGTCGAAAAGGCACTATTAATGGTCTCTTTTGATCGTCTGCAATTAGAATCCCAATCTGAAATTCAAGGACTAAACAGGATTCGGAGGCGTTTCCTAAAGGTTACACAATCAGACTCCATGCTGAACATAAAGCAGTGATTTTCCTAAAATTAACTAAAGTGCTAAGCAGCACAACTCTAAGGAAAATGGATCTCACATGTGAGTAAACAACACAGGAACACAATTTTATTATTCTATTCACAGAGCTTCTCAAGGAAGTGCCCGTCGTAAAGAAACTTAAGCTCAGTAAATCTATTTTCCGTCTCCATAACCTCATCTCCAATTCAGCGTGCTAAACGGTGTCGTACAGGAAATTAGGTTCAGCTTCTCGTTTAACCTTTAACAAAAGAGCCATCAGAGAGGCGAGCCTTGCCATGTTGCTTTGACCAGGGGAGAAATCAATTTTCTTCTCATAACTACCTTGCCTCCATACAACAGAGGTTGGTTGCGCATTACATTATATCCAACAGGTAGCGAGCGAACTGGTTAGAGCTGAAGCCTTTGAAATCAAAGAACTCAAACGAGTCAAGTTGGAATCCTACCAAATAACCGTAAACGTACAAGATATTCCTGGGCACAGCTTGAATCGGCAGCCTTCTCTGACCAGCCCTGCAGAATCAGCAAGGGCAGCAGTGTCACAGGCCAGTCCAACACAGAAAGGAACTCCATTACCCACAATTCCTATCCAAGCATTGCTTAGCAGCCAAGACAGCAAGTACTACGACCGAGGGAATCGCAGCTCCCCTGTGAAATTAGTAATACGTGTGGTTACGATTCCAGCTGGAACAGACGAACCCATGCCAGCAATCTTGGACACGGTAGCACTTCTGAGACTGCAGGGCTGGTAACACATCTAACACGGTCTTCTCACTCAGCCTCCAAATCAAACCCATTCATCATGACCCTCCTCTGTTAAATTCAAACTGGCAGCATCAACTGTTTTTATGAATGCTCAGTTTTATGTACTGTGCTGGGGGTAGCGAATCTTCATCTCTAGAGGCACATTCCTAGCTTGGTCTCACTTGTTCTCTGAACGATCAAGGTCAAACACTGTGCTGGTCAATATATCTGACACACATTTTGACCACAAAATTTTCTGGCTCCACAGTTCAAACTGTAGGATTTTTGTTGCAGGTACCTGTGGGTCAAGAGCACAGACTGGGAACCTGGTGGTTATAAGGTCTAGGCCAAAGAAAGTGCCCATGCGTTGTCCCTTGAGCAAGATACCTCCCCTAAAATACTCCAGTAAAATTTTCAGCTGTATAAATGGGCAAAACTATATATACCTGAGAATAAGACTAATGATGTTTCTCAATTGTATTTATCAATTTTTCACACACATGCTAAACATCTGAGATGGGTTAGCTATATAAGAACATACTTCTGCTATTCAGCATCTTGTCTGAAAAGTAGCACCATGTTGACTGTCCCAATGACAACTGCTTTTTCTTCTTCAAATCCAACCCAATTAGACGTTGAGGAATCCTTCAGACAAGATTGAAGGAAAAAGCAAAGGATGATGGGGAAAGGAGGAGTAATATCACTGCCTTCCAGCAGGCGCCATCACACACAGCTGCAGCGCTTGAGTCTGCGATTCTACAGTAAAAGACATCCTCCCAACTGCTAACAGTCTGCTTTCACACAGCCACTAGGGACAAACGCAACTCTCAGCCATGTGCTTAAGACACGTGTGGTTGATGCCAAACCAGCACAAATGAGAGCATTCCAGGTTTCTCTATTGCATACAAAGACAGGCTATTCGACAGTCACACTCTGGAGCCCTTGGCTGGGGGTAAATTCATATCTCTGGGTGGCTTTAGGCAGCTGTAAGAAGTCCTCATGAATAATATTAAGAACATGTACTGAGATGGGCCTCTTAGCTCTGGGCCCAGTGGCTAAGGCTCCAACAAGGATATCTCAACCAGAACAAACCAAACACATGTGGACTAACCTTCCAAGTACCACGACAGAAAATGCATTTTAAGAAATATATAATTGGTTTTTTTAAATATTCAGTGTTATCTTAAGTAAATTCTTTCAGACTTTCTAATCTTACATCTTTCCACTTCCTGACATTTTCAACACTACACTGTCACTCCTGCTAATGCAGTAAGCTGCTGGGTGAATGTTCAGAGCCAGGGCTGGCTTGACTTGCTTAGGCCATGCCCTCCTGGGCCAGCAAGAGCCCCTGAGTGAGAAGAGGCAGTAGCTGGACAGCAATGTGGAAAGCTCTGAGTGATAGGCTCTACTGCATGATAAGTGTATGTGGCAGCATCACAGAATAATCCCTGTGTCCAAATATATCAAGTTTCATAAACCATTAAAAAAACAAGCAACAAAAAAGTAATGAAACCTAAAAAACAAAGAATGAAATAATCTTAACTGTACCCTATGGTTCAGTATTCTAGTATAAGTAATTATATTGTGGACTTTGTTTGCAAGTAGGTGTTAAACTTTCCAGCCTATAAAAGCAGAAAACTTTCAAATTAAAAATGGATTTCAACATTTTATTCTTGAAAACACATGTTAACACAGAGCTGTTGTGAAAAACATTTTGTAACATTTGTGGCACCATGGGGACAGATATTTATAACTCATTGGTGTCAAGTATTCAGATGAGCTTCTTCATTACAGAGAGCTAAACACAGGAAGAGGGTCTTCTCCTATAGCCTACTGCTGCAAATGTTTCCACGCATCACCAGAGTTTTAAAAAGAACATAAAGACAGAAGCAGGACCTCTGCAACGAGCCTGACACGCAAGCATGAGGAGTGTTTTATTCAAAAGACAGGTATCCGAAAACAAACTTCTCAGTCCATCAGCACAGTTAGGCACTTAATCCAGTAAGCTTATTTGGGACAGCAAACCTTAAAAGAAGGCTTTGAACCCACACCCTTTCAGTCATTTTGATTCCTGTGTTTCTATACCTTGCTTAGTGAGGGCCTCCCTCAGCGCCGGAGTGATCATCTCCCTGTGTTCTTCTTCCTCACTCTTTCTCCTTTTCAGCTCCTGTCGACTATCTTCTACCTCATCCTGTATGCCACCACACATGGAAAAGAAGGTAGGGGTTGTTAATGGACTCCAAGGACTCACCCCTCATCCATTAACAAGAAACACACACAACAAAAACTTCAGTTTGGGTTTTCTCAAAGTTTTGCAGAATTATTTATCTTCATTTAGTTTTTTCCAAAGCAATCCATAAGTGTAGCCTTCCTTCGTAAGACACTTAAAATTATTTACCCATTTACAGAGCTGGGTAATTTTTGTTGGGGCCACCCACTGGGCCCCAGCATTAAATCTGAAATTGAAAATACCAGGCCTGATGAAGTATAAGTGGTCAAAGAACTGACACCATGTGGGCATGACAGGTCTAACTGACCTGAGAGAGAACTCAGGATGCCACCCTTCACTGGGAATTTTTTTGACTGCTGTAACTTTCATACTTAAACTTCATATGATGCACGCATAAAGAGATCCTTTTGTTTTCCCCTGCTACTGAGACAGCGTTCATCTTAAAATACATCTCTCACCTACTGACACTGAGTTAATCTTATGTATTTATTCAAAACATCCCACTGAGTTTATCTCAACAGGGCATGCTTGTTTAGTCACTAAAGGACTGAATACTGGCATGTTGGTACACAGGATGAATGTTTAATGTGAAAGAGCAGACACAACACTGAGAACAGCACCTCTTATGCTGGTTCACATTACAGTGGTCATTTGAGGAAAACTACACTATAGAATGTGATCTGGGTCAACACCCTTAGCCCTGGCCAGATTAAATAATAATAAGAGATTTCAAAAGATTCCAATTTGGCAATGAGATGGCAAAGATATTATGGCTTTAAATTCTTCCAACAAAGTTGGCGCTGCAAGTGCATGCTGGAACACTTCACCACCACTGGAACATTAATCACTGTCAATAGAATATACAGCAAGCTACAGCCTCACAGCCGGTCCAGTCATTCATACACCAGCGTGCAAAGGACCTTTTTTCAGCAAACAGAACCATAGGGCACTTCAGTATTCCACATGAGCTGCCCTGAGCAACTGAAATAAGTGCTCCAAACCCAATTTATGTTTGATCAAAACACACCAGCGGAGATATTGGCCAATAGTCTCATTCTAAGTCAATGAAAATGTTCTGTATTCTTGGATGAAACTGAAGTAATAATGGCATCTACAGAGCAAAACACTTTCTCCACATTTTAAATCTCACAGAATGCATTTATTTTAACAATGACACACTGTTTAGAAATTCATAGGCGATGTCAGAAGACGCCTGGGGAAGAGCTAATAAAATAGTGGGCTGCAGCATACGGCATGCCAGGGCTTAGCAAAGTGAAAGAAATAGGCTTCAGGGCTATTTCATAAACACAACGTTCAGACCTATAAATGCTGGCACAGATGGAGGAACTGCATGAACTGTCAGCTTTAGAGACCACAGTCAACCCCACCTGCAACCCCACCCCCCACAAACACACAAAATTTCATCCAAACTACCAACCCATCTACAGGCAAGCACCCCCATCAAGTGCACAAAGTTAAAATACCTGAACACACCCTGCAGGCCCTCCCCCACCACACACTCCAACCTATTTACAAGGAGCTGGCCTTGCTTGAGGCCCATCTGCCGGGTCTATGACTCACACAGACCAGGCAACAAGCTCCCAGAGTCTGGCAGGGATGATTAAATGCTGCCAGAAAGTCCACCGCATCTATGATCACGTTTCTGAGGCCGTGCCTGGTCATGATGAACGACATTCCTTAGCAATTAGCCATACTGTACCATGCTGTACCTGAACAGGCCACAGCAAGCTGTGGTAGCACAGACTAACCCCAGTGGCTGTCCTCAAAAGACTGAAAACTGACCATTTAAAGGAACAATCAGAAGTGAAAATGGCCAAAATCATAACTGTTCCTATACAGATGTTTTTTTACTCCTGTCTTACTATGTGTAACCCTCTTGCCTTGAGCCCAGTGATTGCAAGATAGGCTCCGGAGTGCCCCTACCTTGACCAGGACAAGCTGTTAATAAAGTAAGTACTTAAAACATACTATGACAATGTTGCCAAAAAAATTTTAAACTAATTAAATCTATGGCTTCCTACCTTGAACTTAATAAAACACAGATGAATTTGCATGCACACACACACACACGCATATACCTCGTACACATTGCCAGGTCCCAAAAAATCCAATTCAGCTGTGGGACATAACATATATGGATTCCAGTGGTGTCAAACTGTGTTAACATGTCTGCCTGTTTCTCTGGGCTCATGCTGCTCCCTGGAAATCCCTGCACCACCATCTCTTTTCCACACACACACATGCATGCAGAAGCAGAAAACTTCATCCACTGACTTAAAGATAAGGTATTCCTTCCATTTCTTGAAAAGATAGTAAGCTTTACTGTACATTAAAATTATTTATTGGATCAATGAAATCCTACACAAACACTTACCGTATGTTCCCATGTCAGGCTGACAATTTTTAACAATGACTCTCATGGTCAGGCATTCTGGAGGCATTTCAGATCCACTGTTCTCAAAAAAAAACTTCAGGGTTGACTACAAGCATGTGATTTCTTCCAAGGTCAGACTGATACAGGCAACTAAAACTTTCAGCTTATTTCTTTCTATCATGTGCAGGTAGCAGTGTCCCCTGGGAACCCCCAACTATAGTGGATGGGCTGCAAAGCATCTGGCTCATGAGCAATGTGCCCTTTTCCTTCAGAACTCAGTTGCATCTCGAACTGTACTACAACGTGTACTTGACAGGAAGGCAATCTGTCCACCAGCAACAGCTACACAACACAGCACCTTGTGTCTGTAAGTGTCCCAGCAGATGCACCTCCACCACAGTGACACACTAGTCCTTCAGAGGTCAGAAACAGCAATGGGGCAGGGAGGTTAGTCTACTGGCTCACACACTGAAGCTGATATCCAGCTAGAGTAGGCAATCTTGCTGCTGCTGCTGCTTGTCCAGGTTTCCAGCAACTGCGTGAGTGCAGGAGGCCTCCAGGCTGGGTAACAAACGGTACTAACCTGACTGCTGACATCTCTGCTAGTATACCAAATGGCACATGAGGTCATATAAAACTTTAATGGCAAATGCTAATGGATGCATGTGTACTGACAAGTGTTTGTCTAAAAACATTAAAGAGCAACAATGCTCTGCATTTTGCCCTATTCCATCTATTGATTCTCCCTAAAGTGACTCCCAACAAAATCCATTTACTTGATTTGTAGCTAATATCCATATATACTGATGCCAAAATGTCAAAAACCATTTGGAGTTATTAACTCAGCAAAGTATCTCACAGTACCTAACATTTAGCCTACAAACAGAATGTCAGGCTTTAATTTATAAAAACTTAGCATAGTTTTTTCTTATCAGCCATTCATTACATTTTACTATTAGGTGTGAAATATCTTTGCATATACCAGAATGGAGTGACTGACAATCATAACAGCAAACACTTCTCTTCAGATTATTTCACAAATAGGATTTCAGAGGCATACAGGCAGTTGTAATGCAGCTTCAACTGACTTTTTGTCTATTAGAAACTGTACATCTTTATTTGTGTACAGCAAAAACAAATCATTTACTGGGATGCTTATTTAACAAATGACCATAACATGTTAAAAATACTTAAAATAAATGTCAAGGTCACATCATACATTTCCAGTGCTCCTATACAATCACAAGCTCATCACCAGTGACTTTCACCGCCAACACAGGAATCACGGTGACACCACCTACAGGCTGAAATGAGAAACTTCACAGACACATTTAGCCAAAAGGAAAGATTATCACTGAGCTCTTTAAATGTGGTACATCCTGATCAAACTGGTTAAGCTACATAATACAAAAACTCATAAAACGTATGAATATTACATTCAGATGTCTCTCCTTCTCTTAAAAAGGCCCAAAAATTACCAGAAACTATGTATGTTCAAGTGACTTATATAAGTATCAGATTCGCATTGATTCTTTCAACTCACACTTTCCCCAAAAGCAAATTTCAGTGTTACGTTTGTGCACTAAGCTGCTTTCAATAACTTACCCATGTACATTTACTCTGGAGAAATTCAGGTAACTACCTTGATTGATGGTCCTAGAGCAGCAAGCAGGATTTGAGCCTTGAAGCTCCAACTGCAAGGCCAGGCAATGGGCTCTAACCATTATGCTTCCTGCTGTCCCCACTAAGACAACCAAAGAGACAGAACAGAAAGGCATGGTGCCCCCTTGGCTGACACATCACAGCAAAGTGCACCTTTCAGCCCTCCCATCAGAACACATCAGAAGGAATTAAACAGGTCGAAACACATCCGATTTCCTGCCTCCAGGATGTAATAGGGTGTTTACTGCCTAAGGTGCATTGACAGCCAGATATGTCTTTCAGAAATTTGCTTAACTTTTCAGGACAGTACCAAATGCTCTCAGAGATAGCCTGAGCTCCACATCTCTGCTTTTGTTTGTTTAGTACCTGCTAATGACCCCTAATGTTTAACATTAGCAATATTAGAAATTGTTATATTTTTGACACAGTACAACTTTCAAAACTTAAGTATTTTACAATTTCAGTACCACTTTCAAACTTTTACCCATTTCAATAGCTGGGTATTTTTACTGAAGGGCAAGTATATTGCTCTAGTGTATTACATTAGTGGGACTCAAACTAGTAACTTAGAAGTTACAAGTCCAGTGCAGATTCACCTCTATGCTGTTCCACCAGATTTCTGTATAATTCTACAGTATACTCTCCCTCAACCATCAGTACAGAACACCATGTTGTTCTGTTCCATCTGTTTCTAGTCTATCAAGTGTTTTGAAGAGTTAAAATTGCACCACTGAAATGTGAATTCTACAGTCAGGCACAGATGAACAGATATAAAACCCAGAGCCCAACTTCGAACACAAACGGTCATTGCTGAATTGTCACGGTCTCTCCTGAGGAAAGATGGTACAAGAACATTCCTGGCATGCAGGCTGTCTCCAGGAACATGCGTGGAAATGAGCCTTAGGGGACAGGCTTGGGAGGGAAGTGAAACAGAATGGTAAGCAGCCAGGATGGTGCACCCTGTACTGGCCCACAGGACCAAAGCCCAAATCCAGCATGACATTTCTGTCCTGCCAATCACAGCTGGCCACAAACACAGGGGCCAAGAGCTGCAGTGGGAAGCAGCTTCACCAGAAGGGTCATCTCAGCACCTTCTGCTGTCTCGCCACCAGTGTCCATCACGAACCTATATGCTTCAGCAGACTACAAAATTTGTTTTTAAAAACAGAGGTATAAAATGGTCCAGAAAATATGCAGTTAAATTACTAATGACAATGCTAATGGCGAAGGGAAGTCTACAGCCAGGGTTCTGTCTGCATTACTCTCCTCATTGATGATTCATCCAACAGTGGGAGTTGGCACTTACAGTTCACTACCATGCAAGTCATATGAAACTGGCTCAGGCTGAAAAACCCATTAGAAACTCAGTTTCCTTCAATGAACCCAAACTACTTACATTCAGCTTCCACTTATTCAATTTGTTCCAGACACACATACAGCACACACAGAGTACGTATACAGAAGACACTCACATGGATGTGCCATTCGCCTCACCTTAGCTTTCCTCATGAGATTCATGACATTCCCGAGGTCTTCCATGTCAACAACAGAGCGGTGGTCTGCTTCTTCTCCTGTGGCAGATTCTGCGTCACTGCTGGTCTCCATCAGCTGCTCCTGCAAAAATAAAAGCCGCTACAAGTGGCTCCCGTCACTCAGGCAGCTTCTTGAGACGCAAACTGCCACTGCAGACTTATTTAGCGTCAAGCCACACCAAACCAATAAAAATGATGTGTCACATCATTGGTGGAACGCTTATTTGCGGATTTCTCTTGCTTCTCATTTTCATTTTACAAAAGACCATATGCACATTCATTGCCATTTGTAATTAGACACACTATTGACTTGAATAAAAACATTTCATACATGCAAAGAGATTAGGAAAACAGCTGGGTCGCAACTACAAAAACACTTCCCAGTTTAGAAATCTGTTAAAGCTCTGAATGTCAGCCACTGAATCAGTTAATTCTATGGAGAACACAGGGCTTCTTTTCACTCATTCTGTATAAGAAGCGTCAGTGAGTCTTACCGTATCAACAATTAAAAAATCTGAAGAAAAAAAAATACACTTATGACGTTCTACAGGTTAGCATCCTTGCCTCTGAGCTGTGGTGCTCTGACTGCTCCAGGACCTTCCCCTTGCCCTTGCTCTTACAGGTCCCCTTCTTGCACTTCCCACTGCACGCCTTCTTCTCCCCACGGACCAGGGCTTCCAGACGCTTCAGAAGGCGGGCTTTCCAGCTCCCAAAATCAGCCTCCAAGCTGCCGTGGCGGCTCTTCACCACATTGGCATCACCCTCACCGCGCGTCAAAATGCGGGCTGCGCTCAGCATCCACAGCCACTTGTCTACGTTCTTGCTCACCTGGAGAGAGTGGGAGGCACATGATATGCAGCCTCTGCCAATGGTCACAGAGTTTGGGGATGAATGTAAATGGGGAAAGGCTGTCAGGAGCACTGACAGGCATGAGGAATGAAACAGCTCACACACAGCTGAAGAGAGAGAGCAAAAATGTAACATAGCTTACAGTATTATAGTGTCCCGTGTAAACAGAGTTTCCGAGGCCAAACACAGCATATCTCATGCCTTTCAGGTATGTCTGGCCATATCGGAAGTCAGTAGAGGCCTCCTCCAGCCATTTGCAGAACCACTCAGCATTCTCTGTGGGCAGCCCGTCGGTGTATGTGGCCAGCAGGAACACGCAAATTGCTTTACTAGTACACTGAGGGTGGTGGGTAGGGGGGTTCAGTACAAAAGAAATCAGGGTGTTAAAGAGGACATGAAACCAACTGGACTTCTTAAACAGACACATTTTACAAGTACAATAAATCCTAATGCATGGTCTAGGGCGACAGGGATTTGTGAACTGGGCAGAGTCTGGCTGTGCTGAACTGGAAATGCCGATAAATATAACACAGAAAGACCAGAACAAGGTCATCCTGCCCCGAGTACTGCCTCTAAACGGATAAAGGGAGACACACAGTGAATGATGTGGGAGCAAGCTGCCTGACTGATAGTTGGGTGGCCAGGATCAATGTGTTGTGTGTCTCTGTGGTAGAATCTAGGACAGCCTTCTGCTTGTGGTCATTTCTCTTTTATAGATTTCCATCTCCATACTGTGACAAATTCCACTGAATGGAGTCCAATTTCCACCTTCCCCACAACCAATCTGCAGTTCTCAAAGACAATGCATGGTACACGAAAACTGAATACTGATTCTTCTTCCATGGGTGGGGGGGAGGAAACATTCACTTGTTTTGCTTTAGCACAGAAGAAAATTAAACTGGATTGCACTTGCCAAAACGAACAGACAAGAGATATGGCTCAACCTCTTCTGATTTTTTTCCCCACTGGAAAAGCATTAAAATTTTGTCTCATATTTAATAGTTGGAAGAATGGAATTGCATATGCAACACCCCTGACTTCAAAAGCACGCAAATATTAACAACAGGATATGGTGGAGAGCTCACTTCATCGGAAAGGCTGTCTTCAGGGTCATAGTCTTTCAAGTCGATCACCTCTGCTATAAGGTCTAGGGCATGAAGATCTTCAGCCAGATTTCTGGCAAATCCCTGAAAACAGAAAAAAATAAGTCCAAGAATTATTTGTAACCTTCCTCTGTATCACAACCTGAGAAATATTCTTCTTACAGCTGCATGGGGGACACAGAGGTACAGCAGGTAAAACCAGTCCCTCCCAGCTCCTGACCTGCTCACTGAGTGCGGAATTTGGATATTTTTCTCTATGTTTACACCTTCAGGCACATAAAATAAGGCACTGGCAAACCACTTCCCTTCCTGCCTTGCAAGACACTCAAAAGATTGCAAGAAATTGGGGTTGACTTGACAGCATGTCCATCATCATCATTATCACAGCTACATATAAAGTGAAAAAATAAAAAAACTTGGAAATAACTCTTAAAGAGCAGTTAAAATAGCCAGCTAAACACGAGTACCATTCAGTTGAATGTCAATCGCCAATATGCGTAAAGTATAAAAGAGATCGGATAATGAGTACTGTGAGTTTACAAATCCACAGAAAACAGCTGAGTTCAAAGGAGAGATAGTACCTGAATGACAAGTACTTTGAAGATGAAAACTGCTGATCTATTTTGTGGACACAATGTGGACTGAAGACAAGTTTTTGCTTTCTCCAGACATAACCTGTCTGAATGCATGAAAAACTAAACCACGAGACCACATTTATTTTGTCCCCCCATTGCTCAGCCAATGATTATCCATAGTCACATACAGTCATGTGAAAAAGAAAGTACACCCTCTTTGAATTCTATGGTTTTAGGTATCAGGACATCATTAAAAAAAAAAATCACCTGGCCCTTAGCAGGTCCTAAATCAGGTAAATACAATCTCAGATGAATGACACACGACATATTACACCGTGTCATGATTTATTTAACAAAAATAAAGCCAAAATGGAGAAGCCATGTGTGAAAAACTAAGTACACCCTTACTGCTTCCATAGGAATTAAGAGGGTAAGTAGCAGCCAGGTGCTGCTAATCAAATGCCCTTGATTAACTGATCATCAGCAAGTGTAACCACTTCTATAAAAGCAGAAGTTTCAGCAGTTTGCTGATCTGAAGCATTCAGGTGTGTGGTAACGCAATGCCAAGGAGGAAAGCCATCAGCAATGATCTTAGAGAAGCAATTGTTACTGCCCATCAATCTGGAAAGGGTTATAAGGCCATTTCCAAACTATTTAAAATCCATCATTCTACAGTGAGGAAGATTATTCACAAGTGGAAAACATTCAAGACAGTTGTCAGTCTTCCCAGGAGTGGACGTTCCAGCAAATTCACCCCAAGATCAGACCGTGCAATGCTCAAAGAAATTGCAAAAAACCTGAGAGTTACATCTCAGACTCCACAGGCCTCAGTTAGCATGTTAAAGTTCATGACAGTACAATTAGACAAAGACTGAACAAGTATGGTTTGTTTGGAAGGGCTACCAGGAAAAAGCCTCCCCTCTCAAAGAACATGACAGCACGGCTTAGATTTGCAAAGCTGCATCTGAGCAAACCACAAGACTCCTGGAACAATGTCCTTTGGACAGACGAGACCAAAGTGGAGATGTTCAGCGAAAACCAAAGAGCATATCAACACAAACACCTCATGCCAACTGTCAAGCACGATGATAGAGGGGTGATGATTTGGCCTTGTTTTGCAGCCACAGGACCTGGGCACCTTGCAGTCATTGAGTCGACCATGAACTCCTCTGTATACCAAAGTATTCTAGAGTCAAATGTGAGGCCATCTGTCCCACAGCTAAAGCTTGGCTGAAATTGGGTCATGCAACAGGCCAATGATCCCAAGCACACCAGCAAATTTATAACAGAATGGCTGAAAAAGAAAAGAATCCAGGTGTTACAATGGCCCAGTCAAAGTCCAGACCTCAACCCAATAGAAATGCAGACAGGGTGGTGGGGTGGCACAGCCAGTAGTGCTGCTGTCTCACAGCACCTGGGTGGTGTGAGACAACATGGGTTCAATCCCTGCTCAGTCTGTGTGGAGTTTGCATGTTCTCCCTGTGTCTGCATGGGTTTCCCCCCCACAGTCCAAAGACACGCTGTTCAGGTTCCCTCATAGTGTGCGAGTGTCATGGCATGAGTGTGTTTCACGGATGCATGGAGGAGTAACCTCTTCTAAGTAGTGTAGTCACCTTAGTGACTAAAGGGTGTGGACTAGTAACACTATGTAGTATTTGTTGTAAGTTGCTTTAGACAAAAGTATCTAAGTGAATAAATGTGAATGCTGTGGTGGGACCTTAAGAGAGCTGTGCACAAACAAATGCCTGTAAACTTCAGTGAACTTAAGCAACATCGTAAAGAAGAGTGGGACAAAATTCCTCCAGAATGATATGAGAGAGTGAAAGTCATACAGAAACCCCTTACTTGAAGTTATTGCTGCTGAAGGTGGTTCTACAAGCTATTGAATCATGAGGTATACTTAGTTTTCTACAGATGGCTTCTCCATTTTGGCTTTATTTTTGTTAAACCATGACACGGTGTAATATGTCATGTATCCTTCATGTGAGGTGGTATTTACCTGATTTAAGACCTGCTAAGGACCAGATGATTTTATTATGCCCTGATACATGAAACCATAGAATTCAAAGAGAGTGTACTTTCTTTTTCACATGGTTGGAGAAGACATGATATTTCCAAAAGCAATTAAACTATGCTAACAAGAACATCCAGACACATACAAAAGATAATGGAAAGATTTCAAAAATAAAGGGGCAGAGAAAGCTTAAAGGAATTTTTAAAAGGCCATGAAGCTTCATGGTTTATGATACACAATTTATAAACTATATTTACATATATGCATCTCCACAGTGACTTCCAATGAACTCTGTGGAGCGTTATTCTTATATTAGCTAGAATTGGTAGAGAAGATTGATGGTGTTCGTAGCTCGGGCTGTTAAGATGTTCGCCAAGCTTGGCATTCAGACTCCAAACGTTTCATCACCAGTTGAGGTGACATCATCAATGCTTAATAGTGGACTTTAGCTTACTGCATCATTTTAAATTACATAAAAGCTGGACTAATACAGTACTGAAATTTCAATGAACACTGCTGTGTACCTTGGCTGTTCCAGTCTGTGATCCAAAAAATATCTTCACCCCTGACACATATATCTTCTGCTCCTTTTCAACCAAATATCCATTTGCTTTAACAATTTTATGTTGCGTGGAGTTGGCAAGTTGGACAGCGTTCTTCTAATCAGAAATACAGAAAAAGAAAATGTTCAATATTGGCAATAAATCAACTTAATTTCTTGATTAATGTAAAATACGTCTAAGCAAACAGTTTTACAGAAAGCAGATAAGCATAATACATCTTGTGTTAACTGTAACACATTTCCAAATTTTCAACATCTGATTGACGTGATGTAGACATGAACACATTCATTTAGCTCATGCCTTTGTGGAAGACAAGAGCAAAATGAACTATAGTATTCTGAGTTACATACAAATATTGAACTATTTACACAGCCTGGCTGAAAATCCAAACTACCAGGAGAAAATTAAGTTCCTTCAATCACGTGGCTTTGTAAGAACTTTTCCTCTGTATAACCCAACATTGCAAATCACCTTAGTCTGACAGAGGCACCATCAGCTAAACAACAACTGGAGGATTTTACATTATTTTAAAGTAATGTACTTCACAGAAGAAACACGTGGGTTTACTGCCATTTGCTCTTGGTGAACCGAGCAGATCCAAGTCCTACCTTCTCCCTGGCCGTGTTCACAGTGAGCCACAGAGCGAAGAGCAGCGCTCCGGCGCAGTACCCGTACCATCTGCTCTGCCACATCCACAGCAGGTAGTCTGAGCTGCTCCAGCCCTCCTCGGACACACCTGTGTGGCACGAGCGAAGCGCGTGAGCACACCCGTCGTGACGTCGAACGAGAGCGAGCCTGCTTTCCTAGATCATGCTGCAGCATATTAGATTGTCACAATTTGTCACAAGGTGTGAACAGCAAAATACGACGTTTCCATCGAAAATACTTGTCTACAATAACTGTTCAGCATGAATTCATGGAAAAGTAACTTATGTGGAAAGGTTTCCGCTGGCAAACGTGTTATCCATCCATCCGATCGCCCACTCCGATAACTGGACTGACTTACCGTCTGTGTCGGCCGCAAAGGCGTGTAAACTTGCAGCCAGCAGCTGTAAAGTCACCAGAAGAAACATTTTCGGGGGTGCCGTGCAATATTCCAAATCGTTTATTAAATAATATGAAACGAAAAGAATAACAATTAAAAAAAAAAAAAAAAATGAACAGCGGCAGAGCAGATAACTTCTGATCTCGTCAGCCGGACGCAGCCATGTCGACTCGGGGAGCGGTGCATGATGGGAAAACACATCCAGCGCTCGTAAATCATCAGTGCTCCTTTAAGAACGCACAATGTATTTTTCTTTGCCATCATAAGTCTCATAAAGATTGTGTAGTGATTTTGCTACAATAAAAACAGTCCATAGTTCTAGAAAAAATAAGTATATAAAATAATAATATCGGTAGGTTACATTATTATTTACGTGCAGTTGAGGCTATGTTTTCACATTTTTATTACTTACTTAATCCATATAAAACGGGGGGCGCGGTGGCGCAGCGGGTTTGGGTGGGTCCTGCTCTCTGGTGGGTCTGGGGTTCGAGTCATGCTTGGGGTGCCTTGCGATGGACTGGCGTCCCGTCCTGGGTGTGTCCCTTCCCCCTCCAGCCTTACGCGCCCTGTGTTGTCGGGTTAGGCTTCGGCTCGCCGCGACCCTGTTTGGGACAAGTGTCTTCACTGAAGACTTCAGCCAGTGTGAGTGATCTTATGTTACTAAACACAGTTCAGGTCCATTTGTTTTTTATAGTGCGCTCTTCTCACCGGAGTGACACACAGCACACAATAGTGTGCGAATTTGATTTAAATGGCGAAAAACGTTATGATCCAACAATATGTACCTGATTTGATAGTTGTAATGTAAGAACTCGCGTGTGGAACGTTTGTGGCTGTGTTTGTTTTTACTCCGGAATCAATGTGTGACACAAAACACATCCATCGTTAGAGACTCGGATGTGGAACGCTTGTAAGCAGTGCTCGCTTGCATTCCGGAAGGAAAGTGTGACACACTGCACGCTCGACGCCGGACACCATAGTGGCGTAGAGATTTTGGGGCACTTCATTTGTTAATAATTTGTTAGTTTTATATATACACTTTAAAAATGTCTATATTCACACCAACAAACCAAATTCGGCTCACGAATGTGGCGGTCGTGAGAATGAAAAAAGGAGGGAAAAGATTTGAAATCGCCTGCTACAAAAATAAAGTAATGAGCTGGAGATCAGGAGCGTGAGTACTATCTATCTACTTGTCTTGTATCATGTGGTCACTCAAGTTGATTTATATGTCATTTTTCTCTGTTGTTAACACTCAGCAAGTAGGTACATACGTGCCTAAATAAATTGAGATAATTATGCTACTACTACTGGAACAAAATTCTACGTTTTCCTACTCTACAATCGGCAGTAGCTTGTTTAGATCAATTTAAATAGTCTTATTATATTATCTCAGATCAGCAGAGTTAGACTTAAATTATTATTATTATTTATATATAATTAATTATCTTTAACAAAGTTATAGTCTATATGTGTTGGGGGGAGGGGGTTCAGCAGGTAGCATAGTAGTGGTTAGAGCTGCTGTATATTTAAACCATTGGAATCCCACCTGCTTAGATTAATTGTTCTAGTAAAAATATACAGCTTTATAAATGAGTAAATAATTGTAAGTAAATTAACACCATAAGTTGCTGGATAAAAGTGTCAGCTAAGTGAATAAATGTAATATATTTTATCATACAGTGTGTCATATATCATATAATGTGTAAGAGGACGTTTTGCAGATGCGCAAAGAACTAATGCATTTTTCATTTCTTGTTTAGAGAGAAAGATCTTGATGAAGTCTTGCAGACCAACACAGTCTTCATAAATGTATCCAAGGGTCAGGTGGCAAAAAAGGAAGATTTGTCAAAAGCCTTTGGAACTGAAGACTTGACAGAAATATGTAAACAGGTGAGTATTTTTTATAATGTATGCTGTTGTCTCAGTGTATCAATTCTACTCCTAAATGCAGGCTTCCCTCTTATAAAAAAACCCACCTTTTATGAGAAATCAGGCATAGAAGCACATCTAATTTGTGCCCTAAAATGCGCACATTGCACACCTAGGAAAAATGTCCTACAAAAACACAGATGTCACAATATGAGCCTTTGTGACATGACGAGCACCTTACTCCCATGCGTTTTGTGACTTTTTCTGCACATTGCAGGTCTCTTTTATCCCTAGCCCAGTTGCAAACATATTTAAGAAGTCTCATAACTTTTTGTCATCAGTAATAATTATGACATCTAATAGCAGTTTTACAAAAAATGCTAAAAGTTGAAAACGAAAAGGAAAGTGTTGCATATCAGTTTAAAAGTTGTACACAATACACATAGAATTCTGTAATATCAATAATAGTGACTTTAGTGTGATGTAATTTACTCTTTGTGAATTTTAAATGATACTTCAAAAGAGGCTGTTACGACTGATGCTGCGATTGACATATGATGACACTTCACAAATAGGTTATGACTGTTTTAAGTGATTACAGTAACTACATTGTTAGAATTGTCTGCTTAGGTAGTGTATTATTTCAGCAACCGTGCATTAGGGGAACAGGTTAAAATGATGTGGAATAATTATTTTATGTAGTTCATTTAAAAGCAGCTTCTCAAAGTGCTTTACAACAAAGAAGAAAAAAATATGGGTTACAACTCTAAAGCAGAACAATCACTGCAACAGTCATACATTACAGATAATTTAGAGTCACTAGTTTACCTGAAGGGGGCACGGTGGCGCAGTGCGTTGGACTGGGTCCTGCTCTCCGGTGGGTCTAGGGTTCGAGTCCCACTTGGGGTGCCTTGCGACGGACTGGCGTCCCGTCCTGGGTGTGTCCCCTCCCCCTCCAGCCTTAGGCCCTGAGTTGCCAGGTTAGGCTCCAGTTCCCCGTAACCCCGTATGGGACAAGCGGTTCAGAAAGTGTGTGTGTGTGTGTGTGTGTGTGTGTGTGTGTGTGTGTGTGTGTGTGTGTGTGTGTAGTTTACCTGAAGTGAATGTCTTTAAATTGTGGGAGGAAACCATTGCAAGGGAGCCTGCTGTACCATTCTGCTGCCCAAGAACAACAGAAAAAAAGGAAAATGGTAAGGCAAATGATGAATGGGAAGGGGAATCGGAAAAATGGAGAACATAAATGTGTTATGTATAAGCGAGTTTGAGCAACGGGCCTTAAGTCTGGATTTAAAGGTGTCCAGAATAGTTCTGACATTTGAAACAGCATTTTAATTAGATTTTGTATGTATTAAAGGATAACGCAGGACTTCTGCATGTTTTAGTGAAAAATGGTTGAACCCTTGTGTGGCTCAGAATGTGTTATGTTTTTTTTCAGGGTACTTTATTGTTAAGACTTTAAGAGAATTCACATTAAGAAAAAGATTTTCAGGAACAAATTAAACTTGTTATGCAACAGAAGCTTGTATGATCTTTATTTACACTGAAATGGACACATTTTACTGTAATTGTAATACACTGTTGTGGAATTTGGTTTGAATCGACACACAGTTTGATATATCAAGGCCTTTATTTCTTCGAAGTATCTGTACAAACAGCATGCAGGTAGGCAACTGCAAAGAGAAGCTCCCTAAAACAATGCAACTTATCGGTGTGTCTGTGTGTGTGTTATGCTATAAAGGAGGGTAGATGAATATTCATAAGTGGAAAATTACCAAAATAGAGCACCAGTGATGGGTGTACATTTTAAAGAGTACCAGTGGTGAGTGCTGAAACAGTTTATTTGAGACAACTTGCAGGTAACAGAGATATGAAGAACAGAGGTGCCAAGGGACAGCACCCTTGGCTAGATAACAGCAGTCCCATATCATGCACAACATGATTCAGTCAGACCAAAGACAAAACATCTGCTTCATCATTAATTTTCTCTCTGTACACTGGTCCATATGGTGGTATGTGACAAATTGACTGTACTCAAGAATCATCTCTCTGTCCAGTTCTCTCCTTTTTGATGTAATGTATTATTTTTGTACTTTTTACAAAACTGGTACTTGTTTGTACTCAAGATCTTTGCTACTTTTTGTACTTTCTTCTGAGATGTACATCACTTTGGAGAAAAAGCATCTGCTAAACAAATGTAAATGTGTGTTTCCTTTACCTAAAATCTAAGTGTTAGGCTGGGGCCAGGCCTGTGTGGGAAATGTGAACAAAGAAAAATATCACATGAATAACTGTCCTTCACGTACTCAGATTTTAGCAAAAGGAGAGCTGCAAGTGTCAGATAAGGAGCGACAGACTCAGCTGGAGCAGATGTTCAGGGACATAGCCACCATCGTAGCAGAGAAGTGCGTCAACCCGGAGACTAAGCGGCCCTACACAGTCAGTCTCATAGAGCGAGCCATGAAGGACATCCACTACTCAGTCAAAGCCAACAAAAGCACGAAACAGCAGGTTTGTGGTATTATGCATTGCTTCAAACGTGCGGTACTGTGTGGGAGTAGCTATCACATCAAATGTGGGACAAACACTTGTGGGAGAAGTTAAGTCTTTCTGAAAGTGTGGAGGGGTATGTGTCCCACCTCTTCCTACCATTTTTATCTTGCATATATTTCTCTAAGAGTATTAAAATTTCTCATTTTCTTGGAATATTATTTACAGTCAAATATACTGCTAAGTTTTCCTAAAATGGCTTACTTATTAAAAGATAATAGTCAGGCACTATTGGTTTGACAGTGAAACATTTCCTGGCAGGCTTTAGAAGTAATCAGACAACTGAAAGAGACCATGCAGATTCAGAGGGCTCACATGAGACTTCGCTTCATCCTACCTGCCAAGGAGGGCAAGAGGCTGAAGGAAAAACTGAAGCCCTTGCTGAAAGTAGTGGAAAGTGAGGATTTTGATGAGCAGCTGGAGATGGTGAGGATCCACGAACTGTACCATGATTTTCTCTCTACTTTTGTAGTCAAATGCTCATGCCCTGCTCTTGTTCCCCTGCAGGTGTGCCTCATAGACCCTGGCTGCTTCCGGGAAATTGACGAGCTGATCCGTTGTGAGACAAAGGGAAAGGGGACTTTAGAGGTGCTCAGTTTGAAGGATGTGGAGGAGGGAGATGAGAAGTTGGAGTAGGCCCAGGGCATACAATTGGCTTCCTGCCCACACTCACTACAGCAACAATGCAGGCTAAAAAACTGAATCATTGGAAAATATTGCGGCCTCTTTTTATGAGTGGACATTTTATGTTATGCAGATTAAAAGAAATAACAGATTTTCTGAAAAGTTAAACGTCAATTTTTTTCATTTGAGAATTTGAAATTCTGGATGGACACATGGGTGAATCAAGGGGATGAAGTGTTATTTCAACTCAGATATTAATGGAAGATGTATTTGAGCTGATGTGATTTTGAGTGATAAATGTTGTGTGCTGCCAATTTACTGCTGTAAGCTTTAGCAATGGAAGGTATTTCAGTGTCATTGATGGGTTCCATCAGATTGTACATTTCACAAGTATGTGATTGATTTCCATGAGATGGCTGTATCAGAAGCCTTTCAAATGTTCTCTTTTTTGAACTAACTGATGTGTAACGATATGAGCCTCTATTAATGCTTATCTAACATAAACTTAACATGCCAATATTTAATAATTTCCAGAGTTATATAGAAATATATTTGAAACACTTCTCAATGTATTTAAAACTGCAGGCAAAAACACTGTAAAATTATTAAACATTTAAATAATACTTTTTTTCTGCAGCATGATCTGAATAAATTGGTATGTTTGCAGCATGATATTTGCACACAACACAATTTTCTGTTTCTGTAATAGTTATGTCCTCTGTGGATTTGTGATTTATAATGGTACTGTCTGTCTCATCTGTGGATTCAGGAGCAGAACTGCAACAATGATTACGTTTGGTATGTGTTTGTGAATCCCACAGAATGTTCCCCTAACACTCAGAAAAAATCAGCTGGATAACAGTTAAACCTGTTAGGTCTGTCTTATAAAAAGTGTTGATGACAACAGAAGGCACAAAAATGCTGAGAGTTTCTTATATTCATACCTAAATAATTCAGATAGGTTGATAGGCATGTCTATCCAATTGAGTGTGTTACTGTAACTTTGGAATCAGCTGAGACCAAGAAGTTGGGAATAGACTTGAAACTTGGTGTGCATGACGAGGGTGAGCACCATATGGTAATGTAGACAAAGAGGAAACCAGAACAGAACATGCCTGAAGCATCTTGGGTGTGTAGAAGGTGTTTGATTAATTGAGTTGGGAGAGAGAAAAACAAACTACTGGAGGAGCAGAGGCTGCTCTACTTACCGCTGTACAATCATGCATTTACGCTGTGGAAAGATTGTCGGTTTCATTAAGCAGCATTCAGCCATTCCCCTTGATCCTAAATATGGAGCAGTGTAGAACCTATTCTGTCCTGTATGACAAAGGTTTTGCAAGTTTCCCCATAGTTGTGAATTACTAATAACATAGCATAACATAACACTGCATCCTATTGCAGCATTGTTGTCAAGGTTGTCTGTTGAAATAACCAGCAGAACAACTGAAGTGTATTTGAAAACAATACTGCTGGGGATGTCTCTCATCATCTCATTTAATTTATTATCTTAAATTAGATCTGTCATGGAAACAAATAAATAGGAAGTGCCTTTTCAGACCGAGTGAAATACATGTCCTGGCCCAAAGGCAGCGTTGTGAATAGGGATGAAAGGGTCCGCTTGAATAGGCCTTGCCACCTCTTGCGTTCTGGCTGCTGAGCACCTGGTGCAAAGGATACCTCCTCCAAGAATCAACAGGGACATGGCTGTCCAGCCGGCATACAAGGCCTCTCCCCAGTCTCTGCGCAGCGATGGAAGGGTCTCCAGAACCTTTGTGGTGTCGTGTGTGGTCCAGGATACAGGAATGAGGAGCAGGACCCCTGACAAAATGAATGCCGCCCCCGAGACCACCTTCACCTGAACTCGGTCAGGGAATTTCAGCCATCCAATGGTGTAGATGACAAGTGGAAAAACCCCGACGCCGATGGAGGACGTTATCATTGCCTGCCAGGCGCGAAAGTTCCCCCCGAGGCTTAGTAGCGACTGGTAGAGGCTGCAGCGCAGAGCTCCGACACTGTGGTGTTCCCAGTCCAGCCACACTCCGTCCCAGTAGACTGGCAGCGTGCCCGTGGTGTTGCCCAGGTCCCCGCTCACTCTCCACATGGGCAGGCACCTGGTGAGGACGGCGCAGAGCCAGCCGACGACGCTCAGTCCGAAGGCAACCAGCTCGACCTTCCTCTCCATGGCTCTGCGAAAGTGAGCTTCTGTATGGGAGGGAATCCGATCTGATGGCTGCTGCAGAGCCGCAGACCAGCTCTCCCACATTCCAGCTCTGGGCGGGGAGTATTTTGACTATGCTTTGTCTTACCACAGCTTCAGAACACAATCCTTTCAGTTTCCACTCACAGAGGCGGAAACAAAGATCCCCACAGACACAGACCCAGGCCTGATGAGTCAGTAAGAGGAGCAGAAACTCCTGTGCGTTCGGTGTTCGCTGCTTTCTCTTTTAATTCCTTTCGTAACGCGATCACTTTCTGTGAAGTTTTTATTTCGTTGCAACGTTGGCTTGTGCTTTTTACTGTCTGCATGTTTTTCCATTTGCTGGAAGACACAACGTTCAGTTTCATTGAAAAGGTTAAAAGCGAGTGGTTGGCAATTCGCTGTGAGAACATGACACTTCTTTTGAGGCAGAGGACTGTTGCTTAACGCAAAAGGAATGCTACAAAGCTTGTGTATAATTGGTTCATTTTTATTTTGTGCAAATTCTCAGTATCACAGAGGATCCTCTTTTGAGGAAGAAAAGTCTTTTACAAAAGAAAAACTGAATTTCAGGATACAGTGCATATTTATTTCCAGCAGGCTACGCAGTCTACACTGTAACGCATTAACATTTTCCTTTTAATCCTCCCAAATCTCCAGTGTATATATCTGAGCTCTAATTTTTCATGTTAATGTCATACAGGAGGCTCAAAAGTCAATCTAAATGTACAAAAATATAGTTTTCGGAAGAACCTGTGAAAATACCGCTGTAGTTAGTGTCCCTGTCAGGTAGACACCCTCTGTCAGACGTAATTTTTTATGGCATAACTGCGTTGAGCAGAGTTGTGGGTGTCAGCAAGCGTGTAGCGAGTGGAGTAGGTGACCTTCTCAGGAGGGCAGGTGGTGCAGAGAACTGCCCCTCCGAAGAGCAGGAACCCTGCAGTGACCCAGCCCACGTAGAGCGCTGCGCCCAGCTCCTTCTTGAGCGGCTCTGGAACCATTGGATTATGGAAGTCCTGAATGATGGTGTTGGCGGTCCAGGAGACGGGCACGATGGTAGTGAGGCCTGAGAGAAGGAAGGAGACCCCAGATGCCAAGACCACGCGGGCCTTGGCCCTTGGGTTTGCCAGGCATTTGGTGCACTGGGCACCCACCAGGAAGATGAGGAAGCCCAAGCAAGCTAGCACCATGGCAATCACCACCAGGCCCCGAGCCGCCTGGAGGTCAGGGGACAGGTCCAGCAGGGCGTCATAGATCTTGCACTGCATCTGACCCGTGGTCTCGTACACGCAGTTCATCCACAGGCCCTCCCAGAAGACCTGTGCCACCACGATGTTGGTGCCGACAAAGGCTGTCACGCGCCACATGGGCAAGGCACAGATGAGAATGGTGCCAGCCAAGCCGATCATAGACATGATTATGCCCAGGGTCTGGAAAGCCATGGCTGTCGTTGCCACCTCTGAAGACCTAATAGCAATATAAACAGAAAATCAAAACATGGTCATTATCTGGGATATGCACTGTAACAAATTTCTATAGCTGTGGTTTCATGTTTCATCTCTCTTCACCGTTCATTTTCATGACATACTGTACTATGTATTGTAGTAATGTACAGTATAATATATTTCACTGTTATGAAACAGTCTACTTTCTATCCCCCCCCCCAATATTCATCTTGTTCTTAGTGCTTTTCTGGGGGAAAAGATGTCTCTTGTGCAGGAATTCTTAAGCTGGGGTCAATGAATGGGCTTCAGAGGGGGGATCTATGAAGGGCAGGTTGGCTTTAAAAGTAACACTGTCTAAATAAAAGTTAAGAATAAAAATATTAGTCAGTTATTACTGTCTATGGCATAATTATATTGTGAAGGTGATCAAGTTTCACCTAAATCAATTCAGTGCTATATTTTCTGTGAATTGATTTCTGGAGATTTTCTAGGAGGGGTTTCCAGCCTTCATCAGATTCTTAAAGTGTTTGTGGTCTTGAAAAGGCTAAGAATCTCACAATAACCATCATCCATTACTAGGTGGCAGTACAACACAAGGCAAAAAAATAAAACCTCCAAACTAACATTGGGGTTAAATTACTGTGGAAAACACCTGTTTTTGCTCTTTATTCAGATGATTCCCTTCATGATGTTAACCTATACATTCCTGGTATTTTTTAGATTATAAATTACATTAATCTTGGAACATGATTACATGAGTTTGTATGAGTTTTAACAACATGGACAAAGTACCTATTCTGTGTTTGTGTATTTGATTTTTTCTTGTATTTTTTGACAGAAGCCATATCAACCTAGAATTATCAGTAAGTAAATAAGTTTTCTGAAGACAGAAAATCAATAAGGACAAATATTGACGCATACAATTACGAACATATTGACAACTGATTCACTGACTATAACTTCCATTACGGTCACTTCTAACTTTTTTCTTAATATTCTCTTAAAGAATGTTTGTAGAACTTGCTCAGTAATATCGTATTCATAATAATCTTATATACTGACTAGGTGACAACAGTGAGAAAGACCACAGCAAAAAGGTAGATTGTATTTCTGATGTTCTTTACATCAAGTTAAACAATGAATTTAATGTATGTCTGAATAAAAATATTCAAAATTCGGCACACACAAGAATAAAAGTTAAGAGCCGAAGGGCTTTTCTTAAAACACAACCGCGCATTTCCCTCCTTAAAGCCGTTTGTAGCGCCTCTCATTGCTCTTACACGGCAGCTTACATGTATCTCAGGGTTTGAGAAGAAGTAAACAAAGCACCTTTGTTAAACGAGCAGGTGTCCTCCATACTCCACACTCATATGTATGTCTTTGCTGGAGTGGATGGCCTGGTGGAAGGGGCTCCTGTGCGCACTGAGCTCACTTTGCTGGGTGCTCTTGATGACCTCACAATGAGGTACTTAACAGAGGGGCTCTTCTCCTCTTTGGGAGGACAGAGATTTAAAAGCAGGATTCCTCCCAGGATGAGCAGGACGGTGGCACCCCAGCCGATGTAGAGAGAGGCGCCTATCTCCCTGCGCTGTGCGTCGGTGAAAAGGGGGTTGTAGAAGTCCGATATGATGGTGCTGCCCGTCCAGGAGACGGGTACCAGGCACAGGATGCCGGTCGAAATCAGGATGAAGCCAGCGGCACTGGTGAGCTTCGCCTTGGTGAGCCCCTCTGCTACGAAGTTGGTGCACTTTCCCCCAATGAAGGCCAGAAGGAGCCCCGTGATGCCCAGAATGATGGCGATGATCATTAAGGCACGTGCCGCCTGCAGGTCAGGGCTCAGCACCAGTGTGGAATCATACATCTTGCACTGTGTCTGGCCTGTGCTTTGCATCACACAGTTCATCCAGATGCCCTCCCAGATGATCTGCGCCGTCACAATGTTTGTCCCGATGAAAGCTGTAACCTTCCACATGGGGAGGCCGCAGGAGAGGATCACCCCCAGCCATCCCAGGAGTGCCAGGCTACTCCCCAGCGTCTGCATCCCGACAGACCGCATGCTGAAAGCGGCTGCGTCTCCGGCTGACTTCTTTCTGTGGCTCCTGAGGGTGTTGCTCCCTTCCGAGTTCTCCCTTCGCACTGGAGTTACCGAACTGATGCAAGCGGGTGCTTTTATGACTCTGCAAGAGGGCGGTGTTCAGCTGCACAGCAAACATAAGTGCGGAGCGCTCAATACCAGCTCTGCGGGATTCTTTTCACTGAACCACGATGAAGGTTTTGGTCTCCTCCCTGAGCTCGAATCACTTTACCATATGTTTTGTTTAAAAGAAAAGGAAAAACAGCTCACCTTCTAGAGCACTGATTTCTAACGATGATCTATCAAAATCACAATATTTTTCACATTAGACCTCCACAATGATTCTGAGACACATATACAGGGGATCTTAGCACTTAATGTTGTTAAAATGAATTCTGTGACACTTTTGCTGGTATCACATAGAATAAATGTCCTTCATTGTTTGAGCTCAGAAGGGGGTGTGGTGGTGCAGTGGGTTGGACCACAGTCCTGCTCTCCAGTGGGTCTGGGGTTTGAGTCCTGCTTGGGGTGCCTTGCGACGGACTGGCGTCCCGTTCTGGGTGTGTCCCCTCCCCCTCCGGCCTTACGCCCTGTGTTACCGGGTTGGCTCCGGTTCCCCGTGACCCCGTATGGGATGAGCGGTTCTGAAAGCTCAAAGAAGGGGCGTGGTGGTGTGGTAGCGCAACAGGTTTTGCCAGGTCCTGCTCTCTGGTGGGTCTGTGGTTCGAGTCCTACTTGGGGTGCCTTGTGATGGACTGGTGTCCTGTCCTGGATGTGTCCCCTCCAGTCTTGTGCCCTGTGTTGCCGGGTTAGGCTCTGGCTCACTGTGGCCCCGCTTGGGATAAATGGTTTCAGACTGGGCATGTGTGTGTTTGAGCTCAGCTCATTCTCAAACTGCTGACCACTACGCAAATGAAATTGTGCACACCGCTAAAACTGATGGTTTTTAAAATGATCACAGTCGTCTTTTTGCTTCGTGTGTCTATCCGGTGTAGAAATGTAAAAGAAATGATGACAAGGTTACGTCCCTGGAAATGTAACGTAAGCAAACAGAAGGTTGCCAACATGTGGCTTAACCAGTTTTTCGCAGATACTTTGAGTTTCAGGAAGTTAAAAAGGGCAAAACCGCACCTACGGCATTTTCCAAACAGTTACAAAAAATACGACTACAGCTGTTTCCACGGTTGTTGGGAACAAAGACTTAATTCATTATCAGATTCTAAACCTTGAACCTTAAAAGTATGAAACCTAGACTGTACAAGTACAGCACATCTATATCGCGGTAAAAGTAGATAGAAGACCTGGCTAATCAACAAAATAACAATACGTGGCAACATTTTTACTTGACCTACATCGAAACATACTGAGAAAGCGGTACATCTTTTAGAAATTGCTCTTTGAAACACTCATGAGTCGGACTGTCATCCGTCGTCTGAAAGACATGAAACCTGAGCTGTATAAAAGAGAAACATTTATTGACGTTGTCTGGATCGTGTGTTTCTACATCCTTCCAAAGCGCTCATGTCTTACAGCTGATGTCCATATATTAAGAGCAGGGGTCAAACATCGGGCAGAGTTTACCATAGTACTTGCAGCTGACCACACGGCGTAGAGAAACGGGGTGTGTCGTGTTTATGGCTCCCGCACTCCCTTTACATTCAGCCTGCACCTGCACTTTTCTTAGTCTTTTAACAAGTGTAAACAAACCACTGTGATTAAAGTCTGTTAAACTGACTTGAGAAAAAGACGCCTGTGCTTTTAAGTTGTTCCACTTTTATTTTTAATTTTTAAATTTTTCTATTTAATTTTTAATTCAAAATCTGCCTGTGTACTTAGTATTGTTTGCGTGCTTTATTATTGCTTCATTGTGGTTAAGAAAAAGGCATGACCGTTGTGTAAAAACTATGTGTAAAATCTTTCCTTTATACACTAAAAGTATTTTCAGAGCACAAATCTACAAAAAAAAAAAGCCAAGATACTATGAGGTGTGTTTTTAACTAAGCTGGAGCTTATACAACAAAAGTATTTTTTCATTCTCTGAAGGGAATATTATGATTATGACATTATTAGTATAGTATTCAGCAAGATGATGAAGATGCCTTCTTGCATACACTGACTGCTTTCTACGTTATGACTTTGTATAAAGAAGTAGCGTTATCATCTTCTCAGGGTTCCTTGTTTCAAAGGGTCCAACCCCAGTTTGCATTCTTATTTATTAAGGTTATGTCTATGTGTTCACATTGCGTGTATTCAGCCAAGCATCCACTCTGCTGAGGTCACCTTATCTGACAAACTGTAAAATATTAACATATTAATTTACTTATTTAACAATTATCAGTGAGGGGGGTGCGGTGGCGCAGCGGGTTGGACCGGGTCCTGCTCTCCGGTGGGTCCGGGGTTCGAGTCACGCTTGGGGTGCCTTGCGATGGACTGGCGTCCCGTCCTGGATGTGTCCCCTCCCCCTCCAGCCTTACGCCCTGCGTTGTCGGGTTAGGCTCCGGCTCCCCGCGGCCCCGTATGGGACAAGCGGTTCAGACAATTATCAGTGATATTAACAGGAGTGACAGAGACTGCTTTTCATAGGAATACACTATTATATAATCAGGTATTTAAAAAATATTTAACAAATACCTAAAGGTCACCTTCTACATGTGGAGCGGGTAACTATGGAATCCAGGAAATCTGAAAAAACCTAGGAAGAGCCCTAATATCCACATGCGCAGCAAGAACACTGCTGCACCCTGCAGGGTATTGCAGACTGGCAGCACCGGGTGTTTTCCACTGCGATGAAGAGTCACAACCTACTTGTTTGTCTGATCATTTACAATCTTTTTTCTGTAAGAGTTCAGTGAGTAACGCTGCTGTCTCACAGCGCCTGGTGGTGCGAGAGAACATGGGTTCGATCCCCGCTCAGTCTGTGTGGAGTTTGCATGTTCTCCCCGTGTCTGCGTGGGTTTCCTCCGGGTGCTCTGGTTTCCTCCCACAGTCCAAAGACATGCTGTTCAGGTCCCCCATAGTGTGTGAGTGACAGAGAGAGTGTGTGTGTTCTACTGATGAGTGACCCAGTGTAGGTAGTGTAACTAGCAGTGTAAGTCAGCTTGGTAAATAAGGTGTGTGGGCTGATGACACTACATAGAGCTCATTGGAAGTTGCTTTGGAGAAAAGCGGCTGCTAAATAAATAAATGTCAATGTAAGAGTTCTCGAAGGGGCGTTAATATGTAACGATTCTAACCAGAAATTAGCTTGGGTAAATTTACACAAACCAGTTCCAGCTCAGCAACATTTTTCAGTGTTTAGCCGTTGGAATGCTAATAGGTTTCAGTCAAACCTGCGTCACGCCTGACACTATACAGATAAGGAAAAGGAACTTGGAAAGATGGCGAATAGCACTTTTACAAAGCTCAGAACCGATCGGAGGAAGGTAGCCAGTTTGAATACCTTCTGTACACCAGTATGGACCAAGGATTATGTCTCCATTAGAATTTTTGGCCATCACACCTGCAGCTCATGCAGTTTATTACACGGTACCCTTCTCTCACGATCATTTTAGGATGATCAGGAAATAACTAATTTAAACAAGTGTTCAAATATAAGAAATAAATAAACACAGTGAAACAGCAGTTCCTTTCAGTCTTGTTTAACTCATCAAGTGACATAAAAGTATAAAGGACACTTAACTACATAACTTTTATTCAAAACATAAAAGCAAAAAAATAAAACCAGAGTGCAAATAACAGTATAAACATAGTTAATGTAAGATAGATGATAATTTATCATCTACTTTTGACTATACTGCAGATATTTAAATTATTTTTTGGCACACAGATCATGAGCAGCTATCTTAAAATATGTACAATGAAAAAGTAATGTCAACAGTAATCTTAAAATAGTTTGCTAATCTTACACCAGTGACACGGCAAGCATGTCGCCAGCACTTTATAAGAAGACCATTTCAAATACCAGTACTTTTTGAGAACTTTGCTAGTCTTAGAGTAGACTGGTGGGTCTCCATATTGTCTTATTTCTCCCACATTTCAAATTGACAGATTTTCTATAATTATTCCTAAATTTAAATTGTCATGAATATTAGGATCATTTTCACGAAAAAAGTTAGAAAAATTTATTTGACACAATGTAAAACAACAAAAATGTAATTCACAAGACTTAACAGTAAAATGTACATCATGAGACTAAAGGATCTTATGGCACAAAGACAAACCAAAAGAAGGAAGTATCAGAGAAAATAAGTCAATATCCAGATTACTTCCCTTGTTTGACTTATTAAAGATACTGTCCGGGTGAAGTGGGCCTTGAAGCAGGGCCATACTGCCTTGCCGGAGAATATGTCTTGGGTGGCATATATGTCTTTGCAGGCATATATGATCTAGCCGTATATATGGATCCAGGGTAGGCAGTGTACTGTGGAGGGTAGGTCTGGTAGAAGTATTTGGGGTCTTGTGGTGGACAGGATGAGCAAAGGACAGATCCTCCAATGATCAGCAGAATGCTCGATCCCCATCCAATGAAGATAGATGCACCTATCTCTCTCTTCTGAGACTGAATGACCACAGGGTTCTCATAGTCTGTTACAGCTATGGCTGCAGACCAAGCTGTGGGAATCAGACAGAGGACTCCTGCGATGATGCAGATGATTCCCGACAGGATGACCACCTTCGTCTGGGACACATCGCGGCTCAGGCAGCTGGTGCACTTGACGCCAACGAAGGACAGCGCAAAGCCGATGAAGGCCACCACAAGGGAGATGACAGTCAAGGCCTGACCAGCCTGTAGGTCCTGAGAGATTCCCATGATGGAGGACTGAAGGCTGCACTGCATCTGGCCCGTGCTTTGCATCACGCACTGCATCCACAAGCCATCCCATATGATCTGCCCTGTGACGATGTTGGCCCCGATGTACGTGGTCACCCGCCACATTGGAATTCCGCATGTCAGGCACACCCCAACAAAGCCCATGAAACAGAGGACCTGGCCGGACACTTCCTTTGCTACCCGCCCCATGGTGAAGCCTCTTCGGGGGTTGATTTCACCACTGTGAGCAGCTGCTGATGTCTTCACCGACCGACGCTTCTCTGGTTCTCTCACCACAGCACAACCAACGTAAACCTGTTTGATAACATGCTAAGGGGAGGGTTTACATCCGGCTTGAGAAACCTGCCTAACTGGATCCCTGCAGTCAGCAGAAACCGGAAGCCTTGAGCTCCATGAGCCCAAAGAGTTCATTCAGATGTGACACTGAAGTAATGTAAAGCTACGCAGGAATGCGTGTACTTTTTAAAATCAATTCACAGGCCTAGCTAGAGAATTCCATACATCCCCCTAGAAACGCCGCTATGTTGGTTTATTCCAAGTAGCCTTAACAGAGCTGGAAACAGCAGGACAACTTTACATTTTAGCTAATGCTTTTCTCCCAATCAGGTTGCAGTATTATAAGATTTACTCATTTATAGAGCTATCTACTGGGTTCATTCAGTTAAGCAGCATGCTCAAGGGTACTGCCACAGAAGGTGGAATTGAAACCAGCACAAATTCTAAGGGTATGGGTCACCACCATCTTACTGACACAAAGCTGTAACAGTTATAGGTATTTTACCCTTACTCCCATTAGAAGTTCAAAACAAGCCTAACCAAACTTCACTATGGCCCCTATTTCATAGGCCTTGTGACACATTGGGGTAGCAGGAACGTGAGCGGAACATGTGCATGCCCTACAGGGCAAGAATGGTATTGAAAGTACTGAAGACCAGAGGCTGCACTTGGTCTATCTTTCCCCCCCTGCCCCAAGTGTTTCTATTTCCCTCAGTAAAGGATGGGACTGTTTTTAGCTTAAAGCTTTTATGTATTTTATTTGAAAGACCTGTTTTGAATACAAACCACTCACAGAAAGCATCTTTTAAGTTATGCTGAGCAGGTCATTTAAGACACCTCAACCCTTCTATTATACTGTCAGATGCAGAAATACCTTCCATCAAGAGAAAGACTGACTAAATAGGTTTAAAACTTTTATTAGCAAAGACACTTAAAATTGAGACCAAATTAAAGCTCAACATTATAGAGGAAACAAAATTTGATCAGCTATCTTGGTCAAAGAGGCCTCACTAGAACTTCATGGTGGTAGGCATGTCCTCACACATAAGCTCCCGAACTGGTCTTGGACCTTGCAGCAGAGTACTTGACCGGGTACCCTCGGGTCTCCTTCGGGGGGCACTGGAGGCAGAGGAGCCCCCCACCCATCAGCATGAGACCTGCTGCCCCCCAGCCAATGAAGAGTGAGGCACCGAGCTCCCGTTTCTGAGCGCCAGCCACCACGGGGTTGTAGAAGTCCCGGATGACGGTGTTTGCCGACCAGCATACGGGCACGAGGCAGAGCACACCGGCGACGATGAACACCGCACCAGACACAAGGGCCACTTTAGACTTGGCAGCAGCATCCTGGATGCAGTTTGTGCACTGTCCCCCGATGACAGACAGCAAGACGCCGATGAGTGCCACCAAGATGGAGATCACAACGAGGGCCCTAGCAGCTTGTAGATCCTGAGGCAGCGCCAGCATGGAGTCGTACACCTTGCACTGCATCTGGCCTGTGCTCTGCACAACACAGTCCATCCACAGACCCTCCCAGACTGTTTGAGCAGTGACGATGTTCGCGCCAATGAACGCGGTCACCTTCCACATGGGCAGCGCACAAATAATAATCTCACCCAGCCACCCAATAACTGCCAGAATAACTCCCAAAATCTGTAGACCTGCTGAGGCCATGATGTACCAAGGACAACAAAAAAGTCTGAAAGGCTTTATGACTCAAAAGTCTCTGGTCCTTCCATTATATGCAGTTTTGAATGGGTGTGTTTGTTAATTACTGCTGATCAGAAAGGGCAGGAGTTACTTAAATCTACCAATCACGCTCAATGCTATTAATTGTAACACAACATCCACAGTGCGTGGCAAAATCCAAAATAGGTTTAAAAAAACATTAACCCTAAAGTCATCGTAGTAAATCAACTAGTGATCGTTTGTGCGCAGACTAGATTGTTTCTTGTCATATTGCACTGACCCGACCTCAGCGATTCCACAATTCCAGAACCCTCCCCAGTCATTTTCTCTGTTTGTTCTGTTCTACCATCAGCACACCTGATTGAGCTAATCAAATAATGACCAATCAAGGCTTGCATTAGCACAAAGGGCTGTGCACATAACAGGATGGGACAAACACACAGTCAACGAAGGTACCTTAGGACAGGTTTACATTTATTAAATAGTAAAGCCTATGTAATCTGTGTCATTCACATGTGTATGTAAACAACAGACTGATTATCTTGTTTGAACAGAACATGTTACGCTGATGCACTGAGAGCAGAATCCCTTACAATTTTTCCACTGTAGGGGGCAGTACGACATCGATACATTTCATGTGTATTTGCACAGCGACTCAATATAAACTAGGGTGATTTAATGTAAAGTCCTCTTGGAAGTTTTCTGGTCCAAACCATTTCTACTGCATTCTGTACTTTTTGTGATGAAAGACATTTCATCTTTAACCAACAGTGACCGTGCATGCTGAAACAACCATGTTTTGCGTACTGTCCAGTGTGTTGCAAATGTTTTTATTTGAGGTGACCTTCTTTAACTTGTTACAACTAATAGATTTGACCAGCGTTTATATAGAAAACAAGGTATGGGGATCTCCTTTTCTCTTTTTTATGAAATCAACTATAAAATGGATGCAATAAATTTTTTTATAAGTTGTCCTGAATTTAGCTTAAAAAAATATAGCAATACATAATTTTGTAACTTATATTTCATTGTTAATAATTATACACCACTGTGGCTCAATGGTTGTGCTGATGCCCAAGAACACCTGAGGTGTGAATTTGCATTTATGTTTGAATCCTGTATTTCAGGTGGACTGATCATTTGGAATTGCTCTAATGGTGTGGATGAGTGTATAGCACTGCTCTGGTCTGTAAATCTGGTAATGATTCCAGGGAGTTTAGTGTAGCATACCTAGCACTGTAAATTGCTTTGGACAAAGGTATCACAAAAATAATCATTGTACATCACTTTAGAGGAAAATGCTAAATTATATTTGCTTCTGTCGGGGGTGCGGCGATGCAGCAGGTACATTACTAATTACGTGCAGATGAGGCTATGTTTTCACATTTTTTTATTACTACTTAATCCATATCAAACGTGGGGCGCGGTGACGCAGCGGATTGAAAGGGTCCTGCTCTCTGGTGGGTCTGGGGTTCGAGTCCCGCTTGGGGTGCCTTGTGATGGACTGGCATCCTGTCCTGGGTGTGTCCCCTCAGCCCTACGTCCGGTGTTGCAGGGTTAGGCTCTGGCTCGCCGCGACCCCGCTCGGGTCGAGCGGCTTCAGCCAACGTGTGTGTGTGTGATATTGGCTTGTGATTAACTAACATTATATAAATAAGGAACGGCACTATGGTATAGAGAGTAGCACTTGTGCCTCACAGTTTTTGGGCTGTGGGTTCAGGTTGGATTTTAACTGTGGAGTTTGCATGTTCTCCCCATGTTAACTTAGGTTTACTTTCGGTGCTCCTGTTTCTTCCCACAGTACAAAGATATGTTTTTTAGGTGATCTTACGACGCTAGATGCTTCCTGTAATGTGTGTGTCTGTGAGTCTGTGTGTGTGTGAGTGATATTGCCCTGCAAAGTACTGGTGACCCATCCTCAGTGCGTTATGCTTCTGGGATAAGATCCAGACCACTGTGACCCTGCATTGGACAAACAGCTGCTGACAATGAATAAATTAACATATTAAACGGAAGGAATTTGCTATAACTTAGTTTATTCATAAAAATATAATACATAATATAGAAATATAAATGAACAAAACAATACAACAGTAAGCTATTACATAGTATAAACAATGGACTTTAATACAGACAGGCAAACGGTGATAAAAACTTTTTGAACGAGCCTGTCACAGTTCTCCATGAGGGCAGCATGGCTCACATGAATGAATTTCAGTCTGATATATCATAGGTCTCTTGGTGGATTAATGCAACAGAGAAGTGCACACGTTGCCGTGGAACGTGTAAACAGGGCTGTTATGTGTCCATTTCAGAGGTCTGAAGGGAAGACAATTTTTAACACTTGATCTTGAGTCACACTTGAGAGTGACACCTTCAGACCCTCTGTCCCGGAGCGCCGGACCTCGCTGTTGAATACTTGGCAGCGTATGAGGTTTCCTTGGGCGGGCAGTTGCAGCACAGCAGGGCTCCCCCGATGATCATCAGAGCGGAGGCAGCCCAGCCGATGTACAGAGCTGCCCCAATCTCCCGCTTCTGTGCCGAGGGCACCAAAGGGTTGTAGAAGTCACGGATGATGATGTTCGCTGTCCAGCAGATGGGGATGAGGCAGAGCACTCCAGCAGTGATGAACACGGCTCCGGAAGCGATTCCGATCTTAGCCTTTAAGGACTCATCTTCAACACAGTTGGTGCACTTGCCCCCTGCCGTAGCCAGGAGTATGCCCACGACGCCTGCTATGATGGCGATGATGATGAGGGCACGGGCAGCCTGCAGGTCCTGGGACAGTGCTAGCATGGAATCGTACACCTTGCACTGCGTCTGACCTGTGCTCTGCATGATGCAACTCATCCAGATGCCCTCGTAAGCAGTCTGTGCCGTCACAATGTTCTCCCCGATGAAAGCGGTCACCTTCCACATGGGCACTGCGCAGGCCACGATGGCTCCGATCCAGCCGATGACTCCCAGGGCAGATCCAAGCATCTGGAGTCCAGCGGAAACCATTGTGGGACGTTTCTAGCGTGTTTTCCCTCAAAAGAAGTTTGTCTGAAGCAAATCGGTGGCTGTGCTTCCAGCTGAGAGCCTCTTCTCAGTCGTTGTGCCCACAGTCGCACCACAGGTGCTTATAAGCACCTGAGAGGGGTGTGGCATTCCGAATGGTTGGGATCCCCTCTGGCGTAGTCGCTGCAGCGTCACCATGGAACCTTCCCACTCCTCGTCCCTTAATGAGTCATTCCAGCTCTTTTCGAGCATCAAGCAAACGGTAAAATGCCCACATATGGTCAGAGGCATCCCACTTTGTTTTGCATCACAGTTTCTATTGATTTCGCAAAGTGAATTAGCCATATTTTCCTTTTCTTTACATTTCTTCAAGCGATATATTATTTCTTTTCTGTGTATTTATTTTTGTTAACAGACAGGATTTGTGCGTGCGCATCAAGGCAGAGTAAAAAATGTAAAAACACAATAAAACACAAAAATCAAGCGGTCACGCATAATAGTTGTGTGACAAATAATCAGAACACGAAATCCAGACATAAGGCACTATTGAGAGCTGTCCTCCTGTTTCTGGAAACACAGGGATAATTCAAAAGAAGAGTGCTTGCGTTGAAGGGAAACAAGGAGACCTGAGAGCTAGCACATGCCTATCTTGTTATTTTTTATTAATAACGTTTGTTTGTGTGTTTAAATAGGAGTTATTTAATAATAGTTATCATTCTACTTTAGCATTTTAGACTTTCTCTATTCATGTTATTTTTATTTTTTTCAATGGTTTGTCGGGATGCTCGCTTCAAGACAAAAATGGTTAAATGTAGACAAATGAAGGGGTTTGTTAAAGAGAAGCAGTGCGGTGACAACTGAAAATGTAGAAAAAATAAAGAGAGAGCTATTTGCCAGATTCCTTCGGGTCTCCGCTGCGCAATGGGCTCCATAAACTATTGATACTGGAGTAACAAGTCCAAACTAGTAGCAAAGTTTCACAGTAAAGACACTGGCTGGGAAAAAAGAACAGGTGAAACCATGTGAGAATCATCAGAAAAACGCCCTTCCCCACTCACTGAATGCAATTTTTTTTACATTGATAAGCAAACTTTTGCGATAAATAAATTTCAGTACAACTCAAATTTTTTTTATTTTTATCATTAAATAACAGAAGGTATTTCTTCTATTTCATTAACATGTGCTTTTGAAACTTTTACTTCAACAATTCCATGAGTTGCTTTTGTTATGATGTATTTGGTTTTCATGGCTTTCTTAGTATAGTATGACTGTAATATTTTAGTATATTTTAATATTTTATAATATTTCATTCATAATTCCTGCCCGCAAGAAAGACGTAATATCCCGTGTAGTAATAATGAACTTGAACATGTTGAACTTAGAAATTATCATTTTTGAATGCTAGGCAAATCCAATACATGGAATCATTGATTTTGAAAAAGTTTTTTTAAAATTATACGTATTTGTTTAGCCGATACTTTCCTCCAAACCAGCTTACAGTGTTAAGGTACTTATAACTATTTATCCATTTGTACAGCTGGGGAATTTTATCAGAGCACTTTATTCATGAGTGTCATAGTCAGAGGTGAGATCTGAACCTGTGGGTCCAAAGGCAGCAGCTCTAACCACCACACTACCTGCTGTCCCGTGGTAAGTTACTTTTAATGTGCAATTTACATCAGCATTTCTTATTTTAACAAGGGTCAACACAGTATGTCTTCACAAATAAAAATTTGGCAATTTTGTGTTTTCCACCCCAGACAAACTGAACCTTAATGGAGAGCTGCATTTACTTTTGCACGGTAAGAAGTCGTACACTTAACCCATGCAATCCCTGAGACGTGCCAGAATTAAGTCATAACCACAAAGATCCATCCATCCAATTTCAGAACCGCTTTGTCCTGGGCAGGGTCGCGGTGATCCGAAGCCTATCCCAGAAGCACTGGACGCAAGGCTGAGGGGGGTACACTCGGAGCGGGACATCAGTCCATCGTAGGGTAGCCACACATACACACAGACCCTAAAGGGAATTTAGAGACACCAGTTCACCTGAACTGCATGTCTTTGGACTGTGGAGGGAATCCAGAGCAGCTGGACAAACCCCATTTTTTCTTGCACCACCCAGGGGCTGTGAGGCGGCAGCGTGACTCGCTGCATCGCTGTGCTGCCAAACTGCAAAGATGTATCCCTGAGATGATTTCAATGAAAAAAAATAAGCCACTGGCATCAGAGCAACCACAGGTGACACCCAGTTGAGTGTTTTTTCAAGTATTGCTCATTCTTGTTCTTCCCAAATGTCCATCCCAAACTTGCAATAGTATTCGCCACTGAAACATGCTGTATGTTTCAAAGTGCAGCAGCGCATCTGTTTCACAGACAAGTAGAAAGATAGAAAAGTCACTGACCTGCCACCTGCCGTCAAAATCTTTGGAGAGCTATTCACGTCCAGAACTTCTTCAGTCAAACGCTGGTTTGCTTTCTGGTGTGTCAAAGTCCCTCGTCCTTTTGGAGATGTTTGCGGGACAGAGACAAGGGGAAATGGTGGCGAGCTGGTAAACAAACCAAGACCGTTGTGAATATGTGGCCATTGGAGTGTTTAAAAAAGAATGAAAAAGAGAGATATCTCCTCAAACAAGCAGACTGCTGCTCCAATGAAAGGGAGCACTGTTTCAAATGCCAGAACGGCAGCCAGGACAATAAAGGGCCCATTTTGCCAGGCAGCTCATTAAAAGTTCACTGGTACTGACCTGAAGATAGAGTTGCAAGCATAGGTACCCATGGTGGAATTTCCACAAATAAGGAGCTGAAGAAAGATGTTTTTGAGGATATCGTGTTTTCATCGAGAATATTGTAAGGGGCTTCCTTCTGAGGGCCTGCTGTTCGAGGTCAGGATACTGGAGCGAGATGTCTGTCGTAAATGTGTAAGAAGACCCCCCTATCTGTGCAATGTGTCTCAGGCTAACTTGAATCTGGTTTCTTGAAAGCAACTTTCGAAAGCAACTACATTCTCCTTTGAGTTACAGATGTTTTTCTTCACTTTTTGCCTAATGGTAAAAATTCCAGAGGTGAAAGATTATGGGGTCTATTTGGTCGGTTAAAGCATGGCAGTGATCTTTAAATCGACACCGTTGTAGGAGAAATGTTGACTTTGTTTGCTCTTTACCCTGCAGAATAGGAACACAAAAAGTTTGAGCGACACAGCACTGTTAAGACTAATAATTGTAATGCACCCAGATCTTCGCTGGTATGACTAACAAGTACCTGAGGCACTTTTATGTGTGGGAAAATCCTGCCTGAAAATGTAAAATGCCGTTATTTTTCCAGGCTTGCTCACACCCTTTTTTTCAACCTGTTGCTGGCTGGAATCCAAAATCCCAGCAAACTTCTGGAGCGGTTCATCTCTGTGTTGTTGTGTATCTTCTAGATGGAACCAGCTAAAGCAGCTAAAGTAGTTAAAATAGCCTGAATGTACAGTATGCTATGATCTCATCCGTCTAAGGTTATCAGTGAATATCTTTTGCCGCTCTTATGTCATGATCCCGATCTTCTTTGGAACCATGCCGTCACAGTTTCAGTGACCAGTCATAATCATATGATGGTGGTTGTAAGCACAAAAGTCCCTTGAGTGACAAAGTCTGTCTGAACAACAGTTAAAATTTCCATAGTGATGGGTCATGACTGTCTGTTAAAGCAGTAGTAACAATATTAAAATCATTGCTTAAAATGTCAGATGTGTTATGACTACACATTGTTTCAACATGTTGACTTGGCAGGATTATTCAACTGGCCTTTGCCGTGTGAAAATGGAAAACACGGGGACATGTCCTCAGGATGTTCTTGTCACGCAAGGAGCGAAGAGAAGATGAAAATAGGTCTGCCTGGGTCAGTTGCACAATATGTGGGCGCATCCCAGGGCCCGTGGGACGCAGCTCTTTCCTGCCTCAACACGAAAAGTCGTTTACTTTCTGCGCCGGTACACGTACAAGTAGATGTATGTGACAAGAATTCATTTTTTTCTACCACTTCTTTAAAATCACGCAACTTGGGCTCCTTGACATTGTGATAAAACTGCCTGTGACTTTTTGGCAACAACAGTACAAGTGTCAAATACAGAATGAAATATCTGTTAGAGGATGTCATGCATTTTGTGCTGCAGTAACGTGTTTTCTGGACACTAAACAAGCTGGAATTTTATCTTGATTAGGCTCCACGTTACCATAACGGCGCTCCAAGGTGCACTCACGTACCCATGGCAATGGCTCCTCACGGTGAACGTATTGCATGCTTGTTCGTGAATGGCTTTTTTGTGAGTCACCAGAGGGAGATGGGGGGACAATGCCTGCGAACAAGAGACGACATGTCCCACCAACCCCTGCCTCTTGCAGCAGGCAAAAAATATGCAATTCTTCTCTTTCGGCAGAACTGCAACCACTTTTTTTGATCTCCTGTGATCTGCCATGTGTCAGAATGTGCTCACTTTGGGTTTTAATGACGGGAGGAGTTTTGATTGCACTAAGTTTAGAAATCTGTAATAGTATATGTTTATTTAATAACAACCATGTCTGGCACTGTAGATTTATATATTTATGCGTATGTGTATTTGAGTGTCATATGTACCACTACTTTTTCTGTTTTATATTACCTTAACATAGCATTCCTATATGCAGTGTAGTGGACCACAGTGCACATCCAGCTCAGTGTGTAATGTCCATTGCTCCCACGAAGGGGCGCTTCCCCACACCCTGTGCCTTGGGCTCAGTCCTACAGATTCATACAAAGGGCAGAGAAAACAATGCAATCACCATAGGAAAAAGCAGTTTTTAACTAAACTACAATGACAAATGTACCTGCGAAAGTGAGTCACATTAGGTTGATTCCTAGTTAGCAGTATGTGCCACCTATTAAGGAGATCTGACAATTAGCACTTCGATATATGAGTTTTCAAAGCAACATGAGGCAACTAACAGTTACAAAGAGGGCAGATAGTTGGTGTCAGAATTGCAGGTGCCTCTCACAAAACCTGCAGAATTATTTAATGTGTTAAGAAGAACAGTTTCCAAAGTAATCACAGCATATGCCAAACATGGACAAACTGCATCGATGAAGATAAACAGTGGTCACAAATTGAAGCTCACTGACAGAGGTAGACACCTTACAGGACAGCTGCTAAATGCCAGAAAAATTTAGCATAGCAATTTCATTGGAACCTCTTTGACTCAGTCGCAGTAAAAACTCTATGTCTTGAGCGTCACAAAGCTGGAATTGTCATGTCCACGCCCACAACTCAACCGACAACACCTGACTCTGCTCCAGCACCTGATTAACCGCTCACCCTTTAAAAGACCCTCCTCAGCTCCCATACCTTTGTGGAATCTCGTCAGGGACAACCGTCCTTCCTTGTGACTCCGCACTCTTACACATCTCCAGTTCTGAGTTCACGTTCTCTGGTTTTGACCCCTAGCTTTGTTTCTCGACCACATCCACAGATCTTCGTTTCAACTCCGATTGCCGTTCGACCGACTCTTTGCTTCGTCTTCTGACCTCACCCATGGAATCCCGCTCTGACCCTGACCGCTGTTCGACCGACCCTCCGCCTGTCCTTGATACCGAGAACTTGCCTGATCCTCTGACTCCAGATGAACGACTCCACACTTAGGTCTTTCCGTCCCAGTTCTCTCGGCCTGTCGTGACAGGAATCTATGGCAGGGCTCCCAAATCAGAGTTGTGTATCCAAAGCCAACGTAGGAGACATATAATCAGGTGTAAGGAGCACAAAACCTGGACCCCTGAACAATGGAAAAAAGGGATATGGCCTCTTTCGTACATCTGGACGAGTCTATGTTTGGAGAAACCAACATTGTCTGTTGCCAGCTGTTAAACATGGTGTGGGGTTCTGTAATGTTACGGGCAGAAATCTCACAGGACTCATTAGGTCTGATGATTGCTCTGCGTGGACAAACAGTGTTTCCTCAAGATGCTCCCAAATTCCAGGATTATGAACACCAGGATGGAGTCAAATGCCTTCCATGACCTCCACAATCACTAGATCTAAGTGTCACTGAACCTTTTTGGGAAGCTCTCAAAGAGAGCATGCAAAGCAGATGCACACCTCTTTCATCACTCAAAGAAGTGGTGGCTTTTCTTCTTGAGGAATGGTGCAATATCCCACTGCACACAGTTCAGTACTTTTGTAACAGTATTCCTACAAGGACTGAAGTTGTTCTGAAGGCATAGGGTGGCCTTACTCTATATTAGGTCCCTCATGTTAATATATTGTTACATGGTTTGGTTAATCACGGCAGGTTCAGCTGGTGCCCACTGTGTGGCAAGGCTGGGGTTCGAGCCCTGTTTGGGATGCCTTGCGAATGGACTGGCATCCCGTCCTGGGTGTGTCCCCTCCCCCTTCCGCCTTGCACCCTGTGTTGCGGGGTTTGGCTTCGATTCACCATGACCCTGTTCAGGATAAGTGGTTGTTGTCGACTGACGGATGGATGGTTTGGTTAATTTGTCCAAATCTTTACTTCTGTCCCCAGGAGCTGCTAGTATTAAACCTCAGACCATGTGTTCCTCCCTCTGTGTAGAGTAAATGTATGTAATTACTTACCAAACCCTAAAACCTTCTTGGGCCAAATTAAATAGATAATTGCATACACTTAAGAGCCATTCTAAAGTGAATGTCCTTTTGACAAAGGGAATACTTTAGGAGGTGACCCAGAAATGAGGTTTCCTTTTGGTTCAGATTAAGTTGCAAAAGTTAACTGATTCCCAGAGCAATATAAAATTATTTTTGGGTTTCCTGATATAGAAAACAAATCATTGCATGGTAGCCCCCTTTGGAGTTAGGCCTATACGTTCCCTATTAAGAGGTCTTTCTTTTAAGAGTTAGAAGTGCTTCCTGTGAGACCTGTATTCTGAATATAATAAAGCACATTGAGCAATTTTGACGCTTATGGAATTCCAGCTTCCAGTTACATTACAAATAGAGAAATTTTCCTTTGCGTCAATGTAATACACCTTACCTAAATGAAACTCATTTGAAAGTCTTCCTTGAACTGAGAAACAAAATCACATCTTCCTACAGGAAAATAGCTTGAGAAATCACTTACAGTACTGATTATATGTTAGTGAAAGAGGTTTGCAACTGGAATAATCCCGTGCACCTAACAACTTCGACCTCAGAACAAGCACAGCTTCTCAAGTTTGGGACTTTCACATACTACACCAAAAATATGTAATGTAAGTATGTCCAGTAAAGAAAATTGCAAAATGATAAAGAAAAAGATATTCCCTGACTGCAAATATTTGTGTTACACAGGAAATATCAACTGCCTTTCAGTCTTATTTACAACTTTCTTCGAGGCATACCACATATTGGTCTGGCTTGGTACTCATTAGCCAGTCAAACTTAAACCAGCCAGTGTAAACCCACACACACACATTTGATGAAACCGCTTGTCCCAAGTGGGGTTGTGGCAAGCTGGACCCTAACCCAGCAACACAGGATGCAGGGCACCCCAAGCAAGACTCGAACCCCAGACCTGCCAGAGAGCAGGACCCGGCCAAACCCGCTGCACCACCGCACCCGCGTCGGTATAAACCTTATGATGTAATTGATAAAACCACATAGTCCTCGATAACTGACACAGTTGAATGAAGAAAACACCTCCAAACCGAGTACTTTCAAAATGTGAAACACAGAACGACCAACTCATCCATGATTCATAATTCCTAGGAGGTTTTATTCTCTAACTGGATCAGCCTTTGCTGTTGTTTTGGATTATCCTCTAAACAAAACAAGTTCTGTCTAGAAACATGAAGCTATTGGCAGGGAGAAGGTGACGCAATACTGCACTGTGTGTTGGGAGGTGGGAGCTATCTACTCGTACCCCTGCCGCATCACTGGTAAGCAGGTTGAGTAACGCACTGTAACGGCTCCACGTTTTAATGCCAGTTTATTTTAGAGCTGGAACAGTCTTAAATTATTCATTTTTCTGTCATTTCAGTTTGAAGGCGTACAACAAGCAAGTCTCTCTTTAAAAGTACTATGGCTCCATTGCTTTAGCGCGGAACAAGATACTCATGGTCTCAAAGAGGACTAATATCCCAGATTGAATGATAGGCCTGGGCTCACAGGAAACAAAAGGTGTGTTTGTTCCTAAACCACCACTCTAACTGATATAGTGATTCAGCACTTTTCTATTCAAGGTTAAAAGAGAAAAGCAGTCCAGAAAGCAATCTTTGTCAACGAACAAACTTTAACAAAGCTTTACATTTAATATAACAGACGTGTAAAAAGCAAAAAACAGGTTTGGTGGATTTTTTCCTGCATAAAAACGTCAGGAATCCTTGAACACTATGGGTTTTTTTTTTTTAATGTTTAATCTGAAGCAGCATAAAAACTTCCAAATGAATTGTCCCTGCAAACATCTAAATGAACTCTTATTACTGACTTCGTATTCAACATTTAAAAACATGGGATACGTTTTGGGTCCTCGAACCTCTTGATAGCCATAACCCTAATCCCATTAATGATACAACACGTTTCAAAACAATTATTAGATTTTGTAGAATGAAAACCCAAAGCATGTAGTATATAAATTTACATTAAATCTGGAGACATTGTTTTTATTATGCTCTTGCATGGCTCCTCTAAAGGAATTCTATTTGCTGGACAGAATCCTTCCAGCTGTATCAGAGATGCTGATTATGGCATTGTCCATGATTTGGTTCTGTTTCAGCGCAAACATGATTCCATCTCCACCTGACTCCACCTTCTGTCTTCTTAGCACTATAAAGAAGGTAGAATCTGTTTCCTCTCATGCTTTGTCTCCCTGCCCCCCCCCCCCCCCCCCCCAAAAAAAAACTCAGCCTCGACGCTCAGCGGTGGAGATTCAATATCTCGTCTTGAGAGGAGCACTTGGGAGAGACCTGGAGACTAGAGAGACCCGGAGGACTAACAATGCCATCAGCTGGCCTTGAGATCCTAGGGATGACCCTCTCTGTGCTGGGCTGGCTAGGTGTCATGGTGGCCTGCTTTCTGCCCATGTGGAGGGTCGCAGCATATGTGGGGCAGAACATCGTGATCGCTCAAGTGGTCTGGGAGGGCCTGTGGATGAGCTGCGTGGTGAAGAGCACAGGCCAGATGCACTGCAAGGTGTATGACTCCATGCTGGGTCTGCCCGAGGAGCTGCAGGCGGCTCGCGCCCTCACCATCATCTCTATGCTGCTCTGCGTGGTGGGCATCTGCTTGTCAGTGGCTGGCGCCAAATGCACTAACTGCACGGAGAGCGAGGCCAGCAAGCCACGCATTGCCCTCAGTGCTGGAGCCGTTTTCATCACGGCTGGCTTGCTGCAGCTCGTGGCCATCTCCTGGACCGCCAATGTCATCATTATGGACTTCCATGATCCGCTGCTGGAGGAGGCGCAGAAGCGCGAGTTTGGGAACTCGCTGTATTTCGGATGGGCTGCCTCCTGCCTCCTGATTCTGGGGGGTGGCCTGCTCAGCTGCACCTGCCCGAGCAAACCTCCGACCCATGTCCTGTCCACAGTGGAATACTCCGCAGCGAAGCCTGCGTCTTCCTCCAGACACTATCGGAAGGACTATGTCTGAGCACCTGCCAGTGCTGTATGAACCCAGCACTCTGCTGCTGCCAGCGAGGGAAGCTTCACCTCCACAAAGTCCACTCACAGAAGTGCTTTTTCTGCAGGGAACTGAAGGACATGTAGTCGTACTCAAGAAGGACTTTCATCTAGAACAAAAACAAAAGTATGAATTATATCAGCTGTAGATTATTTGCCACCTTTATCACTTTTCCAGTACATATTTTGTTTTAGCGTGAAGCTGTGAAAAAAGTAACTAGTTAAAGATATTGCATAACGTGACATGGTGCGTAACGGGGGGATTAGTAGCGCTTTCTTTATTTAAACATTGGCGTAAAAGAAACACGTTGCGTGCAAAACAACGATGGAAGCTTGCAGTTAAATTTAAAATAATTTTAAGATCAACCAATGTCATGAAAATCTCAGCAAGAACGACAATCTTTTCCTGTTTTGAGTCTGATGAAAACGCAAATTCTTTTTCTATGCTTTGCGTTCTGTATGCGTTCCAGCTGTATCTTTTTCCAGTTCCAAAATGTTTTACGTACGGCTGCGTCCATTAAACAGGTAAAATACAAAGAGAATGATGTATGTATTTTTGATCTGAAAGCAAAGGCGCAATAAAGCATCGACAAGTTCTTCACCTTTTATTTCACATTCGTTCTGCGGGTCATACATGCAGATGCTGGGCTTCTGTGTCACTCAAATGAATGGCAGCGTTACGAAAGGACTCCGTTGTCCCCTCCCTTCTGTGAGTAATTTGTTCGAGGAGGAAATCTGCATGATTTCTATAGAAGAAGAACAATTGTAATTTAGTTTATTACTAAGTAATCATTAACCTGAACTCATGTTGTGTGTTACCAAATCGAAACTACTGCATCCACTGACACGTCCCTGGAACCTTCAATGTAAATAAAGAATGATTCATGCTGTTCTCGGAATAGACGCTGGATTGTGTTATTATTTCCCTTTGTACCTTTGTGCGTGCTGTCTCACAGGTAAACTGTTCGGGCTAATTTATTGAGCTGGAGCCTCCGTGTCGAAACGTGCCTTTAAAAAAATGGGTCCAGAACTACATGGAGTTTGTATGAACCAAACAGAAAAGAAAAATACTTTTCTGAAACTTTGTATAAGGATCCCCAAAGCAAAAGAATCCCTGTCACCAAGCGATTTTTTCATAGTGGGCTGCTATGTGGCGGGCTGATGCAGAAGTTCGAACAGTATCAGTTGAAATCAGTCCAGTGCTGAAAGGCTCTCCATGCTCTCCGGCCAGGTTTTCCATTTCAGCACTAATCAGAAGAGCAACAATGTCCTGCTTGTTCTCAGGTCCCTCTGCTCTTTTTCGTATGCGACCCCTTTGTCTGATCCAGCATTCTCACTATGGAAAGAGTGCACCATCGCCCACTAATATAATGATAAAAAGGTTCTCATGCCGATCCTCCGGACTGTTAAGCGAAAGCGCAATAGTTGTTTCAGTAGGCCTAGTGAGAAATGCAAACACAAGTGCAGCGGTTCACGCTCAAGGCCGTTCGCTTAATCATTGTCAAAATACGGACGGAAAAGACTCCTGCGAGTGAGGAATTTTAAGATGTAACACAAACATCGGGGGTTTCGCAGCGTAAAACATTGTCCGATCTTAGCAACGCTCTGCTAACCTCAGATCACAAGTGCACAAATACAATATAATGGTAAATCAAATTATCAGTTGTGTGAGTGAGAGAAGTAATTGCTGTGAATTACGTTTTGTTCTATAGGCATTTGAAGACTTTATAATAAAGTTTATATGTAAAAAATAAAATAAAAGACACTGTTTTTACATTGTGAGTTGCTGAAGGTGGAGCACAAAGCTGTCTTTCAGGCCCCACTCATGCAAGTCTACGGATTCTCCTCTGGTCATATCACGTTACCCACTCACTGCTCACTCAAGCAGCTTACTAGGTTTGCAGTTCAGCAGTGAAGGGCAGTGCTCTTTGTTGTCAAATGCCATGAATTAATATGCAAAGGTGGACACAGAATGTGATCACACATAGGCGTAGTGGGCAGTAATCAGATCCGTAGCAAATCTATCTTTAAAATATTAAGGTTGCGAAAGACTGCATTTTTCAAACATGCAGTGGAGCAAAACAGCTTGGAAAAGAGGGAAAACTCCTACCGGGGTTTTTTGGAGAGGTTACATGTCATTCAGGGTTCAGTCATGGTTCAACATGACCTACTTTAGCAAATGGGTGTCCGAAGCCAGCTTATTGCTGTTAACTATTATAGTGAAATAGCTGTTAATGCATAATAAAAATTGAAGTTCGAAACATTATAAAAAATGCTCCGTTAATGATATTAACTATAAATTGTATTCATTTGTATAAACTTCTATTTATAACCACTGCTGTGTTTATTTACTTCATTTTATATTCATTTTCATCAAAAATGTTCTTAGTGTTTGATACAGAGTATTTGAAAAACTGCCTTTCTTGTTAATCCCAGGCAGCAACCCAAACACCTAGGTCATGACTGCCCTTTGAATGGGCATTTCAAAAAATACTGAACCACTATCTGGGAGCTTGGAAGAGCTCATCTACACTGTCCTTGAGAGAACATTAGCACTGACCACATGGTTGCATAAGGACCATCCCCACATGAAACCACAATACTGCTCTAATTTTTTTCTCAATAAGCACAAATAGGAACCTTTCTGGGACTGCTGAATTCATCCTCCAGGATTTGAAAGCACAGGACAGAACTGAGGAGAAAATACCATGCTGCTTAGTGCCATCCATAAACACTGACAGCTGACCAAATATAAATAGCTGAGCTTCTCTGGTATCTGGCAGGAAGGCAGACAGACCTATTCAACCTCTGCCGTCATTGTGCAACATTCACAAGCCTAAATTACTTATTTATGTTTCAGGCTCCGAAAAGCTAAAAGTGTGTGGAAAGAGCTTAAATTGCAAATTTTAAAGCTAAATAACTAAAGCGATCTTCCATTCTTCTCTACAGCACATCGACTCTGGGCGGGATTCCATATTGCAGGCATATACAGAAGAAGTTTTTACCAAATGAAATTTTTCAATTATCTTTTTGCGGCATTTATTCAGCAAGTTGAACGAGATAAGTAAAAAGACCGGAAGCAATTATGAATAAGCATTTTGCCCACTTCTGAAAACCCCAAAGCTGCCCGAAGTTTCTTTAAAGAATTTATGATTTCTGAGATTATTTTTCGTTAAAGCTAGTTCTGACCAAACCTGCGGGTAATTATTAACTTCCGAAGGGCCACATCCTGGCTATTCATTTACCCTCAACCTTCAACACAGCAGACAAAACGAAGGCTACCTTCGGAAAAAGGTTAACTGTTAAACCATCCCCTTATTCAAACAGTGATAGGTGATGGATGAAATGTGCCATGAACCAGACTGGCTCATCCACTATGTGATGTCACTTCCAGATGGCTCCTCCTTCTCCATTCGGACAATTATACAGATAAAACTGGGGCAAGTTCTCGACACATGCTCAGTGGCGCACGTCGTTGTGTTTGAAATTTCGAGAGTTTCGCGAAAGCGGTGTGAAACGGCAAGGGAGTAGAGAATGGCGGCGCTGGGTCTAGAGATACTCGGGGTGACACTTGGTATACTTGGCTGGATCGCCAGCATTATGGCCTGTGCGCTGCCCATGTGGAAGGTGACCGCTTTCATCGGCAGCAACATTGTGACGGCACAGAACATGTGGGAGGGCATCTGGATGAATTGTGTTGTACAGAGCACGGGCCAGATGCAGTGCAAGGTGTACGACTCTATGCTGGCCCTGCCCCAGGATATGCAAGCTGCGCGGGCTCTCTCAGTCATCGCCATCGTTTTGAGTGTCCTGGCACTGCTGATCTCTATCGTTGGAGCCAAGTGCACCAACTGTGTGGACGATGAGGGCACCAAAGCCAGAGTGATGCTGACTTCCGGGGTCACCTTCATCGTAGCCGCGTTGATTGAGCTCATCCCCGTGTCCTGGTCCGCACACGCCATCGTGACGGACTTCTACAACCCCATCATCCCCGAGGCCCAGAAGAGGGAAATCGGTGCCTCGTTGTACCTCGGCTGGGCTGCCGCATCCCTCCTGCTCGTTGGCGGGAGCATCTTGTGCTGCAGCTGCCCCCCGCAAAAAGAGCTGAGATATACAGTTCCTAGTCGCATTGCATACTCCACCAACAGGTCTGGTGTACCAAGCACATACGACAAGAGGGACTACGTCTGAAGAAATACCTCAGCTGTGTTTCCAGCGTTGTGTTTCCCCCTGCTTGTGTTTGCCTGGTAGGAGGAAAGGACATCTAATATCAACAGCAAGAGCTTTCTTCAAGAAGATGGGAAGTGGTTTCACTGAACTGCCATTCGGAACTTTTGTGCCAATGTTTGTGGAGCAAGTGGAGCCACTTGTGGTCACTGATGCCATAAGACTGAAGTCTTTTCATTGCTGGTGTGAACTCATGCTGGAAGTTCCATGGAGCTCCTCTGAATCACTAGAAGGAGACAGTACCATGTATCTTAAACGTTTTAGTAAAAAGAATGAATATTTTTCTTAATATTCTGAGGAAAACTCTTCTTTATTGCAAAGTGAGAAGAGATTCAAGAGCTCAATGCAATATTTTTAAAAGTAAAAAAACATACCTTTGCATTAAAAGAAAAATGACATGTAAAACTAACTGGCATTAGTTATTTACAAACTGAGAAATTTGACAATAGATTGGATTTTGGATTTACAAAAAGAAGGCAGCTTTGTATCTCCAGATAAACTGGTCAGCTTGTCATTGTAGGCCTTCTAACTTCATTATCTTAGCAATTTTTCAGATGTTTAAACAAGGCTGTCAAATGTACATATTTAAACATTCCACTCCTCTACAATAAAGTGTTTTTTATTGTTTGTTTTACATTAATTATTTTTTATGCAATAAATATTAAACCTGTCGCAAATGCATTATGCAAATAATTTTAAATACAGATACATGCAGATCATGAAGAAGACATAATAAAATTTTAATTGATAAATAAAAACTTTTTTATGTTATTATTCATGATAACATGTATGTGAACATTACATATGCACAAATGCAAATGTACACTTTAATGAAAACAGACAGAGAACTAAAAGCAAGTTGTTTAAGGAACAAATAGATATTTATTGAAACAAACTGAACTGATATTTAATGTATGGACTGACTGCTTCAAAGAAAATGTTAAAAACAAAGTTTCAACTTTTCAAAGACATGGGGCAGTGATTATATAGACAGTGTTATATAATATTTACATAGTATATAAGGTGGCAGGTCTTCTTCAGTTTTCTAATAAAACTTTCTTTACTATTAAGCAGGGTTTTTACTTTTCGAAGATTTTTTTTTTTAATTTTAGTAGCAAAATCTGATCCTCCAACAGTTCTACGTTCCTAGACAATTCACTCAGGTTGGATAATTGTAAAACTGGCCCTAATGAAGTGTGCGGCGTAAGAGCTTTGTGTTTGTAGTCTCAGGTGTGTGACTGGTTTTATCTGAAACACCACAAAGACTTTCTAAAAGGACATTCAAGGATCAATATCTGTTTCTTAGCAGTTTTAGTTATGGACCATAGCGAAGGTGAGACCTGGTTTCTTCAGATACATTTCAGTTGACAACAAAGCAATCGAAGAATGAAATGTCATATTTACTGTACCTAGTTGCATTAAATAAATACAACATGAATGTTTTAGTATAGGGGGTGCGGTGGCGCAGTGGGTTGGACCGCAGTCCTGCTCTCCGGTGGGTCTGGGGTTCAAGTCCCGCTTGGGGTGCCTTGCGGCGGACTGGCGTCCCGTCCTGGGTGTGTTCCCTTCCCCTTACGCCCTGTGTTGCCGGGTAGGCTCCGGTTCACCGTGACCCCGTAAGGGACAAGCGGTTCTGAAAATGTGTGTGTGTGTGTGTGTGTGTGTTTTAGTATAAAGGCTGAATATAGAGAAATGTACATGTTACGGGTTTGAAGTACTCTATAGACTGTGGGTGAACTCGCTAGTTTTTGTGATTTTTTATCAAATGCCTTGGCTCTTCCTTATCCTGTCTGGTTTCAGCAGAACCAATTAACGGTTTTGGGTTCCAGCAACCAACTGTCTAGCACACCAGTTGTAGAAAAACAGTGTGACACTACAGATATGAGCTGGATATCAAGAGTGGACTAAGTGTTGATAGAACTGTCCGCTGCATTTTCATCTCACTTTCGATCCGGAGGCAGCCGAAGGACCAGAACAATTTGAGATGAGACAGAGAGGCCAGAGACTGATCAAACGCAGTCGGCCACTGAGCTGTCATTTTAGAAAATTTACTGTTTCACTGGCTGAATGATCCTGCCCTCTTGAAATATAAGGGTTCTTGCGGACTAAAAAAATCCAATACTGGCCTGAGAAAGCAAATTTTGCAAAACATGTCCAATTTTTAGCCACTGCATAGAACTGATGAAAAATCTTGTAGTATGTATTAAACTGAAGTGGACTCAGTCCTTACTCAGCATCCAGCTCCTCTGAAACACCAGGGGGAGACAACTTTGTATGTATATATATATATATATAATATGTATATCTGTGGATAAGGGGGTGCGGTGGTGCAGTGGGTTGGACCACGGTCCTGCTGTCCGGTGGGTCTGGGGTTCGAGTCCCGCTTGGGGTGCCTTGCGATGGACTGGCGTCCCGTCCTGGGTGTGTCCCCTCCCCCTCCGGCCTCATGCCCTGTGTTGCCGGGTAGGCTCCGGTTCCCCGTGACCCCGTATGGGACAAGCGGTTCTGAAAATGTGTGTGAAAATATCTGTTGATATGTCATGAATGTGTTTTAGAAAGATCTGTATTTTTATTAGGCGCAGTGGGTTGAACCACAGTCCTGCTTTCTGGTGGGTCTGGGGTTCGAATCCCGCTTGGGGTGCCTTGTGACGTACTGGCGTCCCGTCCTGGGTGTGTCCCCTCCCCCTCCAGCCTTACGCCCTGAGTTGCCGGGTTAGGCTCCGGTTCCCCGTGACCCCGTATGGGACAAGCGGTTCTGAAAATGTGTGTGTGTGTGTGTGTGTGTGTGTGTGTGTGTGTGTGTGTGTGTGTGTACTTTTATTAATTTAAATTAATAATTTATTCATTTAAATACATTTATTACTGCATTAAGCTAATTTTATTAATTAGGAAAACATTATTCTGACAAGGTGGGAAGTGGTCATGTAAAGCAAGAAAAATACAAAATAATTGAAATGATCCTAAAATCTGCTACCAATACTCCATTTGCCCAAGATAGAACAAATCATCAATGCTATCAATGATCAAGGCTTTTAGCGTTTCATTTATAAACGTTTGAACTGGTAAAGACTGTTGACAGAATAAATGAAAAAGAAGACACACTCCAGTATTTTCTTTAAAAAAATTGTACCTAAATCGCTAAAGTATCAGATGCACAGCCTTTCTAAAAAGGTGAATACTGAGATAGCCCTTTGTGCTTTAATTGAGGCTGTTTATACAGGTGATCCCCAAGCAATTTTCTTTAAGGAGGTCTGCAAAATAGTTTTGGTCTTTGTATCGAAATGAAGAACAAGCGTGGTTGTGACTGTTGTGGCTGATGATCAGCCAGTTAACGGTGTGTGCAGTGCGTGGGCTCTGGCACAGGAGGACATTTGGAAATTGAGGGTGATGCTCCGCCGAGCGCGTTCGGGGACCGCACCGCTGCAGAGGTGTATCATAACCACATGACCGCTTCCTTTCACAGGACGAACAGGAGAAACATACCCTCAGGCTCTCTCCCAAACCACCACCGAGATGAGGTTTGCGTCTGTTTTCAGTTTCCTTTGTGCATTCAAAGGAACATCACAATGTGTGTGCTTCCCTTTTGTTGTTTTTCATAATAAAAAAATAGCAAGACATTCATTATTGTAGGTTAACAAGAACAGAATCTGGTGTGACACTGATATACATTATATTATCGTACCTGGAACTAAAATATTAACAAACTTCACAGCCCCATGGAAACTAAGTATGTATTCCATAATTATTTTCATAAAATTTTTTAAAAAACAATGCATTTCAATAATATAGCCTAGACTAGACATTTTCTACAAAATGGAATCATACAATAAACATGTAAATTTTCAAATGGTCCTTTTATTAGAAAAATTTTTCCTTTTCTCACAATTGCTCTACATAACTGCATATTTCATCTGGAATTATATTTTGCAGTTGATTTAAATTTGGAAAAATAATTACCAAATATACAAAAAGGTGTCCACCACATGATGAATTAGGCTGCTTTTCAATTACAATATACCCTTTTATATGTTTATATATTAAATTAAAAAAAAATAAATAAATAATATACCCCATTGTAGTCTGGTCAAGCAAGTTTAGGGGTCTTGACTGTAATATGCTGCAGTCCTTCCTTCACCCTATGATGTCATTGTACAGAAGAACCTCCCTCTACTTGCTCCGGGGTATAAAAGGCCCCTGTTGTACTCCTCAGGGGCATCACAAGCTCAGAAGTGCAGGACACACTTGTTGGTTTGTGTGATCTCCAGCCAGGCTTTGAGATTCTCCGTGCATTCTGTGATAGGTGAGGCTTTAGGGGGAAATTAGAGACCATGTCCGCAGGTCTGGAGATTGTGGGAATCGCTCTGGGCGTACTAGGCTGGATCATAGCCATCGTGGCCTGCGCTCTTCCCATGTGGAGGGTGACTGCCTTCATTGGCAGTAACATTGTAACAGCGCAGATCATCTGGGAGGGTCTCTGGATGACCTGTGTGGTGCAGAGCACAGGCCAGATGCAGTGCAAGGTCTATGACTCCATGCTGGCACTTCCCCAGGATATGCAGGCTGCGCGAGCTCTCACGGTCATCTCTGTTCTCCTCTCTGTGCTGGCCCTGCTGATCGCCATAGTCGGCGCCAAGTGCACCAACTGCATCGAGGATGAGGCATCAAAGGCCAAGGTGATGATCATCTCTGGAGTCTTCTTCATCACTTCTGGCATCATGCAGCTCATCCCCGTATCCTGGTCAGCCAACACCATCATCCGTGACTTCTACAACCCCCTGCTAACTGATGCGCAGAGGCGGGAGCTGGGAGCAGCGCTCTACATCGGCTGGGGGGCAGCTGCCCTTCTGGCAATCGGAGGAGCTTTGCTCTGCTGCTCCTGTCCTCCCAGTGAGCAGAAATACCAGCCCTCCAGAATGGCTTACTCAGCTCCACGGTCAGCTGGAGGTGGTGGCTACGACAGGAAGGACTATGTTTGAACAGTTTTCTTCAGGATTTGTTTAACGGCATTTGAGGTGGTTAGGAAAAACGGGGGAAGAGACACTACTGGGAAAGGCTGAATACTCGCTATTGTTGTAACTGGCGTACTGCAGTGAAGTGTTGAATATTTGCCACTGTTACAAATGCAGTACTTCTTTGTACTGAGAATCCTGTGGATTTTGTTGTGAAAAACCTGTTTGCTTCTCTCTGCGCATCAGGAACTCACAGATACCCAAATGTCCTGATGTTGCATTAGAGACAAAAGCAGATCTGCATCCGCTGAAACTGATAGAGACAGAGATTGACTCTACCGGATACCGTTGAGTCTTTTAATTGCTTAACATCTTTGGGCAGATGCACCTGTGAATGATGCATATATTTAAGGACATTATGTTAAGTTTAATGGCTACAGTCTGAAATATTTTTTTGTATTTTACTGTAAACTTTTTTTGCTGTTGTGATAAATAGTAGTTATTATATGCTGTATTTTTCAAGTCAGTAACACGACCATATGAAAACATCTCTACACATTCAAATGTTGCAATAAAAAATGAGTATGTGGAAGATTCATTTAATATGACATTCTCTTTTATGGTCATTTTTGAATTCATATGCTATATATTTTACTTATTAAAATGTATTATTCGTGAAAACGGCTTTTTAAGGTTATATGTGATCAAAAATATTTACAAGGTTTCGTGCGTAGATGCAATCGGAGGGAACTAGGATCTTAAGCAGACTCGCTTTTTTTCTTTGACACAAAGAGCTGAAAGAAATCACCTGGGAGGCAAGAGGGCGAATGGTGCACCTGAGAAGGGCACTGGGGGGAGGGGTTGAGATTATGTGTGTGTGTGTGTGTGTGTGTGTGTGTGCGCGCTTGTGTTGAGGTGTCTCAAAATATAAAAGCCGACACACCTACAGTATGTGTTCCTGACAGAAACACAATAATTTTATTTCAGTGAAGATGAAAAGTGGAGTTTTAATTCACATTTAGTATGTTTTCGTAAGGGCTATTTGGGGAATACACTAGCCACAGGTAAATGTATTACACGTGCACTTCCTGTCATGTGAGAGAAACCCAGTGATCAAACCTTACAAGAAACAAGGTGAATTACTCATCAGGTTCTCATGTTAAATATGGACATCCAGCCATATCACCTTACCAGGACATATGTGTCTCTAATGGTATCCCTATTGTATGTGCTACTACAGTGAACAAAGGCACCAAGAGGATATATGCTCCCCTCTAAATTTCAAAGCAGTTACCTACTAAATAATATATTTTAAAATTAACAAAGTGTGATACCTGAACTGCACAAAAATAATACAACAAATGGAAGGTAAATGATGTATGATGAACCAATTAATATTTTTCATTAGAAATTTTCATGACAGATTCTGATAATTATAGAAACACACACACACACTGTCTGAAACTGCTTGTCCCAAGCAGGGTTGTGGTGAGCTGGAGCCTAACCAGTACTCTAACTTCTAAGGTACTGGGGCTGACCAAAAAATATTGACAGTAGTACTCAGTGGAGGTATTTACGTGTTTTCATGAATACACCTTTGCTGTTAACTAATAGTGTGGCCACTATTCTATTTTATTTCTTCTAATCATCCAACAGAGTCTGAATGTGATCAAGCTATCTAGATGTCTGTCATTTGAAGTAAGAACTTGAAGACAACATTTTAATGAAAATATTAATTACAGTAAATGTCCGATTTGTATACTAATTCAAACAATAAAAAATTAAACATACACTTTTAAAATCAGAGTTTGACAGGGAATACATCTGAGATGGGGCAGCACAACCGATACTGTTCCCATCTAAAGAATTAGTCTTGAAACAAAAAGTTAAAACAGTAGCACACAAGAGAGATAAATTATAATTGGAATAGTAATTAGATATAATGCATTTTGCTGGAATACAGGGAAAGGTAGGGAAAGACAAGGTGACCTTATAAGTGTCCTACTGAAAGTGGTGAAAGGTGAAATGGGCTGATAACTATAAACTGACAAAGGTGAGGAAAGCCTTGAATTTCTAAGAGCTCTTAGATATCTAATTAAGACGTTGATCTTCTCAGGTTTCAGTCCTTTGAGATTTAGTCATCCTTCTGCAGACTGTTTCCATGGATACATAGCACCAAAACATGCAGTTGGTGTAATAAGTTTTCGCCATGTCCTGGTTCCAAAGATGTTTTTATGCTATCAAAAAGGAAGATTACCACTATTCTAGAGATGCTGTGAAGATTCATTTTAAATCACTATTCTGAATAATTATTAAGTCATGCCTAAGGTAAACCCTCAAAATAAATGTAATAATATAGCTGTTAACAAAATTTAAGTTTTGTTGGTGCTTGGAATTTACTAAGGAAAATGAATTTTGGTGTAGTAATTTAGCTTGAAACTGATGATATGATGATCATTTGTGTAGCCTGCTATATGCTGCTATATTCCAACTTCATTCATTGTGATTATATGATCACTGGAGGCAATATATCCTCCAAACTGCCAAAATAGTTGAAATAGTTTTAATGAACTAAATATGATATTAGTCGGTTGCATTTAGTTTGTACAACTGACTGTTTTGTGATAGTATTTTGACAAGACAGTTAAACATTTATCTGAATACAGGTATCAGAACCCTGTACTTGGGTTTTGATTAAAATAACATAACTGTGTTATAAGACTGCATTTGCATAGGCTTAGGTGTCATATATAATGCATCAAAATACTGTATTCAATATGTTGTCTAATAAAACTGTAAATATTATAGTTGATAATTTCTCTCCAAATATCGGAAACTCAAATAGGAAAGATGTTCTCATGATAAACAAGACTATGTATATATACAGAGTTCAAAGTCTTTACCAATAAAAATTTCCTGAAAAAGATGACTAATTAATACAAATTTACAATAATAGCACCAGCAGTAATCTATGCCAAGATAAGACAGAGTGGACACTGTATTGTCTGTCTATCATTTCAGGAGGGATACTCACTCACTTTCCTCTTGAGGACGAAGGCATAAATTTCTGACTTTTCATTGTTTTTCATCACCTGATATCATGAAGAAGCTACAAAAAGCTTGTTTTCACATGTAAAACATGTAATGAAACAGAAATAGTGCAAATATTTCTTGAATTCAGCTGTTTTCAGTCTCCTGGATATGAAACCATTGAAGTGAGAGAACAACTAATTTTATATGAATTTTTACACAACTACATGTATAAACATTGTTTGCATCTGAAGTAGTAAAACTGCATAAAGTTAAATGAAAAATGTTTACATTCACTGAAAACTGAAGTTTTGTACACTAAATAAACACTGTAGAGCAGAACAGGTAAAATAATGGCTTTTGGTAAAAGCTAAATCTTCATACTGGGGTTTAAAAAATATAAATAGAAAATTATTGCTAAAAGAACACATACACAGTTTGCGGTTGTAGATAAACCTGTCTATTTGCAACCATCCCCTATTGGCTCATGGTCCTATTTTTACAGAGGAGCATGTGAAGTAAATAAGAGCAGAAGGTACACACAGCAGCACCAATGACAGCAGTCTCTGAGACACACTTTCAGTGAAGCCCAAAGTTCAGGGTTCATCAACAGCCAACAGTGACGGCACTGAGCAGCAGAAACCACAACTCGGTTTCACCCAGGAGTCTCAGTGGTGAACAGTTATCAGTCAATGCCCAGCCTTTATTAGGGATAAACAGCAACTGACAAGGTCTGATTTGGCATATGATTTCTCTGGAATTAAACTTTACAGAACCTTCAAAACTGTGGCATGCAATACCTTAAAGTCATACTTGGAAATAATGCCAGTTCACAAGAAATAAAAGATACAAAGTCATGAGAAAATTGTGAAACACCTAAAGAAACAAACCTGTTACACTTGGTATTCCCTTTACAGTGAAATCAAATCGAGATGAGTAACACTTCACCTTGTTTTCCTGTAAAGCAACAAATGGATGCAAATTCTGCTGTAAAATTTTAGCAGCTGTGTGTGATTATCTGCTCGGCAGAACTTTGCCACATGATTATCTCTGATTATCTGTTATGTAAACTTTTGCCAGGTCCTGTCGCAACTGAACAGAACTTTGTTTAGGACATAGGTCAAACATCTGTTGGGGCCTCGTTAAGCTCAACATCTCAGTTTAGGGTAGAGCAATCCTTCAGAACAATCGACACCGCCCATGCTCACTCCAGTGAGCTCAGTAAAACTGGGATCATATGACCGATACTTCACAGTGGGAAGAACAAGGCGGTTGCTAGGCACCCGGCCTTATGGGAAACTGGGATTTTGCGGTTTGTTTGGAGGACATAAACCCAGTCACCAGTGACCGTCTTTGTCATCTCACCAAACAAACACCTTTATTCCTTACATCTTGTGACAGCCTGGATAAAACATTAACAGTACAAGTAAATATCCATATTGCATTTAAGAGAGCCAACAGCACTTGGAAAAACTAGTAAACCATTATGGTACACTGTGATTAAATTTGGGGGCTAATAAGCACTAATAAAGCATCACTAAGTGACTAGAAGTTTGAAAAACACAATATTGTGCTGTATTAAGGATGCTAAATGCTTAAGTTTTTTTAGCAAAGAATCTGAGTTCATCCTTGTTTATGAATAAAGTAATTGTGAAAGAAACAACATCTCAATGAAGAGTCTGTAAAAGTTTCAGGTTGATGAAGTCCGTAGAATAAAATAAGTCTATACATGTATTGCCAGGCTAATAATGAAAAAGTATTTTAGAAATACTGCATTATATATAGTATTACACTTTTTTTAATATTTAAAAGCACACAAAAATTCTGCTGTATAAAACTGTACACTTTGAACTATTTGAAACAGAAAAGGCATTCTGCCTTACAAAACACAACCTCCGATTTCTTAATATGTACCAAATTTTTATTTAGAAAACAGTTATTTCCTAAATCCAGAATATCATCCTTTATATAATATATTGGAAAGATCTTCACTCACTCACAACTGCTGAACCCCCTTCACATTCAAGAAGGGTCTCAAAACAAAGACTCACTTCTCTGTGGATCTCCAATCTACTCCATAAACTTACATTACATAATTTAGCTGAAGCTTTTCTTTAAAGCAACTTACAACATTAAGCTACTTAACAGTGATTTACCCACTTTTACACAGCTGGGTAATTTTTACTGGAGAAGTTCTGTGTGCTTAAGGATTTTAGAGCAGGAGGTGGGATGTGAAGCATTACATGACCTACCGCACCATTATATATTATATATTATATTTCACAGAGTGGTGGTGTCAACAGACAGACCTGAGCAAATGAAGCTAAAGAAATATTACCAGCAACCTCTACACATTTTGGTGGGGCTTTCAAATGGTTTCAGGATTATATATGACACTTTATTAAAACCAGAGCAATATCAATATATATTATTAGCTTGTTATCCTGGCGTAAACTGTGGTAGAACTCAACATCTTTTGGTGGCTGTTCTTCTATTTTCCCCAGATCCTTGAGGTGAAACCCTGGAGCAGGGTCCCCTGTGGCTGTGCGGCCCTTTGGGTCAAATAGGTGCGTTTGCACGTTTCTGTCACTCCCTTCAAGTTACTTTTTTAATTTTAAAAATCCTCCAAGCAAAGAAGTGAGTGTCTGGGTGCTTCTGAAACAGAAAAGGCCGGAGAAAACAGATTAAGAGATGCAAGCGAACAGAACAGCGTAGCGTGGAAAGAAACATTTGTATTGTGTATTCTATTGTTAGCATTATAGTCTATTGAATTAGGATTATTTCAGCATAATTATATCCCGTGAACCTTGCAGAAAAATATATGGAAACCCGTAATACAATGTGACATTCACGGATGTTAATTCTTTAGCCTAGGGGGATTTTTTCATTCAGGACGGCCGGGCAGTCAGAACGGAATCGCCTCAGAAGAAGACGAGGACCCCTGTAGGCTACCGCCGTACCCTTGACACAAGCCTATCCGGGCTACGATCGGATCATTCCACTTTAAAGGAGTTTCATTTAGTTCACTCCTTGAATGAGGAGGCGTTTCTCTCCATTTTCAAGGACTCTGTAGTAATACGTTGGAATTTTGCCATTGGCGTGACACCGAAGCCACCACCACGCGGCCATCTTCTTTCACTTGATGTTTAGTCCACAGTCTCCTTTACCCGTTATTTCCTGTTTCACCCGATTCAGTCTACATAAAAACAGACCGTTTGCACTGTTAGAAAGATGACAAACAGCTCGGCGAACGTGAATTAATTTGCGTTGCTGTCGTGCATTTCTTCACTCTTTACGGTACCGTCGCACGAAAGGCTGAGCGAGTAGCTAAACATTTCGCATTACTTTGCAGCGCCCCCTTGTGGCGCTACTGCGGAATCAGACTGGCTCTAGGGGGAGTAATCGCTGAAAATGTCCTTCAGTAGCACTGCGCATGTCTGGAACGGAGCTTTGAAATACGCACACTGGGAGTAACAAAAAACACGAGTGAACCCCGTGCGGGTCGGTCCCACCCACAGCTGTGCACGCAATGCACAGCAAGGCAAACTTGGACAGACTGGGACAGACTGGAAAGAATCTGTCCGATTATTACGAAACGGGTAAATTTAACTAGCCTAGGTACCCGAACAGAGCCCAGGCATTGCAAAAGTCATGGCGCTACAGGAGAACAAAGTTAAATTACCCCCCTCTCTGCACCGTCACAAAATTATGTGTATGCTGTGTTTTGTGACCATTTTTAAGTGCGTGGTATCTAAAGCTCAAGTGCAGCTAAACAACCCGGTCGCTCCTGACTTACGAATTTAAGTGATAAATCTACTGCAGCAAGCTGGTTCTTTTCTCGAAAAGTTCGTAAGTCGAATGTAACACGGAGGTCAAGGAGCTCTCATCAGTTGTGTGTGCAGCTTCTTGAGTAATGTATTGCCTGCCAATACCGTAGTATTGGACTAATTGACTAAAGGACTGCATGTCTCTAGCTACCTGTATGTTTTCATCTGTCGCTTACTCCGAGTTGTACGTCGCTTAGAAGAAAACCGTCTGTTAACGGAATAAATGTAAATGTCAAAAACCGGATCCTGAAGTGAGAGATTCCCTCATCATGTACCGAGCAGAGAAATGCCCGAGAGGGAGGCAACAGCGGGGGGGTTTTGCTCCACAACACAGAGACACTGCGGACCATCTGTCTTTTCTCTTTCCTTCTCTTTTCCACTCAGTCTCTCCAATATCTATGACACATATAAACAATAAGGCACCATAAAGAACCAGAGCAGGGTGTTGGTGCTTATTTTTGCCTCCTCAGTCCCTTCTCTTACCCCAAACCATACAAAATTCATTAATACCAATGCATGTGTAATAATAAATGTAAGAAATTAGGGGAAAAAAATGCAACTGCACATTATTTACCCCAAAGTGCAGACAAGTGCACATCACCCAGGAGCTGGAGGTATTCCATGGATGTGCAGGATGACAGAAGCAGTAATCTGATGATACCTTAAAACTGGTAGATGTAGAAGGCAAAGGACCATCTACAGCTTGCTCACCAGCTGTTTGCTTCTCTAGTCTTTGGAAAAATATAAGGCATTTGTTACTGTACTCTGTCAGCATATCTTGCGAAGCTTTCGCACACATCAGTTTGGTACAGTAGCTCTCCTTATATAACCTAATTCTAAATGCTTCTCAAAAACATTCTCAAAAAAAGATATTCAAAAGTTAATGTCAGGGACCCACTGTTTGGTCATTTTTGGTATCACTGGACACCATGTTAATTCACAGATAACTAATTTTACTAAGCAAATATTTTTAATCCCCCAAAGTGTGTGGGACATATCTGCAAGCTATTATTTTGCAGTTTTGTAACAACTGATCAGTCACTACAGGCCAAATTTCTAGCAGAAGTACACCCTGAGCTTACATGAACCCTGGGGGGGATGCACTCCAATGACAATCATTGACAGAAAAAAAAGGAGTGCTTCCATTTAAGAGCCTGTTTAAACGGTGCCTGTCCAAAGTGCAGAGGCCAAGTGCGGCAAATTACACTGGGGGGGGGATTTATTTTCCTACCAAAACAATTTTAATTTACATTTGATTTACTTTTTCATGGGTGCTCATCAAATTAAACAGATGTAACACTTTCAAGGACCTGCAGTGTATTTGGTTTTCTGTGTGATTACATATCTAGACATTTTCAGTCAGATTCAGTAGTAAAAATGCACTTGTGTCAATTAACAAGACAAGAAATAGCATATAAAAAAATGATAAAAACTAAATGTAGCAACACAGTCATATACATTTTTCTGAAACCAAGAGATTTTTCTTTACACCACCATATTCCTTTGTTGTTCACAAAATTATATTGCACCAGTTCTGGGCCATAAAATATTAACAGAAAAAAGGAAGAATGCAAGTACAGAACATTAACAAATATTCTCTTGTACATCCAATTGCCAAAATATTTGGCACCACCTTGCTGTTATGTGAGAACAAGGCATTGTCCATTCGCTGTGGAATGATATTGTACTGGGTATTTTGTGACATTTCCAGGTCATAATCAGAATAACCTCTGAAGAGCCTTAAACAGCTTTACAAAATATTTTGCTTTCTTTGTAAAAGGTCTTCAAGTTCATTTGAACATTTTATCCATCATTAATTCCATAACTTTTGTGCATTCAGTTGGTTCAGGTTCAAGTAAAATTTAACTGATCATGAGTAAATGTCTAAAGACCTGTTCAGAATGATCTTTCAGCGAAAAGCTTGTTTTGGTTTATCAGACATCTGTTGACCGGAAGCTTAACACTTTCAGACTTACAAAGTGTCTAGTTTCAAAAAAGAAAAGATTATTCTCAAGTTACCGAAATATAAAGTCTTCATGATTTTCATTGCTTCACTACAAAACATTCCTTCAACTATATAGGGTATCCATATTTCCTTGTGTTTACCCCTTTGAAGAAAAAGAAAAAAAAAAAAATTGTTGTGAACACAGTCTCTGTTCAGCACTGAAGCCAGAAAACAATGTGGTTTCATGCTGAATGAGCAGTCTTTGAGTTGAATTCCTGCCACACTTCAGCTTCATGTCCAATGGCTGATGTAAGTAGTCCAGCTAATATCAGCCATCATTCCTTTCCTTTTTCCTGCTGCACGACGGGTGATTCCCACTGGCAGCTCGCTGGCTGTGCAACTGTCGACTCACGGGAGGAGTGGAGTCTCGGGAGCCACCCACACCGCTAACCTATCTTTCCATGTTTCAGCCAGTCTCTCCAAGGGGCTTGCGTCCGCTCCGGCCCAGGCTCAGAAGTGCAGGAGAGGGAGGAAGAGGGCCGCCGCGGCCTGAGAGCGGGCATACTGGGCCGACGTAGGAAAGCCAGTCGGTTGGAGATGGTCTTCCTGTCAGTCTGCTCTGATTGCTGTTGTCTCTTCAGCTGTTGGTTTAGGATCACCTGGATGTCATCCTAAAATGCACCATGAAAACAAACAGATGCTTATGGTTCACAGTACTGAACTTATGACGCTGCCTTTTGTTTGAACACTAGAGGGAGACAAAAGCCAACAGTTTCCAGAGTGCGCCGCAGTTCAGTCTGGTAACTTGGCAGCCTTCTACATAGATGCGTCATCATTCAGCCAACAAACTAGGAGTTAGAACCATCAGTCTGAGAACACACCTCTATAAGGACTCTCAACAAGTGATTTTTCAACTGAGGTCCCCACCCGTCGAGGACCACGGACCCACTCAACTCACCTGCCACGCTTCCAGCTCCTGAGACAGCTCCAGTTTGCGCTGAATGGCCTCCAGCAGCTGATTGTTCAGCAACATCAGGTCATTCTTACTCCGGAACAGCTCTGCCTCCATAGCGTTTTTCCTACAAATGACAAAAGAGGGAACGGGAGACAAATGTCTTTACTCTAAGCACTATGAATTAGAGCTTATGAGCATGGCATTTTGCCTTTTTCACCCTGTTGAGTCCAGAAGTAGTAATGTGAAGTTTAAGCTGCAGTCAGAACACACTTACTTTGTAATGGCCTCGTCACGGTCACGGATAGCCTGCTGAGCCAACGCACCCTGCATTTTCAGCTGGGCATTCTCTTCCTTCAGGTGAGCATTCTGGAAGGATGACAGCAATGAGGAGCAATGAGGCAGCTGCCAGTGCAAAGCAGCCATGGCTGACTTGTATAACACAGTTCAGTTCTACTATGGTAAACACTGTTCAACCACTCACGTTGTCTTACACAGCGCCTACTCTGTACTTTCCTCTTTTGTATCAGGTTAGAGTGTTGGAAATGTTCTCATTCATTTCTTGATTTATCATCCAATAGGTACCTGTTTGTTTATTTTCCAGTTTCACTCAGTGAGTCACAGAAATGATTTGTAAAACGTGCTGTTTACTTCCTCCTTTATAAGAGCCCATGTGACCACAAGGAGACCATGTGCAAATATGAAACCTCATTAAAAAGATATCCAACTTGCACTGGCAGTTTAATCATGTGTTCACCTTGGAAAAGTGTCCCTATTTAATGTGTTCCGTCATAACTAATTCAGCAATACATTCCACAATACCCAGGGACATGTTTCAATCGCGGTGCCACAACTAGGACTTGTAACCAATATTTAGGATCTACTCAAGCAACAAGTTTCCCTTAAACCTATTTTAGCTTACAACTGTGTTGTACTGTTATACATGGTTTTGAGTTCATTGCCCTTGACAAAGTAGTGCCACTGACAAAAGAAGGGCAGTACAGAGATCAGCATTTACAGTGTTCATCTCTCTGTCCACTTCCTCCACCTGGAGTGAAGATGTGAATACGCAAGCTGCTGTTACCTGATCTTGCAGCTCCTTCACCAAGTCAGGATTCTCACAGGGATCACTCTTCGGGGCAACAATGGCAGGATTCAGCTCCTGGGAGATGGAACACCATTCAGCGATCCCCCTGAGAAAAGCTAGTCTCATAGGGCCTCACGTATCAAGGCACAGCACCCTTTGGAGTGGGTCAAGCAGGGATACGTTTACGGGACAGGTCAGGGATTGGATTACAGAGATGAACTCTGCAGTGCCTTCTCACAGTCGGATTCTCTGTACCACACACTTGTGCTTTCACTCATGGTACGGGGTCAACAAGCGTTTCCCCTCAGACATTGCAGAGTGAGTGAAAAATCTAATTAATACATTAATCGGTACGTACTAATGCCTCAATTTTTTGTGAATAACGCACATTGAACTATTTGATTATCAATTTGAGATTTTCTAAAGTAATTGTTTTGCTATTCATTGCTAGGGACTATATAGTCTCAGTTCACTGGCAAACAAGAATATAGACTTTAAAAAAACTTGCCTGAATTCTCAAGGGACATATGTATGAACCTAAGATCAATAAAATTACATCCCCCTGGGCTGAAATTATTTAATATTTACATTTTAAGAATCATCCATGGACATAAAATGGATCAGCAATACGTTCTTAGTAAAGTAAAATGTAGTCACTTTCTGGTCACTATTCATACTACGGCTTTATCTGATGGCAGCATGGTGGTGCAGCAGGTAGTGCAAGCGCTTCACTGCTCCTGGGCTGCGGTTTCAAATCCAACTCTGTGTGGAGTGTGCATGTTCTCCTTTCGAGTGTTTGTGTGGGTTTCCTCCAGATTTTCCGATTTCCTCAGTCAAAAGACATGTGTCAGGTAGATTGGCGACTATAAATTGCCCACAATGTCTAAATGTGCGAGTATTGCGTGTGTGTGTGTGTGGCTGCCCTCCAACAGACTAGCATCCTGTCCAGGGTATATCCTGCCTAGCTCGTGGCACAGCGCTTCCAGGATAAGCACCAGATCACTGCGACCCTACCTACAGGACAAGCAGTTATCAACAGTGAGTTAATGTCCAAAGAATGGACACCATTCATACATTTCACAGCAGCCTGAGGGTCTAATGAGAAGAGGAGGCTGTTCTTGTGATAGAGAAATAAGACCCCCAAACTGGTGACCCTTCACTCACCTGAGGCCTGGTGCAGTGGACCAGCTCATCTGCAACACTTCTGAGCTGCAGTAGTGTGTCCTGCAGCCCAAAGCCCTGACCAGTGGGGTCTGCTTCCTGTGTCCTTCCATTCTCTGTCAAGGGCAACAGCATCTTAAGGATTGACTGCAGCTCCTGGGTGACCTGGGAACACATTTTCAATTTAGTGCCCATGAAAGCACAATATACTGCCTCAAAAAATATAGGAGTGTCTAAAACCATGGAGGAATGCTTGAAACTTCTTGTCAGATGGCTCTGTATAACTATAACTACTTAACTCAATCCCTTCACACAGACAATGGAAAAGGAAGTGTTTACTTGTCCTCAACAGTGGAAGAAAACAATGGAAGCAAAAGAAATTCTGAAAAACATGTTTCACCACAGGATTTTTCACACCCTAATTTTACCATTTCCTGTTTATCATACTATTCAGAAGCCAACATCTCCATCACTGTTGTAACCCATAGTTCACTTTTTAAAAAAAAAAAAAAAAAAAAAAAAAAAAAAAAGTTTAATCTCTGCACCCTTAAACTTCTTTAAGAACACTAAACTTTTCATTATTGTGACGGAATGATTGTTGGTCACATCTAATGTTTTTTCCACTCAGCATTCTGCATTTTAAATCTAACATGAACTACTTTGAGTAATTTTGTTAGACTATTAATGATGTATTGTACTTTTAATCTGTATATCCTCACACTTAAATAATTACAGAATTCTTTATCACACAGACCAGTGAGATAACTATAGTTAGGAAAAGTACAGTTCGTAAAAAAATTGTTTTCACTGTAAACATTCAAAGTGTGTCTCATGCTAACCCATAGCTATACGTGCCCTGGGATTTTTTTTTTTTTTTTGCTGCACCCTTTGCTAGTAAAGAAAATGTTCCAACAACCAGCTGCATTTTATTCAACACAGAACTACTTTCAGGACAGCTTTCAGCATCTCACTTTGAAACATGTAAGGGAAGACTGCAGTCTCTACACTGACACTTCCTCTTTCAAATGTTTCTTACCTGTACCTGACTGTTATGAACAACCACCCCAGTGCAAAAATTACCACCACATTTCACAAAATGATATGGACTTCGCAGCAGGTACTGCAAAACAATATGAAAGAAAAGCCCCAGATGCCCTTTCGGTGAGTCACAGCTCCTGTGTCGTTTGCCTCCAGTACCTGGCCACCAGCAAGAACGCCCACTTCCTTTGTTGGTATCCAGTGAAAGAGGGTTCTACCTGCTCCTTGTCCTGGCCCCAGCCTGGGCTGCCCAAGCTCCTCTCCAGTTCTGACAGCAGGGATGCCTCCCCCAGGCTCAACTCCCGCAAAGACATCTGCTCCTGCAGCTCCTCCACCTGGGCCTGCAGCTGCTGAGTGCGCTCTTGCGCCATCTCCGTCTCTCTCTGTGCCTCCACAAGCTTAAGAGGGGGAAAAAGGGTCAGAATTACGGTATATGCACATATGCTCAGGAAAAAAAAATTACATACCCTACTATACAGAATTCATCGGGCAGCTGGTAGCTCAATCCTAACTCCCTGCTGTAGTACTCTGAGCGATGTACTGACCCTGGATGTCCAGTAAAATTACCCCTCTGAATAAGTGTGTCAAATAATCAGTACAAGAAAGCACTAACTAATCAAGTCGATTAAAACATTCAACCTGTATATCTTGTACAGACGGAAGTTTGAAGACAGAATGCTTTCATCCATGAGGTGACACAATACAGTGAAAAAAATCTTGCCACACCACATTCCAGCCCACATCAGAATAGAAGCTGCAAGGAATCCTGCCCTCCCAGTAGAGAAAGAGTCCTGCCCCGAACTGTGTGAAGGTTCTTTTGTCCTTTATGCACAGTGACCATACACAAGAGCATATACTGCAAATGAACTTAAAATAAGGCTTAAACCACAAATGGGCTGAGGCAAGTACTATACCATCCTTGGTTAAAGTGTTTAATGCCATCCATTGCTTTTCCTAATATGTAATGGTTGTGTTTAATACAATGACAATATAGAATATTTGTGAGCTCCTGTGCAATAACCTAGATATGTGGCACTTTAAAGTGAAATGGCATGAGGAACTGAATTGTTTAATAAGGACCCATACTGTTTTATTAACATAATGCTAAATCTAACTACATAACACTTAAGCTTATAGAGAGGATTGCCCAGTTTTGGCTTGTCCCCGACTGCTGCTTTGTCAGTACAGTAGTGTGCACCTTTAAACCATGTCATTGAAGGTAAAGCATAACTCAAACTTATTATATAATCCATGACTGGAAACTCTCTTGACTGTTCCACTCTGTAAATGTCTCTTACTCCCTCATAATCTCACATTATCAGTACAGAGAAAAGATTCCAAGACTGTTTCTCGGTTCACAGGCACACAGATACCTTTCAGAGGTCTGTTTTCCCCCCTCCCACCTGCAGAAGAGTTTCTCATAATGTGCAATGCACAGTAACTGTGCAGAACATGATGTTCCGGAGACTGTACAGAGCCGGGAGTGGGAGGCAGTGTCTATGAGTAGCCGAGGGAGTGTTAAGGGTACCTGCTGGCCTTGGCGTTGGACGCACTGGTCCTGCAGAGCCAGTTGCCTGTGCAGGGAGGCCAGGCTCTCTGTGAGACTTGCATTTTCCTGGCACATGGCCTCTAAGCGCTGCTCCAGGGCCTGCTCCTTCTGTGAGAGCCGTGCCACCTTTACATGCAACACACATCATTAGATTCCACAACACTGCTATAATCACACTTCGGTCAGGCTTTCCCAACACGTTTTAAGCATATCCCACTTTGAGATTCGTGAAACTCCAGAGAAGACTCAGACGCTCCCTCACCTGCTCTCTCATGGCACTGAGGAGCTCCTCATCCTGGGATCGGCTCTGACCCTTCTGCCAGAGGTCCTGCTTCAGGGTCTGCAGCTCTGTGGTAAGCGCCCGCTCCACCTCGGCTGCCTGCACAAGTCCGAATCGGAGAGAGTACCACCATTAGGCCAACGTCACTTTACCACCTTTCCGTTAGCCATATCTCTCTCAGATCCTCTCACTGTCTTCCCTCACTCTTCACTGTTCCTGTACCTCCGATAGAAAAAAAATCTCTTTTCCTAAAGAAAAAGCGCTGCTGGTTACATCCTGTGGTTTGTCAAGCAGCAGGTAGCACACTGGTTATAGTCACTGCCTTGCTGTTGAAATGCAATCATGAAGTAAAACAAGGAACAAAATACTCCTCCTGTAGTACCCTTGAGCAAGTTATTTAATCTGAATTGCTACAGTAAACATTAAATTATGAAGAAAATGGGAGTGCACCCTCAAATTTATTAAAGTTACTTAATTTGCACAACACAGATGCAAAGCTGATCTTGGTAAGCTTCCGTGTGCTCTCCCATTTTTTGTGTGTACCATGGGGTTTTGAGCATCCAAGAGCCTAATTTGGTCTTGATATTACATTGAACGCATCTTCTGACAATATTTACTGGAATTATGTACCTATCTAAATGGGTTAATAATTAAAAAAAAAAAATTGTAGGTACCTTAGTATATAAACCTCACATTGTCACTTTTCAAGAAAGTATCAGCCAAATGCATAAATAGTGATGATATGGCATTATACTGATGTGAGCACAACAGCAAATGCTATATTCATAAAACAAGCAAACAGCAGCCAGAACAAAAAAAAAAAATTCTAAATAGACTAAATTTAAATAAAGTAAGATTATGTGCATTTCAAACAATGTTAAATACACATAGATAAATAATGTTAAAACTAAACATGTTAAACAGTTTTTAAGTATGTTAGTCCAGGTTGAGTTTGAGCACTTGTTGAAATTGAAAACAAGAGAGTAACCGGAGTTGGGCTGTGGCATGAAATGCTTCTGTCCACAGCCCTGAGTCAGCAGTTTACCAAAGTGCCGTTAAGTCCCACCACAGTGCAAACAATGGTAGGCTGGAAGCCGGGAACCAGATGACGCGAAGCATCATGGTCTTTACGGTGACATCATTACGCTACATTAAGCGTAGAGACTGCAACAGAAATGCTTGGGTGCGAGCAATGGGAACATGTGATTGTTGACCCAAGCCAAGCTCCGCGCCCTGCGCCCCCAACCCTTTCAAACCATCATACCAAATCTGTGACATGATTCCTCAATAGCTGGAGGGGAAAGATTCCCGCTCCCGAGAAACAAAAACAATATTTGTACCCTTGCCTCCTGGCTCATCCCTGACCACAGTGTGACACATTTAACAGCTGACACTCTAGTAATGCCCTCTTTCCACAGGGACAATTCGAATAGGAGCACGAAAAGGCATCAGCGTCACTCAGGGGCTTTCGGAACACTTAACGGAAAACATGAAAGAGTGGACTTGGACATCCGGCAGCAATAAATCTCATACACTTCCTCCTCTTCAGTCTTCAGTGACTCTCTCAGTGGCACATCATCCCCTCACCTGACTCCACAACAGAAAGACTAAACAGGATATAACCACAGCAATATTTTAAATTGTCACCACATTCGTGATCTTCCAAAATGATTGTAGAAAATTTTTAATGACATTTTCAGTTAAATTTTGCTCATATGAGCAAGAAAGCTACAGTTTTAATTTCTCTTTGTCCTTGTTTTAAATAAGAAAGGCAATATTACTCAAAACCCAAACAAGCCATGAGTAAAGAACATTACTGGTAAGGCTACCATCAAGCTGTATCAGGAAACTTCTACTATTCTCTTTTTCTAAGTTTATTATTTAGGTTAATGTCTGATGTCAGGCCTTGTTCATCCTACATTTGTAAATCAGAGTAATGTTCCATGTACAAAATCTTCCCATTAAAACAAGCTGTACTGCATGCCATATTGTTGTGTTAAAAAACATCTCAAAGTCGTCTCAAGAACTGACCTTGTAAGTGAACGTCATCATAATGTTCATTACATCACTATTTATGATACAGTCATTCCCCAAAAGTCATTAAACAATAAAACTGTTACGTCTGGTCATAAATCTGGACATTCAGCATTTGTGTTAAATGGTTATTTTACACCATGCAGCCAATGTGTGTTGTAGCAGACTGTGTCTACATACAGTATATCCTTCAGATCAAGAAGTAGTGCTGGCAATTACCATAAAGAGACTTACAATGCATAGGTGGGTAGACAGCTTTGTAGAAAAGGAACAAATTAAATTTTGTTAACCAAAAAAAAAGTGCCTTTCAGTACAGTTAAGGTTCTGACCGCCCTGTCCTCCACAAGCAGGACTATAGAAACATTTTTAAGTGTGCTCCAAAACACACTGTTTTCTGTTCAAAATGGAATATATGCTGTATGACTGGCCTATCGGAACAATTAAAGGTTCACTGATGTACTTTCTTACTGTTATTCATTGTTTTCTTACCCAATGAATGAACATTAACTGTACTTTCAGTCCATCAGTAACGTATAAGGAAAGTCTGCTGATAAATGAATTTCTTCCAAGACCAAACATTTATGCTTTCTGACGTGGAAATGAGCTACTTCTGGGGAGGGTTTACCGCCAAGTTTCTTGTTACTCCAATTATGTTGTTTCCAAGAAATGTAAGTGATAAGAATTCAGGGAGTGTTTTCTAAACAAAAGCATTCCACAGAGAATTATTCATGATTGTTTAGGACAAAGTTTTCCTAAAATTCTGCTGCCAGTCTCCGCGTTTGCCATCACAGGCTTCCCAAAAATCAGAAGTTCTCCAAGCAATGGATTTCTAACAATGCTGTGTTGCCAGTAATGAACTGTACTTCAGACTGCCAGGAACAGTACTTTGTTTTGTGCACTGACAGAAACTAAAACCTGTTTTACATACCTCCTGGAGGAAACTGGAAAGGTTATGGTTTGTTATTTCAGGGGAATGCAATTTCTGAATACATACTGACTGTGGAAGGACAGATAAACAAGATGTTCAATTAGTCAGTCTGTTGTCATTTATAAACTGAACCACACAAGTCCACTATTAACATCAGAGAAGAAAAACTTTAAGCAAGTGTCACATGCAAAATGTATAAGGCAAGAGCATGTGTTTGCAACCTTGAGAAACCAAGCAGTTGGACAATTTCAGTTGTTAAATCAAAAAGTTAGTTTTGCCCATCACCCCAGGTGTGTATAGGCCAATGTTTTTATACTCTGCCAAAGTTTGGTTTCATTCAATTCAATTTTCACATATTAATGTAACAGCAAAGAGCAAATACATGCCTGAATAAATGTTCCTCATTGAAATCATATTTTTATTTTCTACAGTATCTAGCAGACTTTTTTCCCCTCCAAAGTGACTAACAATTACCAACTACTTACGATTTGTTATCCATTTACACAGCTGGTTAATTTTTACCAAATTCAGGGTAAGTATGTTGTTGAAGGGTAATATAGCAGGAGGTCAGATTCACCTTCCAGTACAAGGTGGTAGATCTGAACACTATAGTAGCTGCTGCCCCATAACTTTTTTAAAAATTTGAACTTTGAAATTTTATTACTTTTTTGTAAAAAAAAAAAGAAAATGGCTACTAAAATTTTACAACTAAATATTTTACTGAAAACATTTAGGTTCATTACTTAATGCAAGATTACAGAGACCCCACCTTGGGCTTTAAACCAGCAATAAAATGCGGGTCCAGTGTTGTAACTTTATCATTAATTTTGACAAGCAGTTACGGTGCTCTAATACACTGTCAAATAAAAATCTCATGCTTAAACCAACAGCAAGACTACGTATGTGGGAATAGGCATTTTCCAAGGTTACTCTAGATTCCGATATTAACAGGTCTCCTAGGTTCATACCACCCTGTCATGTTTACACAGATAGTCCACTATGCAGTTTACACAGGAAAGGGTGACTTAAGTGTCAGTTTCCCTTTGAATTAGGCTACCATTACAATAACATTCAAAGGCAGAGTAACGTGGCATAACAGAGCACAGCAGAGCCGCTGGCAGCATCACTATATCCTTACACCAACAAGACAGAAAGGAACAGTACTCTGGGGACTTTTTATCCAAAGCATCACGCAGAGACAACTTTTCCAGTGATACAGACATTCCACTGCAGACATCTGCAAGCCCAACTTCTCAAAAAAGAAAAAAAAAAAAAACCCCATCTGATTCACACTGTCTTGCACCAACACCATGAACTCCCCCAGATGCCTTGGAAGTTGAAGCTCTCAGGCCACGTCTAGAAGTAAACAAGTCTCCACTGCCCTCATCTCCTTACTCACCATGCCAGGAATCATGCACCTGGGGAGCAAGGCAGCGCTATTCACCACGTCAGGCAAAGACACATCTGAAAAGGAATTGCTTGAATTCACCCTGTCCAGAACAGGGCCTTCAGCCAAGTTCTGCTCTGCTCCAACAGTCGGAAGTGGCGAGTCTCCCATATCCAAGTAACTGTAGTCTAACAACTCAGTGTTACTTCCTCCATTAGATTCCATGGAGAGATTATGACAACCAACATGTTTTTCCTGCCCCACTAACTAAGCCAGCAGGGTTAGCAACAGGACTACATGCTCTGATCTCCTTCAGCTACCCGAGCGGAATGACTGAAGCATCTGAAGACACACAGGAACGCATAAGCATGATATTTTATGGCCCTGCTGACGACAGCATCCAGCTGGCTCGGTAGAACCTCCTCTATGTTCAGTCATGTATCACGAGTCTGACTGCCCCCCCCAGCCACACGCATGTGCTCAGAGAGAGACATACTTTGAGTACCAGTCAAGCAGGACCATCCAACCCAGTAGGCATACACTGTTAGACCAAAAAAAGGAAGAAGAAAAAAAAAAAAAAAAAACCCTCTCTGCTCTCACACAGTTACACGTTGAAATGCACAGATGACCCAACCTCCGACATCACTGTCTCTGGTTAACACAACCTCCTTGGTAAAATAGTATGTCTTCCATGTATATGATATGACAATATGTAGTTTTCACAGGCACAGCAGTTCCAGCAGTCACGAAATCTCTGACCTTGAACTGCTGGATATCAGCGGGAGACAGATGAACCTTATCGAGGACGGCACTAAATGAACGCAGTGGTGACGTAAGTGTAATGCTTCATCTCCTTTTTTGTCTTGCTGTGCATTGACCGTAACTTCTTCAATGGTAAATTCCATTTCACCAGACAGGTTCAGCTACACCCTATTTTTAGCCCAGAAATAGAAGCATGAAGTAAAGCAAGTCTGTTTACATGTTATATGTGACACATGACAGTAGTGCTTTCATAACACAAACAAATCCCTTAAGTAAACTGACCATATAAAGTCATGTCACAGTTTTCGGTAAAAACTGGTCATAAATTTAAAGTTGAAATGGATCTGTAACAGAAGAACCTAGAGGGTAGGCTACTGGCCATTTTTCTGTAAACTGGAAGGACTTTACTCCCAGTTCAGTGGGGGAAGCAAAAGAGGAGTCACTCACGGTTTGGAGCCGCTTCTTGAATTGCTCCTTTCGCTCAGCGTGCTCCTCCCAAGCATGGTCTCGCTCCCGCTCAGCCTCGCCAAGGGCCCGGCTAAGCCGTTCCACCTGGGCGCTCAGGTCCTGCACGTCGCACTCCAGCTCTGCCACCTGGGTCTCCCACTGCGCCTGGCAACTGTCCAGCTTCAGCTGCAACTCGTGCTTGCCCTGCTCCAGCTCCTGGGAGGCAAGGGGGGCACAGCATGGCTCAAACATCATTTTACACTGAATAATGTCTGAGAACCAAGCAAGAAACAAAAGAGAAAAAAAAAGTTCTACTTTGCCAGACATTTAAGAAACCTTACAATAATTAAAAATACAGGAAAGGATACAACACAGTAGCACAAAGTATAACGGTTGAAATTCAAAGACACCTGTCTACAGAAAACTTACTTAATGCTGGAACTGCACACACTCCCGGGAACTCAAACCCCAAACCTCCCTATCTAAATTCAGCAAGTTAACCACACAAAATGCTGCACACACTTTTATATGCTCACAAGTTCCATCTGCTCTAAGTCTCTATCCATGTAGAAGAAGCCTCATCAAATAAAACCCAACTGACTGCGGTACCTCATAGACTGTGGCACAAATAATGCGGCTCCAAGTAACGTTACTCAAACTTTACTTGTAGATTATCCATAAACTGGTGATCTTGTAAATATTCACCACTAGTGGGGGGATGGAAAAAAAAAAAAAAAAAGACCTCTGTAAACCTGTTCCAGTGCTGCAGCCTATGACAGCAAAGCCAGCAAGCAATGAAACAGCAGAAAGTAAGAAAGTACTGCCTGTGCAGACTGCTTTACTTGAACCAGAGCTTGGCTGGAATCTAAATGCCTTCTACAAGGGAGTACCTCAAACAGCACAATACTGACCACACATTCCTGGTACAGTGGATTATATGTCAAAAATGTTCTGGCTGCATTGTAAGGATTACTATGGAGGCACCGTGAGGCAAGTTCTCAGTTCAAAATCAGGTGGCCTGGGGAGGGGTCAGAGGCAAACACTCCCAGAGCTGTAGCCAGGCACCAGTCTTTGGGATTTGAGCAGAACACAGGCCCAGACATCATGCTTCAATAATTGGCAATAATAGGCATTGCTCTGCACCTCTGCACATAGCAGGAGCTGTAGCTAGGATGGAAGGGCTTCATTATGTGGAGTTTTATGTAAAAACTGTCTAATGTTTGCAGGTTACATAGTGGGCAGGGTGTTCCTACTGCTCCCCCATGTGGACATTACCTTTTTGTTTTTTTTATAATAAACTCTCCTGGGTAAGTGATGCAGAGAGTGGGTTAATTGGCAACCTGGTGAGGGAAATCTAAGAAACAAGATTCTTCTCTCTAACTTTCTTTGCCTTAGTGAGTCCTTCTGCAGTATCGAAGGATTCGAGCCAAACAATTTCTGATTTATTCACCTCACTATATGGAGAACCCATGGTGTAGAGAAGACGGTACAGCACTACAGGTCCTATGGGGGTGGCAGGGCAATTCACAGGGGGGCCTTTCCTCAGCCAATATACAAACTAATCGAGCCAGAGTGCCTAAAGTCAAATCTAAATAAAATTATACATTTTAAACATATTATGCATTTTCCCAATTTAAAAAAAAAAAAATGCCATTCTTTATATTAAAATATTTTTGCCCTCTTTCCAGATACAGTATGAAATAGTCCACGCCTCATCTCAGCTCTCAAAGGACCGCTGCCGGGTAACTGGGCAATGACCAAGTAACAGCAATATAATTAGATATTCAGTAAAAAGATTTTTCTTTGACAAACTTAAAAATTCCCAAACACTAAAGAGAAAGCGGTTTAATTTAACTCACTCATGATTGTACAACCTCAGCCTTCCCTGTTCCATCTTTTGGTTAAGTACACCGGGTTAGTATGGAGATGAGTGTTGCCAATTCTTCTGTTTCCATAGGTTTAACTCATCTTTCACTCATCTCTTTTTTTTTTTAAAGGACTTTCAGAATTGTTGAGTGTAAATCATATCTCCCCCGTTGTTATTCTGTGCATTGAAAAGCAAAACATCATCATGTGCCATGGATTTTAGTAACATGTTCATTTTGAATACATTTTATTCTTTCCACCTCCGGTCACCGGCTTTTTGAAGTAGTTCCTATACTGTACAGCAAGTAAAGAAAAACGACAACTACGTAAATAAATGAAAAAACCATGATTCCATAAATAAACCACATGGTTTGAAACAAAAAAGGAAACGCGAGACCAGATGCCGTTGACATGTTGATCAAATTTGTTTTTTTAAAGCTTACATTGTGGCACCTCACCTCACAAAATTCTTCGTCGGAAACACTGAGGCACAATGAATGACAGAGATGACTATTTTCCTGAGGCAAAAAGTTCTTGCAGTTTTGCTTTTATTTTTAGCACTGCAGCAGTCAGACTAGTGGAAACCTACTGTGACACATCCCCACGCGTGTAGCAGCAATACCCCCCCCCACCCACCACACCGCGCGTCAACAACCACAAGTCCCTCACCTCGAGCCTGTCGCTGTAGTGCTCGTGCAGCTTGTCGCTGTGCTCCCTCAACTGCCGGTTCTCCAGCAGCAGCGCCTTTCCCAGCTGCGCGGCCAGCACCACCTCCTCTTCCTTCTGCCGGAGCGCAGCCACGAGTTCCGCGGGGGGATCCTGGAACTGGAAGCCGGAAAGGTCTTCCCCGTCTACATCTAAATCGAACGAATAAAATTCCTCCTCTAACTCCATCCCATGTTGTGACTTCAGCTCCCACGTATCAACTTGATTCATATCGTCGCAAAAGTGCCAATAATAATGTGTCGAACTCTTGGCGATAACATTCACACACAAAGAAAGACGACGTCACAGTGATGCTCAGCGTTGAAGTTATATTATAATATCAGTAACCGACCCCGAGCCTCTCTCTCTCTTTCTCTGCGGAGCCCTCGGCAGAACTGAGAGCGCGCGCCGCGCAGCAGAGCGCTTTCACTGTGACGTGGGCTCGTCCTCTGTCACACGGCAGCTCCACAGGTGAGCGGGAGGCGGCGGGGAAACCCCGCACCTGTGGAAACTCGCACGAGCTCACACTCTCTGCAGATGATGGACACTGAGAACTCGGAGGTGATCGTGTTGCCCGACAGCTTCTCCGCACTTAGAAAAACAGGGGTGCGAATATTAATTTATATTTGTCCCAAACTTTACTGAGTCAAAGGATTTAAGACAGACAAAACACAACCAAAATTAGCACGTTCCACACATCACGATCAATACAGGTAATGAAATAAATCCATACACAGAAGCATAAGCTTAAAAATATACACAGTATAAAGGTGCATCCTGTCATTAACGGGACAGATCCTGAAATGTCAAAACCAAAATCTCACTTTCATTTGACAGAATATCAGGTGACTTGATAGGACAGGACATACAAACTTTACATTTGCAAAGATATATCAAAACATCAAATAACCTACAGCTTGAAAATGTGTCAAAATCGGACTTCACGTTCCTAAAAATCCTTCCACTTTCTTATCATTAAGTTCAAAAAAGCAGCAAACCATCCATGCATAACCTATAAAGCACTTTAAACATAAACCGCCACATTCTATAAATACTAAATAACATTGATCTTTCAAATCACACACACACACATTGACTGAAACCACTTGTCCTGAGGTGAACCGGAGCCTAACCCGGCAACACGGGGCGTAGGGCCAGAGGGAGAGGGGACACACCCAGGACGGGACGCCAGTCCGTCGCAAGGCACCCCAAGCAGGACTCGAACCCCAGACCCACCAGAGAGAAGGCACAGTCCAAACCCGCTGCACCACCATGCCCCCCTTCTCTCAAATCACATTAAGCTCAAATTAGACAATGAAACAACTCATCCAACAAACCCTCTCCTCCTCCCCAACCCCCGTGGGACTCGTCATCATACCCTGGTGACCTGAAGGGCACATAGTGGCTGTCCTGTTAAAACAAGGTCCGGGTGTTGTGTTTCACCCACAAGACAGCTAAGTGATGTGTTTTCCGTTCTGAAAGTCAGGTGAATACGGAGCACAGCAAATGGATCCAAATACAGGGAAACTTCTGTAAAGGACTCGGAAGATCTGCTCTTACAAAGGAAACGCCTGGAGAGTGTTAGAAATGCCTTTATACAGTATTTATTCATTTAGTGGACTTAACTGTAAATAGATTAACACTGTATTTGCCTGTTTAAACAGCTGGGTAATTTTACTGGAGCAATTTTGGGTAGGGACCTTGCTCAAGGATACTACAGCTGGAGGTGAGATTCAAACCTGTGACCTCTGGGTCCAAAGGCAGCTGTAACAACTACGCCAGCAGTTGCCCTCGTATTTAAGAGGAATTGAATGCCATGGCTATTGACTCCAGAGCAGAGGAGGGCAGCATGGGGATTTTTACACTATACCTTTACTTTAAAAATCTTAGTTGCGAATCAAACATTTAGTCCATGGAAAGTAAAAAAAAAAAAAAACTATGATTTTTAACAAAATACAAACCAGCTGAACAAAAAGGCGGGAGGTAATTAATTGCTTTAGGGAAAGAAACCAATCAACCTCATTATCACTGACAGACCGTTTAGGCGTTCATTCTCACGGCGGTTTCATACCCTGCTGTCTCCATAGCTAATTATAAAGACAATATAAAACTGCTCGGTTTATGCTGCTGGCCATCTAAATTGGACTGGAATTGTTAATTGCTGAACAAATCTACAGACGCTAGGATAACAGGTGAATTATGGTGCGGCTTCAATTCATTTTTAGAGTGCTTTTCTGAGGCAGTGATACAGAGCACTTTAACACAGGCATAAGGCAAGGAAAACAGATACAAAGAAGACAGTCAACTAATGGCTACCTAAAGTATTTTTATAGAGCTATAAGTATGTCTACTAGCCACTGGGGAAAGGAACAAAAACTGCCAACTGAAGGTTGAGGGAGGAAAAAAAACCTCTGAAGGGTCCACAGGCCAATGGTTGCCCACCCCTCCTGGGCATTTCTAGATCAAATAACAATTCTAAGCCAATTCACAAGAAATAATGATTATGTTGCTAAATAGCATCTTGGATCCCCAGCTCAGCATGGAACGTTGGATGGCAAATGAAATGGAAAATCATTACTGAAACACAGCGTTTGTTACTTCTTCACTCTATGAGGCGGTTAGCTGGCGTTCCCATTAACTGGGGCTTCAGTTCGAGAAGCCCGCGTCTCGCGCTCATCAGGGTGTCTTCCTCCTCGCGACGGAGTGGGACGGCACGAGCACACCGCCGTCGCTCATGGCTGAACAGCGTGGGAACCGCGTGGTGTGTCAGTATACTCTGAAGGCATAACTCGTTGACTTAATGAGCTGCAAAAGAGACAAAATTAAATAACATTTCCGCGAATGCGAATTTACAGAGCTACTCCGTTACATCATGCTAACTCTTTGTACAATCAAAATTACTGTGAAACGGAATTAAACGGATTTACTCCCGGGTTTCTAAGGTCGGGATAACTGAACTCATCTTTACGTGGTGATTTCGAATTCATTTAAAATTCTTGGTAAACAGCATCAGCAGTCATTTTAACCCATTTAAGCAGACAAGATAATGTTTCTAAACTCATCAGAGTTAGTGTCTGCTTGTTTATTATACATTTTTATATGGAGAATACGTTTCCTTCCCTTGTGAGTTAAATCTTGACTTTTTTTTCTTCCATCAACCTCATGTATTAGGTTAAGCACCACATATGACACCTAGTGGTGATATCACGGGCTGTTTATTTATTTAGCAGACGCTTTTCTCCAAAGCAACTTCCAATGAGTTCTGTGTCATCAGCCCACACACCTTATTCACCGTGGTGACTTACACTGCTAGATACACTACTTACGCTGGGTCACTTATTCATACATCAGTGGAACACACTCTCTCTGTCACTCACACATTAGGGGGGGAACCTGAACAGCCTGTCTCTGGACTGTGGGAGGAAAGCGGTGCACCCCGAGGAAACCCACACAGACTGAGCAGAGACCGAACCTACGTCCTCTCGCACCACCCAGGCGCTGTGACTGAGACAGCAGCGCTATTGTGCCAGCGTGCCGTCTTCAAGTACCGTGTATTCCACAAATACTGTTTATATTTTATACCTTTAGTTCATTTAACTATGTTCAATGATTATGCATGACAGTCAAATTATCAAATATGATATACCTCTAGACAGGGCAATACTACAGAAGACGAAGAAGAACGTAATATTTAATACATTAAAAATGAGTATTTACTTGGGATATGATTGTTGATACTAATACCGCCGTGCAAGCACAGCGCTCTCTCCAGCATCAACCAACCGTGCTGTGATTGTTAGTTGTTTGTAAATTGTCTTTTTCTATTATTTCTATAAAGTAGTGTTTTCAGTTTTTTCTGTTAAGTGAGTTCTTGCTCCATGGCCCAAGAGGAACTGTATCTCGTTCTCTCGGACGTGATGCCCCTCTATTCTGGTACATTCGGTACCGGAAGTAGGGGCTGACTCTATATGATGTAACACTAGAAGATTCCGGAGCTGTTGTCTGCATTCTACACAAGGTCGCCGGTGCTGCGTGTTGACGTTTAACGTGGTTTAATTCATTAAGCAGGGATACTTTTTCCTTCTGAAGATGCCAAGAGGAAGCAGAAGTCGAACGTCCAGGATGGCTCCACCAGCCAGGTTGGGGAAAAAGAAAAAACCTAGCGATTGACTGTGCCATGCTTATGCTGCTCATCCTCGCTAGGCTTTGCGAGAGGCCTAGTCTCAGTTAGTAGCTTCACCTTCCTGAGGAAGTTCTTCTTCTTAAATTAATATTAATTTTCAGACATCGACTGGCGGTATTAATACTATTATGTCAATAACTTAAAACAAGAAAAAGTGTTTTCAGATGTGAAATACAACAAAATACGTAGATACTACTACTAGATTATATAGATCAGTTTACTGAAAAAAACATGCATACTTACTTATGCAAACATGATACTTGTACTTCTAAGCACAACACACACAGCCAGGGAGGTTACAGTATTTTACTAGCCAGTGATCAGGTAACACTACCTAACAAGTTCCAAAATGACCAAAAGCTGCTAAAATTCATTAAATTGTGATACAGGTTATGTGTTTATCTTTCTGGTGGAAGAATGGTTGACACTTAAGTCTGACACACAGGGATTGTAGGTCATAGTAATAGCAAGGTCAAAAGTTGTACTGTGGATGGTTTTCCCTGTCTTCTTACAATTCAACTTACAGATATAGTTGTAGAGACAGCCGGAAAGTATTGCTCCCCAGCTATTGATAATGTCTGTGATTGTGATTAGATTTAGGGTTAGAACCATATTTAGAAACTGTTGACAAATGGCTTCATATTGTAAAACAAATGTAATGTTTCTCACTTGTTTTCAAAACAGCCGGGCACCCCCATCACCACCCCCCATGGCTAGGGCTGCCCCACCTCCCTCCTCAGTACCTGCTCATGCTCCTCCATCTGCTATGGCAGCCCCTGCCACTGCCCCCAGACAGCCGGGAATGTTCGCCCAGATGGCGAGCACAGCAGCTGGTGTTGCTGTAGGCTCTGCGGTGGGCCACACCATAGGGCATGCCATGACTGGTGGCTTCAGTGGTGGAGGGAGCTCAGAGGCAGCCAGGCCTGATATCACCTATCAGGTAATCAGTGTATGATTGCATAACAAAGGGCATTTACTGCTTTCCAGTCTGCAATACAATGAAAACAAACCTCATATGAGTGACCTCAAATAATCCTTCATATGTTTGTTTTAGTGACGATTTGTAAGATAAGCAGTAACTACTAGTGTCCACTACAGCTCACCTCCACAAATAGAAATGCTTACTTTCTCTGTCCTTTACACCTGTCTAGGAGCCCTATTCCCAGGCCCAGCCCATGTACCAGCAGCAGCCACTGCAACAGAACCCATGTGCATATGAGATGAAGCAGTTCCTAGAGTGTGCCCAGAACCAGAGTGACCTCAGGCTGTGTGAGGGCTTCAGTGAGGTGCTGAAGCAGTGCAAGTTTTCAAATGGTGAGTGCAAAATTTTTTTTCAACTTGCTCTGCTACAATTTGCACATCTCCATGTTGTTTCTACCAAAAATACAGAAGAACCTTGGATGTTGACCTTTATTCTAACAGCAAGGGACCAATTACACTGTAAATGCTTCATCGTAACCCCCTTGATCAGTAATGGTGAACTATAAGTACAAAACAGATAAACTGCTTAAGTAACATGGGACATTAACAGTGCCCTTGTTGCTATAGTATAATTCTAATATATAGGGAAACAAAAGTCTTTGTGTACTGAAATGATTGAAGGTGTGACTTCAGGATTAGCGTTAAGTAATTAGCCTATACAGGATAGGGCTACCCACATTGTGCAACCTTAGTCATAATACAGTCTGGCTGGCAATTTTGATGGTGTTATCTACATTGGATAAGTATATTTTTATGAAAATGTTGAAATGTTCTGATTTGCATTTTTTCCCTCTCACTTCACAGGGCTGTCATGAAAAATTCAAAACTGAAGCCGGAAATGAATATACATTAATCCAGCATCCAGGCTTTATGTAATATAGGTGTAATTCTACAGAATTCTGACTTAATTGCCACCATGTTTTATATTTTATTGTACTTAGAACAATAAGGGTAATTATCATTGTAAATGCATGACTGCTAGTTGTCTTCAAGAAAACAGATCAGTTCAAATAAAGATTGACAATATTAATTTTGCTGTGTTCCTGAATTTGTACCTTTTAGTTTGTACTGATTTAAAATAATTTTTTTTTTTTCCATCAGTGCTGCTTTTCCTGCTATCTGTGACAGTTAAATTTAGAAACATTTGTGAGTGGGAAAATTTGATTTTGTGGTTTCCATACTTTAAAAAGCAGCCTGCACATTTACAGTATTTCATTACATTTGGTTAGTGTGGCCATTTCTGTTGCTACTGTTGTATAGACAAACTCCTTGAACTTTCAAATATGAAATGTTTAAAAATGATCTATTTAGTTTATTGGTGTTTTTCTGGTTTTATTTTATTGGTGGTATTGGTTTTCATTTTGCTTTTAGATACTTTAGGTAATTGACAATTATGCCTTTTTTGCTCTTTCACAGCATGAGGGCTCAAACTGTAGCAGACTTCAGTCAACAAATTTCATTGTTTAGCAATATTAAATTCAGTTAAATTTGTAGGTGTGTAACTTGCTGCTGTGCATCAGTCTTGTGTTTGTTGGTATATACAGTATGTGTTTGTTCAGTGTAAATATTCTTTTTTTTTTTTTTCCATCAGGTAAATAATTAGAATCTCTATCAGGAGTGATTAATTTATGCTCTATTGCAATGTTAGCCATATTTTCACAGGTGTTATTTAACTGTAGGCAAGTTCCTTTTCCTTCAGCATACTTGGTGCCATGTCTAACACTCTGGACACCTCATCATAAGACTGGATTCTCTTGAATAATGCTTGCAGAATTTGGTAGAAAAAGATGACCATCAACCAAAACGGTGGACTTAGGGTCAGCGACAATGAATGCACCTGGGACTCAGGTGGAGAACAGAACATTTCAGAGGCAATCTAGGTTGTCCCAATGAGTTGGCGTTGACTCAGTGGCACTTAAGTTATTAAACACGTGTGTTATACTGTAACTTAAGTAACGTTGGATAAAGTGCAGGACAATGTTGTAAGTGCCATGCCATATGATAGAGTCCAAGTCCACTGTAGGTAACCACTTCATGTGAGGGTACGGACAAAAGCGTACATTTACAACAGCGGTAAATACAAATTCGTATATGTAAAACGTAGTTATGACAATATGTTCGACAAAGCACACACACACACACACTTTCAGAACCGCTTGTCCCATATGGGGTCACGGGGAACCGGAGCCTAACCCGGCAACTCAGGGCGCAAGGCTGGAAGGGGGAGGGGACACACCCAGGACACAAAGCACAGTCTCATCATTAGAAACACAATCAGTCTTAGCGCGGTTTCGATGAGCGCTCAGTTTTCTCTTTGTTTCTGGTTCAAGCATGCTAAGTATTAATTAAAATATATTTTGGTGATCAGATTATTTGCAACATTTGACACTCAACAGTCAGTGCGCATTCGTTGTAAGAAGCTAACAGACGAAAATATTTGTGCGCGTTTGTTTTCTCCGGTTGTCAGTAACGCAGGTTACACACTGCACAGTAAAATCACATAGTTCAGGGAACGTAAGAAAACCTCCGCGTGGGACGTTTAAAACCGGAAATGTACAGAATGTACTGTAACTCATACCTTCAGGAGGCTTGAGAACACGTGACCGAGGCTACCCGGAAGTCACCTGCCGTTTTCTCGGGAATCAGGTACGTAATCGGCGTGTTTTATGTCACTTGTTTTCCGCCATCTTCCTCCCCGCCGTTGATGTTGGTCTTACTGTTCTTAAATGGCACTGTACTTTGTCAGTGGCGGGATTAGTTTACTGCTGGTTAGACCAGCGGTTCTGCCGTATTTAACTTGTGAAAAAAGAGACATATGATGATTTAACAGGTAAATATTGTTCGTGACGATCAGAGTTGTCACAACGGTTGTGTAGGTCTAGGAGCCGCAGTAGGCCTGCTGCTGTGTTTGTCATACTGTATACGAAGGAGTGTGATTTGAAGAGGCCCGTAAGAATTTGGATATATTTCTTTATGCATACTGTTGGAAAAATAATAGTATAAAACGAGAAGGAATATAAAAAATAAATTTACTGTTTTTTTAAACAATCTTTGTTCTTGTATGTGGCATAGATATATAATCATGATCATGTCAGACTCGATGTGGAGTAAACCCAAATTTGTGTTATTTTTAAATGTGAAAACTTTAATTTAAATTGTGTTAAGAATTGAGTGTGATTACATACAAGATCTTTCGAAACAGAAATTAGTTCGTTATAGGGACAGATTTTTTTATTTTTTTTCCTCGCTATCATGCATTTGTCAAAAGAATGAAAGGTAAAATAAAGCCTTGAACAGCGCAAGTTGCCCTTTCAGTGGCCTGGCTTGTACGTCTATTTCTGTTATAATGTCAATTTGACTTTGAATTATTACATTAGAATATACAGTATGAGCAATTCTAAAGTGGGAAAGTGCAGCTGTACGGGCGCAGAAGCTCATTAAATGGGCTCCACGGGGTCACCGCTGGGTTACACTGTTCAGAATGCGCCCTGGTGCCTGTCCACGAATCCTTCGGGGCGGTGTTATGCTCGCGCGCGCGGGGCCGCCTCGAGCTCGGGTTGCACTGCCGTTTATTTTCGGCATCCGCCGCGCGAGGTCGCCTCGCTCTCCCGCGAGGCGGCAGCGGCAGTCGGGCTGTTTTCGCTTCTGAAAAAGCAGTTTCGATACAATTCCCATTGAACGCTCGCTACTTACCGCTTTTGGTTTATACCGGAATACCTACAGGCGATGGATTATTTGTTTTAAAAGGGTAGCACGAGGATTTATAAGGTGAGTGTGAGGCTGACAAGATTTTTTATTTTATTACAGTGGAAAGGTCAAACGAGTTGTTGGGTATTACGGGTTACCGGTGTTGTTCTCAGACACGCACACACGCACACACGGCAGGCTCACGTAAATACCACCTAACACATTCCTTATGGCATCCTGCAGCAAGATGTGCGGAAATGTTAACGACACGTACTGGTTCCTTTGCTCTGCCTTTCAATATGCAGAATCCGTCGTTGCTATTTGTATTTCCAGAAAATATTATATGTCTTACATAATTTTCTCGGATAATGTCCTGTACTGGTCTGTGCATAATTTCCTAATGTAATGAGCGCGTGAAGACAATGCGGGTCCGCAGGTGGGGGAGGGGAGTGTGTACAGTATAGCAGAGTGTGCTGTTTAGTACACGATGTTCCCCGCCAGTGCAGTCGTCTTCTCTTCCACCCTCTGCCCTTTGAGATTTGCTCATCTATCTTTAACACGAACCTGTTACATAAGAGGAGTTTACTAACTAACCATCTGGTTTCGTGAGCATTCCCGCACATGCAGGTGCCACACGAGATCAGCATCTCAAAGCCTAAGGCTGACCTTCATTTGTGCTTGCTGATATGGGTTTGCAGCCTTTATGGCAAACAGTGCAATTACTTACCATCCAGAATTGGCTTGAAACTTCAGAGAAGTAACATGTTTCACACTCGGTTTCTCGTTGTTCGTTAAATGTTGCTTGCTTGTTGTGTAGAACCTTAACTGAATTTTGGGCACTTATCTTGAAACCTGAATATATTTGGGTTTTCTGCGTGGAGCTACTTCCCTTTTAATGAGGGGGAAAAAACCCAATTTGAAATTGTGTAATAATATCTAGTCTGCCCTGTCACAGTGCCGGGCAGTTGATCCTATCGAGTGTAGTTACTGGTAGTAATTGTTGTTGCAAGCATCTTTCCCCCCCCCCCCCCCCCCCCCCCCCCCCCCCCTTTAACTTAATCAGTCAACCGTGTGGAAAGGTTCGGTACCAACAATAACATATCTTTTTTTTCTTTTGAGAAAAGTGAAAACGTACGGGCATCACTGATTAGTGCAGCATGGTGCTATAGCAGTTAACACTGATGCTGCAGAGTGCCTGGGTTGCGCAGCTGGGCATAGGGGGGGATTCCTGCTCGGTCTGTGTGGAGTTTGCATTTCTCCCTGTGTTTGTGTGGATTTCCTCTAACAGTCCAAAGGCACGCGTATTGTTGACTCTAAATTGCTCTGGCGTATAGATGCATAAACGATTTTAGAGAGCTCAGTGTAGTGTATCGAGTGATTGCTTTGGGTAAAGGTGCCAGCTAAATGCTACATAGTAATTATTGTATGTTGCTTTGAACAAAAGCATATGCTGAATTAATAAATGTGAAAGTAAAAATTTGATACCCACAGTAAGGGATTTGAACTGTACAGACAAGTTTACTGAAAACATATCCACTTTCTTTATTGCACTTGTTTCTCCAGCCTTCTTGTACCTCCTAAAACCTTGGGTTACCTTTCATGCAACGATGACCAGAGAAGATGAAATCCCTGACTGGGTGGGAGCACAGGAGTTCTATGATAAATATGATCCTAAGGAGATCCTTGGAAGGTAATGTGGGCTTTTGTACTATTTGGTTTTTTCAGTAGATGTTTGTCATGCTTTCATAAAAAAAAAAAAAAAAAACCCACCAGGATACATTGCAGAAGCACTACTTATGAAGGGAGCAGCAGATGGGGTTGTACTATAGCTTGCAACAGCAATACAACATGTCAGTACAGCCTGCTCATTATTAATATACTCAAATTGTTAGTCTTAGGAAATTGGGCTCACAGTGCAAGTGTAATTTGCGGTGGCCAGGTTTGATTTTTGTGAAAAGAAGAGGTTAACTGATGTACAGCTACTGGGAAAGGGGAGAGAAATGAACACTGCTGTGTAATACTGCAGACTTATGAGGTCACAGCTTTACATGGGTGACCCTCAATTTCTGGCACAGAAAGAAGTGCAAGATATAACTTTATAAATATAAAAATACTTCTGAACACAGGTCACATAAAGAGCTTGTGAGTCAAGGTCAACCCTCTCTTTGTGATTCATGATACTGCCTCACATCTCTTGCTGTGTATTACCCTGCATATTACGGTTGCGCACAATATTGTGTTGTGTATAATAGTGTTTTTAGTTGTACATATTATTGAAATACTGTATATATTTTCATGAACGTGTGACCCTGCTCAGGAAAAGCAATTATTGAAATTGGATGGATGGATGAATGCTTGTATGTGAGTTTTGGCTTCATGTGCTATGTCATTTGCCATCTTCCAGCCTCGGTTGAGACTCCATTGTGTGGTGTGGTCAGTTCAAACCACACAATTTCAGAACCGCTTGTCCCATACGGGGTCACGGGGAACCGGAGCCTACCCGGTAACACAGGGCGTAAGGCCGGAGGGGGAAGGGGACACACCCAGGACGGGACGCCAGTCCGCCGCAAGGCACCCCAAGCGGGACTCAAACCCAGTTTTGAGGAATTGCATATAGGAGCACTCTTGTAAGGACCGCACAAGGAAAAATGGCGCCAGTGACTGACTGAGCTCAACTATGGTTATGCAGTATTGTACAAATACCTCAGTGTCGTCCTGGCCTCATGATGCAAACGTACTTCTCGTGGAAGCTTGCAGTTCCATGTAGCTATTGATTAATGAATGATCAGTGAGGTAAATAAAAATGTCGTCAACCTACCTTGCTCTGGAAATGGCTTGAGTCTTTTTAAAATGTTTGAGCGTTGCTGTCTTGAAATTGAAAGCTTCTGAAAGTTTTTACTGAAATGTGTTTGTAGGTTCTACAGCACAAAGAGCTTTAAAATGAATAGGTCATCTCTGGTTAGGTTTTAGACTGTACAATTTCTTTTTAGCACTGGGTGTCATTAAGAACAAACAGTTTGGTTAACTATTAAGAAAAGACAATGACGCAACGACTCTTCTTGGATTTGATCAAACACGAATGGAAATCCATGAGCTACATAGAAAGAAAAACACTTCTTGGACATTTTTTAACTAAACCAATGTGAAGTGTTTCCTTGATAGGCATGTGTACATAAGTGACGCTGACGACTCACGTACTTATCAGATGTTTGTTTTCCGTCAGATGCTTTAAAACTTGTCATAAACAACATCTTGGTGCGTGCGACATAGTCTCCCAGAGGGAGTGCAGTGCAGGTGGAGACCCTGAGAGCTCAGTTCCAAACAGCCTTGTCTTACATGTCACATTCAGTGTTGGTATGTATTGCCACATGTTTATTTACATGCAAATATATGTAAATAGGCCAATAGTTGTTTTAGTTTGTGAAGTTTGTGGTGTTGATTAGGTTACACATTGTTTTGTGTAAAATATTGCTAAAATGAATATAAATGTTCCATGAATAGAAAAGGGGCTTTATATCTCGTAGTTCTTCTAGTAATTCAATGCATAGCTAATGTTTTGTTTGCCTCTTGATCCTTTGTTCTGTACTCTTTGTCACTGTGAGAAAAGCACTTGATAAAAATAAATTCGGTTGAAAAATTTGAATATTTCACTAAATTTATTTTTTGTTCATGTTATGAAAAACTTTTTATTTATTTAGCTGATGCTTTTCTCCAAATCACCTTAACACTATAAGCTGTTTATAATCACTTGCCCATTGTATATCTCGGTAACTTACTGGAGCAATTTAGGGAAAGTATTTTACCTGTTTCTGAGTCCAGAGGCACTAGCTGTATCCATTATGCTACCTACTAAATTCGAAAGTAGTACATCCTCTTCAGTGAATATTTGTTTGGTATTCAGAATCAAATAGTATTCCAACATGAAGGCCAAGTGAAAAGGTTTTGTCAGCCTTAAATCACAAGTTAAAGGTAAGTCCAGCCAGAAGGTTTATTTTATTCTTGTTGCTGATTGTTTTGAGGAAAACTCTCAGGCTGTATTGGGGTTCTGACTCTACCCAGTGTCATGAGGCCCAAAATGCCACTGAAACCACCTGATCTTTGCAAGGTTTGACACTGCTCCTTGATCGCATGTTACTGAGGACTCTGTCTCCCTTTGTTTTTCAGAGGTGTAAGTAGCGTGGTACGACGCTGTGTGGATAAGCGCGCAGGTCAGGAATATGCTGTTAAGATCATTGACATCACCCCATCTGACAAGATGACAACGCAGGAGATAGAGGAGATCCGCGAAGCCACCATCAAGGAAATCGACATTCTCAAAAAGGTCTACGGGAAGAAAAATATCAGTAAGTTATTCCAGCTGTAAAGTATAAAGGGATGAGGAACCATCCATGTTCAAAGCGTGCATTAATTGTAAAGGCAGTACATTTTTTGCCACAAATGATACTATACCCTTTTGCTAAGTTGAGTGGAAATGAGTCACTGGTCATATTTAGCCTCTTTAGTTCTTATTTCATTGCAGTTAAATATTAGTAGTTCAATGTCAAAGTACCTGAGGTAGCAGGTAGCATAGTGCTTAGTGTTTGCCTCGTAAACTGGAGGGTTTTTGTTCAAATCCCACTCCTGATACCTTACTGTTGAGCAAGGTTTTTGCCATAAATTGCTCTCAAAAGAATTCCCTGTAGTATAAGTGACATAGTTCTATTATCCGAAGTTGTCAGCTATGTAGCAAACAGTTATACTCAGCATTTTATGAGACACACTGCATAAAACTGGGTATACACACCTCTGAAAGTGTTTTCAGACCTGTAAAAGTTCACTCATGTCAGAATGACATGGTGAGAAATTGTTCTGACCTTTGATGTCCATGTCATTCCTCTGTTCAGCTGTTTATTTGTAAACACGTGACTAAAGTCCTTATTGACTGCAGAATCAGTTTTTCCTCTTGCTCTTGTTTGCTCCTGTTGGAAAGAATGTCACTATTTCACTGGCCAGGCCTGAAGTGAAGTCCTTTTGCTTATCAGTGGCTTTGTTCTTTCTGCAGTCCAGCTGAAGGACTGCTACGAGTCAAAGGCCTTCTTCTTCCTCGTGTTTGACTTGTAAGTCACACTTTCCATAAACACCTTTATTAGTATACGGAAATTCTGTGTTCCATCCAGCAAGGCCTTGTTTGACTGATGTCCCCATACCTGTCACCTCATGTAATGTTTGAAGGTACTGTTAATAGACATGAGGATACCTTGTGCTGAATTCCAGTGCATATACACACTAAAATGCCTAATTTTCTTAGCCTACTAAACTTTTCTAAAAATGATAATAGAGCAGGATGTCATAGAGTAATGCCACTCACTTCCTCTTTGCCTCCAGTGTGATACTATGCCACTGTACTGAGATTGTGAAGGGAAGATTATGTTGTTGCTGTGTTCCTAGTAGAACAATTTTCCCCCTCAGTGGGACAAGGGCTTTGAGGTTTTCAGCAGGGTGCAGACTGTTCAGGTTTCATTTTCATGGGACAGCCTCTAAGAGAGAGATCCCTCCCCCCCTCACAGATTCTAAGTAAACCCTGGATCAGGGTTTCCCTGGCAGGGATTAACTTATTGTTTTAATTACATCTTTACATGAAGAATGTGCCGCTGTTCTCAGAAACACTTTTTTTGTGTTAACCCTTATCGTAGCTTGGATTTCATGCGAAGCAGCACGTGCGATATCTAATGACTGTTTTCGTCTCACAGGATGAAAAGGGGAGAACTGTTTGACTACCTCACAGAAAAGGTTACATTAAGTGAAAAGGAGACCAGGTACTAGACATTTATGCACTGTACGCATTTCTTTTTACGTTTAAAACATTGTTTTTGTGCCCTGCAGTGTCAGTTTAAGTTTTTCAGGAAGATAATCTGTGCTATGCTCGTGATCTGTTACTGGGTTTGTGCTCGGCAGGAAAATCATGCGTGCTCTGTTGGAGGTGGTCCAGTGCCTCCACTCCATGAACATAGTCCACCGGGACCTGAAGCCAGAGAACATCCTGCTGGATGACCAAATGAACATCAAGCTGACAGACTTTGGTTTTTCTGTCCAGATTGAACCTGGTCAAAAACTAAAAGGTAGGTAATTGTTGGTATTTTGCTGTTGCATTCAAGTGTCAAGGTGCAGTATCTTCTGCTGTTGATATTGCACCAACTTTCCCCACCACCTTTCATATAATGGCTTTGTAGCATTAGCTCAATGTAGCATTTTACTTTATAAAATGTTACAAATATGTTTTGGAACACACAGGATTTGGATGGCTTCTGATATTTAGAATAATGTTTTTTCCTGTTGTGCCTGATCCCTGTACTTTTAACAAAAACCACTAGGTGTCACTGCAGGACGCCAGGAGACAGCAAATCTTTAGTCACTCCAGTGTTCCCTCCCTTGGTAGTTTCTTATCTTTTGAGTTTTTTGTCAAATGTAGTACAACTTTTTTTAGTATTTTAGTGTCAGGTAAAGAGTGCTATGTAAGATAATCATTTTCATTGGTATTGCTATTTATGTATTAAATATTCTGGAATAGAAGTAATTGATTGATGCTATCTAGATGATATAACTGATTTTTATATAATGTATATATTCTTGATTTTCACAATAGAGGTACCTTTTTTTTCTTTTTGAAATAGAGGTATGTGGGACACCTGGTTATTTGGCACCTGAAATTATTGAGTGTTCCACGGACCCTAACCATCCTGGATATGGCACTGCTGTTGATCTGTGAGTCCAAATTTACTTACACGTACACCAGTTCTTCGTAGCCCATACAGCAGACATGGCTAATTCACAATTCCAGGGAGACTGGAGAGGCTGAAAGCCTGTTTCAGTGGTCAGGATTCCATTCTTAAGATGACTTCCTGGACATTCTTTTGATAACCATCAACAAGATTTTTCATGGAGTTTTCTGGGTAAATGTCTGTTTTGCACTTAAGTGATGATGTCACTATTTTCTGTTCCCTCTTCAGTTGGAGTTCTGGGGTAATCATGTACACACTGCTAGCTGGGTCCCCACCCTTCTGGCACAGGAAGCAGATGTTGATGCTCAGGATGATCTTGGCTGGGAATTACGAGTTCAGCTCTCCAGAATGGGATGACCGCTCGGACACGGTGAAAGATCTGGTGCGTCAGAAGGGAAGGATCTGCTGGAGTTCAAGGCTATTGTGTGCCAGTGGAGTGATGTGGTTAGGGTGTCATTGATCAGTAAGGTAATTCCATAAGTCAGCTGTACCATGACGAATGTGCCTTCTTTTTTCTAAAAAAAAAAAAAAAAAAAAAAAATGTAGATTTCTCGGCTGCTTGTGGTGAACCCAGAGAAACGATACACAGCCACAGAAGCCTTAAACCACCCCTTCTTTCAAGAGTATGTTGTGGAGGAGGTGCGGCACTTTAGTCCCTACAGAAAGTTCAAGGTAAGCCCAATATTACACCAGATTGCAGTTGCCTTTTCCAAAAACTGATCTTGCATTTACATTTATTTAGCAGACGCTTTTCTCTAAAGCAACTTCCAATGAACTCTGTAGTGTTATCAGCCCACACACCTTATTCACCAAGGTGACTTACACTGCTAGATATGCTTACAAAGGGTCATTAAGCCATACATCAGTGAAACACTCACACACTATGAGGGAAAATGAACAGCATGTCTTTGGACTGAGGGAGGAAACCCACGCAGAGACAGTGAGAACATGCAACTCCACACAGACTGAGCGGGGATCGAACCGACATCCTCTCGCACCAACCAGGCGCTGAGACTGTAGTGTTACTTGCTGTGCCACCGAGTCTTAAATCCTGAAAAGTCCTCTCTTCTTAATTGTCCCAGGTCATCTGCTTGACAGTTCTTGCCTCAATGCGCATTTACTGTAACTATCGGCGGGCCAAGCCCGTCACCAAAGAGGTGATAAGGAGCGACCCGTATGCTGTGAAGCCCATCCGCAAACTGATCGACGCCTGCGCCTTCAAGATCTATGGACACTGGGTGAAGAAGGGCCAGACACAGAATCGGGCAGCTCTTTTTGAAAACAGCCCCAAAGCCATCTTACTTTCAATAGCAGCAGAGGAAGCTCCACTCAGCATGTGGTAATGCAACGGTCTGACCAGTGAACCGAATGACGTCTTAATTGAGAAACGAAGGGGTGTTAGCTAATAGAATGTTCTGGTTGTTGCATATTAGCAAGTGACATACACAATTCTCTTTATTAAAAAAAAAGATTTTATGAATCCAGTGACATTCTAATGAGTTTACATAATGATTGTTTATGTATGTTCTCTGCCTTGCCAGACCATGGGCCAGATACTTGTTTGGTGTGCTACTTTTTAGGTACTGTTCAAGCATTTATCCTACTTGAAGTTGCATGAACTTAAAACTTATTGAGAGTATAGACTTGACCTAGGTTTTTAATGAATGCTGGAAGCATGGATGGTTTAAAAAAATTAAAAACAAATGCTATTGTATCAATAGTAATTGTTAAAATATTTATCTTTTCTATACTAGCTCATGCAATGGGTATAATTAATACCTACTTCAGATACTAGGTTTCTAAACAGCCTAACACATTTCTTGTAACTGGGTTTTCATTCAGAATGTGAACTGCCATTCTTTTTTATACCAACCTCACTGGAGCTAAACTGCTTGTCTAAATGGTGTTAGATGTACTATTAAGACAACTTATTAAAATACATTGAGTAATACATAAATGTACTAGTGTCCTGGTTGGTCAAAAACCATTTTAAAGCCATTCAATTTCAGAATTTATATCCTTTGAGTTGTCTGCCACAATGCAAGTATCAACAGCCTAACCTGGCTTCTTTTAGATCACCCTTTCAACAGTAAATATGTTTTGCTGGTATTCCAGTCTGAATATAACCAAACTATAAACACAATTCCAGGGCAAAACTAAGCTTTATTGGGTATAAAGAAGGGAAAACTGTTCTGTACACTTCAGTGCCATAGACAAGTCTCACTTTGTGGTTAGAGGACAAACCACTTCCAAGAGGGGAAAAACAGATTTTTACTGATACAGGATACCACCAGGACTGCAACTGAGTTCAACCAATCCCTCTTCCCACTGAAGACATCCAAAGTGCTGGAAGTGGATGCTTTCGGTCAAACTACCTCCATCAGGCTGTGTGGCCTTAGCCCTTCAGTGATGACATGCCAGCTCTCATGATCTCATCCACCAAAAGAATATTGCTTGCGATGACAGTGCTGTGGAAAGAGGTGCCCCACACAGGTCACACACTGCTTTCCTCAGGAAGGTGTTTGGGCTATTCATTTTATAATTGTCACAATATTTTTGTCTTACCATGAATGCAAGAGCTGTTTCTTTACACTATAGTTGTCCCACACGCCTGCCTCTCCTGCCACCATTGGTTCACCTTTGAAAAATTGAAATCAGAATAAATTTAATACATTGGATTTGAGGCTTGGCAAACTCAGTCCTGCATCCCACTTTAAAGTTTGAGCTTCACCTGTGTTGAGGTCCACACCAATGAGCTGTCCTGACTCTTTATATTCTGTCTGAAGTTTCACAAGTGTCTCTTGGGGATCGTATCCAGAGTTTTGTGCCAGAACCTATATAGCAGAAAGACTGTTACAGCCCTTCCGTAGGTGAAGAGAAATTTAATTTAATTTAATAATGATAAATTTTACCTTAGGAATGACCAGCAAAGCATCAGCAAAGGCCTGCACTCCAAGCTGCGCACGTCCCTTCACATTGGGCTTGTGTTTCACCAAAGCATCTGCCACTGCTACTTCAAAGGCCCCAGCTCCTGAAACGACACTGCCTATGGAGGAAACAAAACCGTAGTGTCACAAAATCACACGTGAAAGAAAGAGGACAACTTGCGCATTGTATGTTACCATCTAAAGAAATACTACAGTTGCTAAATAAATGACTTCAATTACATTTTTAGTAATCTGAGCAAGCTTAAGTTGATAATGTTTGTGCATGAGAGTGAGGGGGACATACCATCCTCAATAGCATTCTTGACAGCCCGCAAACCATCCCTCACTGCATCCTTGATCTGTGTGAGAGTGTGCTTGTTGGGCCCCTTCACCAGCAGTGTCACCGACCGAGGGTTGCTGCACTTCTCAATGAAGGTGTACTTCTCTTCCCCCTGTACCACATGACACAATCCATGAGTTAAATGAAGGTAAGCAGTAGTGTTATGAAACTAGGGGTCCATCCAAGACAGTTCAAAACACTTGTCTCTATACAGTAACGCATGAAATTCCTGTTCCACCCAAAACCACCTAAAACATTTTACTCAGTGCCCTTATGCAAGGCATCTTATGTTGACCATACCATTAATATAAACTAGCATAGTGAAGAATAAACCAGCTAATTCTTTCAGTATACCACACTGTATTTCAGGACATTGGTGTACTTACAAGTGTGTACTCGTATACAAGACCGGCATGTCCCAAGCATTCTGGTGTAAGGTCGTCTACAGAGTTCATGGCAATACCTCCACAAGCCAGAGTGAGTCTGGAACAAAACAACAGATGCAGCTCTGTTTGGTGTATTGTGGACAGTCAGTTTGCTCAGCCTTTCCACTGGATGTGTGTTGTACTCACTCATCTTTATGGTAGGTGAGATGTTGAGCTCTCACCACCAGTTACACAGCATGAGTGAAAGATAATATTGCATGGTGTCTGACTGCACATACTACTGACAGAAGCAATGCAGAATTCAGCCATGCCTGTGACATCCTTTATAATAATAATAAAAAAAAAAAATCACATGTTTCTTTGGGTTCCATGCATATGTGGATCCTGGAACTCCTAGCCAAAGAGGAACGGGCCAGAAGGGGTCTATCACAAAATTACAATTCCTAACCAATTTCACACATTCCAAATGTTAAAGGGGTAGAAGAGGCCTTTTGATCCAACTTCTTAATCTAAGCTCCATCTTTTGGCCTAATAAGATGTAAGCACTCTACTAACAAAAATCATCCATACTCTACCTTTCCATGTTTCTTCTCTTAGCTCTGCGGAGAGCCACAATACCCTCTTTTGCCAGAGCGTCCAGGGAGAACGGATCAATGCCCTGGCCAAGACAAGTAAACCTTTAATTCTGCGAAGTGGATGATTTCATCTTTAAAATGCACGCAGACAAATTGTACTGGTCCGCTGAATACATGTAGAAGAAACAACAGCTCTCCTAATGCAGAGGTACAGACCACACTTTCCTGTGGCACAGGTCAATAACCAAGGGAGCTACAAAGCACACATGGGTGTTCCCTGTGCACAGTTAGATGAGATGAGTATTACACGAGATGAGTGGCACAAATAGAACAGACTATTACCATTACCATTTTGTGCCTAAAAATGTTATTGCCAGTAATTTGTGCATTTCATATAAAACATGATGCTGCTATAACACAAAATAAATTGTACTTTCAAGAACAAATACCTTCTGATTGATGACAACAAACCCTTTGGTACCATCTTCACAGACTTTTTTCTTCAACTCAATAATCTTATTAACACGCTCTTCAATGAATTTCCTCTCAGCTTTCACCAGTTTCTCCCTTTCATCAGCACTCTTGTAGAAAAAGCCAGAGTTGACTTCCCTGAAATTAAAGTGGTAATCTGAGCACAGTTCAAGCTATTCTCTACGATTTAAAATAAAATAAAATAAAAAAAAAAGCTTGGGGCAACTTTTCATAACATGATCAATTCAGACCTTCACTGGTAACACTTCTAAATAAAACTTTCAACAGTTGTACCAAACCCTAAATACTAATTTATATATACATACGTCTTTTCATATTCCAAGGAAACGTTGCAAGTTAGCACATAAGCATCCTCAACTCGCTTTTTCATATCAGGATGGCGGGCACCATGGTCCAGTACCAAGCCTTTTATCAACCTGCAAGACAACAGGGAGATTTTTTACGATTAGAATGTTACAAAATGTTGTACAGTTAAGTATTCTGTGGCATCTGGAAGACATCGCAATATCATAACTTACGTTGTATCACTTTCTGTTTTGTGTTTCATTTCCATTATTTCGATCATGAAAAGATCAATGGGTTCATCTGGTTTCCGAATTGCAAGAACAGCATCGACCACGGCCTAAAAAGAAGCAAAGGCAAGGTTACACCCAGTATCATCTTTGGTATCACAACCATATCTGCACAAACTGCCATTTCTTTGCAGTACAGTATAAGAATCATATCAATCACTCTCATACAAAAAATGGCAAACATATACACATCTTCATTAGGCACAATCTCCTAACGTGTGTCCTTTAACAGTGCACACACCAGGTACGGTCACCAAAGGCACCCATATCAGCCTCACCTCAGTCAGGAGGTCAGCCAGCTCTGTGTGGACCTTGGTTCTCAGGGATGTCCGGGCCACATTGACAAGCATCTCTCTGTCCATCTCTTTAGTCACTTTCACATTCTCCAGCACTTCCAAAGCCTTCTCTTTCGCTGCCTCAAATCCTTCAACTATTATTCTTGGATGAAGACCCTAAGCACAAAAGGGCTGGGTTAATTATTCTATAAACAAAAGCAAAATTTCAAGTTTGAGAAACAATACTGTAATAATATATTACAATGCGAGAATCATAATCGATCAGTACTATCTTCATAGAAGACCTTACCTCAGAAACATAGAGGTCCGCCTGCTTAAGGAGCTCCCCAATTATAAGCACATTGGAGGTGGTTCCATCGCCTGTTATGTCATCCTGTGCTGTAGCCACTTTAGCGATCAAAGAGGCTGTTGGATGCTGAATTTGCTAAGAAAAATCAAACAGTGTTTCAAAATCCTAGAAACATGTATTACAAGAAATGACTTATCCTCTATTTATATGATTCATATTTTAAACATTATGAAAGTCAGTTACAAATTTTCAAACATACCCTTTTTTGGTTTAAGTGGTATTTTCTTTGCTAGCTTAAAATTTCTGTTGAAGAGGAAAAGAATGGCCTGCATTTCTGTTTATTACCATCAGTTGGAAACAAAACACGCTCACAAGTGTGTGGGTTGGGGAAGGTGGAGCTGTGCAAGACAAGTTTTCATCTTCATTCATTCTTTATTATAGCTATACTTGAAACTTTTACAGAAGCTAAAGAGCGAGTGAGCAGAGGTACGTCTCTATTATTACACAAATTGGAAATGCCCCAAAGCTGACAGACGTGTTTATATGATGAATTGGTTGTTTCTTTTCTCCTGTCAGATGAGATGCAAAGCTAGTATTTAAGTCAAACACCTTACATTCCCACATAATCCTCCCTTACGCTCCTGTGCCACCTGAAGTGCGGGAGGAACACAACACAGTCTTGCATGTATAAAGCAGAACACAACCCACTGATGAGGAAGATGTGGAGATCATATATTTTTATTTCCAGTCATTTTAAAGCATACTATATGTTGCTAAAAGTTATTAAAAGATAATGACATGAATTGGTGTCTTGGCCACAGTGTTCCCCGTTTAAGACCCGATGTTTCCAGTATGAAGGAATACTGAGACACTGCATTGCATGAATTTAATCTAAACAAAATAAATTAAGTTTTAAGGAACATTTTTAATTCACTGTTGCTTTACCTGATGTTTGTAATGGAACCTTCTGTATGAACAAATCAAGGGTTGGGCTGAATTGCTCAGCTTTTGTAGACCGTGAACAAGTTGAGTTATATAGACTTCCGACCAAAATCCCGTTTCTCAACTGACATTTACATTTTATTCATTTAACTGAGTTTCTGAAAAGCGACTTACAATATTGAGGTACAAGTGTATTGTGTCATCTTCTGCATCCAATTAAACTACTTTAATGCATTAGTTTAATGAAACTGGATACTGTCAAACTGATAACAGCAGAGAATGTTTATGATTAGTAAACACTCAAAAACGAAAATTGTGGCGGTCCGATGAATACATGTAGAAGAAACAGCAGCTCTCCTAATGCAGAGGTACAGACCACACATTTCTGTGGCACAGGTCAATGACCAAGGGAGCTACAAAGCACACATGGGTGTTCCCTGTGCAGAAACAATACAGTTTAGAAAAAAACACCAAAACAGAACTGACATCAAATCATGACACCATCTTAACATTATTACTACCTCCATTGAAAAAAGGAAGAGAGAGGGAAGAAAAAAAAATTACTTACCATTTCATGCAACAAGACATTGCCGTCCTTGGTGAGCTTTATGTCTCCAGCACCAGACACAAGCCTGAGACAACAGAGCAGTTTAACCAGTTAGAGACAAAAGTGATGATGATGCACAAAAATCAGGGACTTGTGTGTTATTATTGCTGTTCTTTCTTTATCTAATACCTTTCCAAGGCAACTTAATGTGAAATAATCAGCTTTGAAAAATGTACCCATTTATATATAGCTTGGTACTGTTACTGTATCAGCTCAATGCAAGTTCCTCGGTCAAGTGATTTTAGCAGAATTGGATACTGAAGCACCAGTCTGATCTGAGAGATGGTGAGACAACAGCTCTAACACAAAACAGTACACCACCTGCTGTCCATGGTACCAAGGAACTGAAAGTGTAAATACTTTCACTAATGACAGTAAGTCGACAGAAGAATTAGCTACAAAAGTATGATAAAACGTGAACCACGTGTCCGTCGTACAGTAGTGTACAGTACCCCACCCCACCCTCCAGAGCCGCGCCTCAGTCCCTCACCGTTATTTCAAGCAAGTTTTACAACTACGTTTTAGAGGAAAGGAAAATTGAAGAATCCACTATCATGGTTTAATGATTATCTGTATCGTCATGTGTAGCTGCATTAGTCACGAAAACGCACACATAGTCTGTCAATGAATGGCCAGTTCACGTAGTAGGCCCGAGCGCTGCTAAGTCAGTTAGCAATTCAGCCTCTTTATCCACCAAGAGGGACAATGAAGACCCAGCGACGCGACTATTGTTCAATACCGAGAAAATGCAAGCAACTAGGAATAAAGTGTAGGAAGTGCAGCGGAAGGTGAGCCGGCCAGGATCGTAGAGCTAACAAAGACGCCTCATGCTCGAGACTGGGGCGCCATACTGATACTCACATTTTCATGGTTCCCTTCGGACCCAGGTTGCTCTTTAGCACATCCTGAAGTCCACGAGCAGCGCTGATGTTAACGGCCAGAGCAGCCTGTGCTCGAGCCACCTCAGCTTTCGGATTGAGCGCTTTGACAGCGGCCATGGTAATTAAACGTGCACTAACCAAGCGAGAGGCGAAACGAACAGCTTGGAGAAACAGGCCCTCACCGGTTTCTAGAACACTCTGCTCTAACACATGCGGCGCTTTTTCTGGGTACGTCCTCCTGATTCTCATTGGTCAATCCAGCAAAGCCGACTATCCGCGGTTGATGATTATTGGCCATTGGAAACTGTCATTCACTTCTCCCATACGTCATCACGTTGCAAAAAACGTCAATTTTACGCACACGTCGTGCATAGATCTGTATTCATTTGCCTCGAATTAATCTCTTCATAGTCGATGCGTGGTTGACACGTAACGACACGCAGTGGTAAGAGAGACATCGGTCAGGAAGTGTTGTTTGAATTACTGTCCTTCACAGTGATGAGTTTTCTTTCTGTCAGCAATATTGACAGGTGCGATATATCCGCTTATGTTATTTATAGGTATATTATTGTATTTACTGTATGAAATATTAAAATAAATGTTTTCTTCTTAAATGCCCACCCCCAAAACGGTGGGAATTTCTGCTACAGTTTCTGAGAAGTGTCTTAAAAACCGATCTGGGATCGGATTATCTCAACATTTATTCTCCCTTAATTGCTGAGTGAGTAAATGGAACCGTTCCTAGGTCAGTGTGTGGCGCCGGGGACGGAGGAGGGCGGTCTTTCGGCAGCCTGCGTTTCCATTCGCTCAGCTGTTCCCTGCGTCCGTCTTTATGAACCGCGATCGATGAGCTGAAACTGTAACCGAGAAGATCTCGTGCAAGAGTGACTGCATGTATAATAAAAAGACTATTTTTCAACTTCAGAATTTAAAAAAAAAATTGTTCGTTGCGTGCCAGCTGCCTTGCAAGATCTAAATTTCATGCTGGCAAGGAAGAACTTTCCAAATTCAAGGTAATACTACAAGAGGAGTTCAGCGCGGCTTGTCTCTGACATTAATTTTGCACGTTGGTTATTAGTTGCACAAAATGCGTGTTGCGCGTCTGACATATAGTGTGTGTTGTGCACTATGGTGTAAACAACAGCATATTGCTGCACGAATTCGTAAATGTGCGCCTTCGCTGGCATCGCTGCTTTATGCCATGTCTAGGTGTCTTTTTTTCATGACGGGTGATGCAATCTTGAGCCAGATGAATAACGCACATGATAAAGTGAGTTCTGTCAGACTTAGTTATTGCTTTTACAGGTGTAAGTGGTCTTCAGTGCAGTTCATACGTGCATTAAGACCCAAGCGAAAGAAAACTTGTTGCACACTGCACAACATTATATGATTGATGATGGCAGAGTAGTAAATATTAAAAGACGTGGTTAATTCCCTGCTGCTCTGATTTTTCGGCGCAGAGTGTAGTTTTGCAATGACTTTTATCCCTGTGGGATTTTAAGGGGGGAAAAAAGTTCTTAAATTCGAAATTCTTGAAGTTTGCGCCCACACTCCCCTGGCACGCTTTCCACGGACCATACACACACAGTCACAGTGCCCGGCCCGTGCGTTACTTGGCAACCTCGACCACTTGCGTGCCCGTCTCGTGACCTAGTTAACTTCGTCTTCGTTAAAATTTACGCGAAAGAAGGAAGGGAGGGAGGGGGAGCAGTTACGACCGCCGCGCCGCGCCGGCATGCCATGGGCCATGCTGCACAGAACGTGTACATGATTATGTACAGTATTTCCGCGTGTTACCCTGGCTGTGGCGAAGTGTGGCACGGCGGGTCGGGAGCAGAGATCGCCGATCGGGCCTTTGAACGCTGAACCGATGTCAAGCTCTTTCCTTCCAAAAATAGTTTCCAGGAGGCTGATCGGGACCATGACAACTTTGGCGCAGACCAAGGAGTTGTTCCGCGGCGCAGATGCCGTCTGCTTCGACGTTGACAGCACCGTGATCCGGGAGGAGGGCATCGACGAGCTCGCCAAGTTTTGCGGAGTGGGCGACGCGGTCACGGAAATGTACGCTTCTGTCGCACAGCCTCAGCGCTCCCCCCGCTGCGGAACGGGAAAAACCTGATTTCGTTCATTCATTCGTTCATTTTATGTTATTTTATTTATTTATTTATTTGTTTGTTTATTTTTAAATGCGCCTAAATCTTTCACAACTCAAGCACTGCAACCTTGCCTTTGATCTAGGTCATGTAACAATGTTTTTTTTTCCGTCAAAGGCCTGTGATGTATGATTTTTGGCGGCGTGGGAAAGGAACCCACATCCATGGTGTTGGGTCCCACGTGGTCGGAACCACGGCAGGCCTGTTTTTTAGACTTTTGCAGCCACCCACCAAAGTTCTACTCACTCTAAAACGCACCGGTTGCAAATGATGTGGAATGTAGGGCTACAGTGTTTGCGCCACTTTATTTGTTTTTATTTGTTTAGCTGATGCTTTTGTCCAGACGTATGATTTTGGTTTTGCTCTGTTTACAGTGATTTGCACTTTACACTTGTAAAGCAGGGTACTCTCATTGTATCAATTTACGGTAAGTACACTGATCAGGGTGTACTATGGCAGGAGGTGGGATTCAGTCCAGGACCTTCAGATTCCAAAGTAACAGCTCTTAGCGCCACTTTGCTTGCTTCCCCGTTAGGTTTTCATCATTGATGCTGTCAGTTGTATTTTGTTCAAAACAAGTTAATCGATGACAGTATTTGTAATTTCAGGACTCGCAAGGCAATGGGTGGGTCAGTCTCATTTAAAACGGCTTTGACTGAGCGCCTGTCCATTATACGATGCTCTCGGGAGCAAGTGAACAAGCTGATTACAGACCACCCTCCTCAGCTGACTCCAGGTATTAAGTAAGTCAAAGTGGGTTTCACTTAGTCTGTCATACAACTGGTATGTATGTATGACGTCAATTGATGTATTAATTTTTATCAGAGAGAACAAAGAAAATACCTTCATGTGGTGTAACATCTAAACAAATATAGTTTTTAAATTAAGAAGGTTGAACTTGTTTGATTTTTAGGGAGCTGGTGAACCGTCTGCAGCATCGTGGAGTGAAGGTCTTTCTAATCTCTGGTGGCTTTCGCTGCATTGTGGAACATGTGGCCACACAGCTCAACATCCCCCTCCACCATGTTTATGCCAATCGTCTCAAGTTTTACTTCAACGGTGAGTGCAACATCTGAGTTAGGGTTAGAGACTAAATAATTCCTAGAAATAGCCACTGTGTGGCCTGTTAGTGTATCACCACTCATTTACACTCACACACTGTCAGTAACCTCTTGTCCAACACAGGGTCATGGTGATCCAGAGTCTATCCCAGAGCACAAGGCTTGAGGAAAGGGTACAAAATTATAATAAATTATAATAAATAATAATTAATTAACACACACACACACACATTTTCTGAACCGCTTGTCCCATACGGGGTCGCGGGGAACCGGAGCCTAACCCGACAACACAGGGCGTAAGGCCGGAGGGGGAGGGGACACACCCAGGACGGGACGCCAGTCCGTCGCAAGGCATCCCAAGCGGGACTCGAACCCCAGACCCACTGGAGAGCAGAACCCGGTCCAACCCATTGCGCCACCGCACCTCCAATAATTAATTAATTAATTAATAGAATAATTTAATAATAAAAACTATTTATTAAATTCCAGTCCATCACAAGGCAATCCCTCTCTCTCTCACTCACTCACACATACACACACACACACAGACTCACATTCATCCATTCACATATACACACTACAGGCTGTTTAGAGTCATTGCTGTAGTTGATATTTGTGTCTTTGGAATGTAGAAGGAAACCCATGTGTTAAGTGTATATTTCTTTTAATGCAGGAGAGTATGCAGGTTTTGACGAGACACAACCAACTGCTGAGTCTGGTGGTAAGGGCAAGGTGATCAGCATGCTGAAGGAGATGTATGGCTTTGAGAAAGTGGTCATGATTGGAGATGGTGCTACAGACATGGAAGCCTGTCCTCCCGCAGTAAGTGAACACCACTAGTACATTCACATCTGTTAATAAACCAACATATCTTTAGTATTCGGGCTGTATTGTCATTGTTTGCAGAATGCTTTCATTGGATTTGGTGGAAATGTCATCAGGCCGCAAGTGAAGGAGAAGAGCTTGTGGTTTGTTACAAGCTTTGGGGAGCTTCTTAAAGAACTGGAGAAGATTTAAAAGGAGATATGTGTGTTATGTTACATAATGTACACAAGACACTGTGCTTTTATTAATTTTTTTTGATGCAAAATACTTTTTTGATTATTATCTGTACTGTAGATCAGAGGATGTTCAACCAGTTAAGGTGCAGCAGTTAATACATTTCCTCAGTAATAGAGATCAAAAAGCTTACCAGTTGATTATTTTTCATATATAAATGTTTAATTGTAATGGTGTAAATGTGAGACTAAAATGAGCAATCACACAGACCATTCTTGTACTTGACTAGGTCACTTAACATGTTTGTGAAGGAATATTTATTCTTGTTTTCTTTGGACTAATGTTATACTATGAGAAAATAATAAGCTAGAACATCTTTAAGTGATTTAAAATATTTTTGGTACTGGTGAAACACTAATAAACCTTTCTGAAAGATGACTGTGTAATCAAATACCTTTACCAATACGCATTCTCGGCATAGGAATGACTATACAATATCACTGAAAACATTTTAATTTAGGTTTTAAATATTTGTTTTGTACATCACCTTAAATGTATTTTCCTGTTTATGTTAACTACTGCAAGTGCAATTTCCCAAACCAAAAACCAAGCGAATATGTACGGTAATATGTAATTCAGGACACTTAATGAGAGTTGTTAGTAAATTACAGCTGGTCAAGAAATATAACGGAAAGAATTTCATTGACAAAATATGTTTTAAGCACCATTACTAGACCTGTACATGAGTATGACCAACAGAGATAAGTCTTCAGCATGAAATTATTTCAGAAAAAACAGGAATGCAGGGATGCTTCCACAAGTAAATCAGAAAATAAAACATGTTTAGCTGACACTTTCCTCTAAAACAAATTACAGTGATTTACTCATCTATAGGGGGATGTGGTGGCACAGCAGGTTTGGTCTATGCCTGCTCTCAGGTGGGTCTGGGGTTCGAGTCCTGCTTGGGGTGCCTTGCGGTGGACTGGTGTCCTGTCCTGCATGTGTCCCCTCCCTTTCCAGTCTTGTGTTGCTGAGTTAGGCTCCGGCTCAGTGTGACCCTGCTCAGGACAAGTGGTTTCAGTCAGTGTGTGTGTGTGCCCATCTATACAGTTGGGTAACTTTTACTAGAAAAAAAGACAAGCTCAACTCGTAATATAATAAGGAATGAGGGGTTTGGGTACTCGAAACCCCCCGTTATATGAAGGATTTTGAGCAATGATGGGAGAGCGCACTTCAAACTTACCGAAAGCCAAACCACTCCACTACCTGTAGTCCTTTTACCTCTTACCGTTCTATCTTGTACTGTCGAAGTAGGAACGTTGTGTCTCCTTCTCCCAAAAGAGAAGGAATGCTTGTCACAGCTGACGTTAAGTGGATGAAAGCACTTCAAGCTTCATTTTCTACCTGTCGGTCTGTGATAGAACTATATAACTATTACTTAATGCCATATATTTAAATATATTTTCAGTGTAATCTTTATACTTGAAAATATACTTATTTATCAGTGTTTATACCTAGAATAAACACATCCCAGACCTGAAATAGTGAATAAATATACTGTGTTTCCTAAAGAGGTTTGAAAAGGTTTTGTTTTCTCTGCAGCCATCTGTGAAATGGCAGGCAGTGTCCAGTTAGGAAAGGTATCAGGTTTAAGATAGAAACAGCTGGACCCAAGTTTACATTTACATTTACATGTATTCATTTAGCAGACACTTTTGTCCAAAGCAATGTACATCTCAGCAAAAGTTACAGACTTTTTTATTCCCATACCATTAATATTTCCCACACCAACAATTAATTTAAAAAAAGTCCAAAATTAGATGTAAAGAAAAGCATCAGCGGGTTTTCACTCAAAAAGCTAGGAGCAAACAGACTCACCATTCTCATCCATCTCTGCTCTCTTCAAAAGAGCATCTGTTAGGCTTAAATAACCAAACCCGATTACAGCTGCTCCTTAAGAAGCCCTCATCCAGGTGTAGTGTTTTGACAAGGAAATCGGAGCGGCTTAGGTTTCTGCCTTTCCCACCATGGTGAAATATTCGTATTGTAATTTGCCGTGATTTCGGTTAAAGTGCTTATTTTCCTTCTCATCTAAAAGAGTTTACAGAGATGATCTTACTGTGAACCAACAGTACGTAATGTACTAAAAGCTTTTTTTGTGTGGTGAGTTGGAGAATTAAAAAAAGGGACAAAACTGCAAAAGAAGCAGTGAAGATTCTTAAGAAGTTTCAAAACCATGAGCCCCTGAAACCTGAAGCTGCCTGGAATCAGAGTATGCTATGTTCCAGGCTGTTGCAGTGGGGAAAACATAAGGGGAACTGTAATTCTTGAGTCCTGTGTGAATGGAACTGTGATGATAGTTAAAATAGCAAACTCTGCAGTTTATAATTCCTTTGACAAAATGCATTTAGACAAGGCTATGAATGGATGAATTATGCCAAATCTCCTGCTGTTGGGAGTACAGTGATCCTGCCTTGAATTGCCCATACACCATTTGCCTTCACGTTGACACGTTGCATTCCTGGTGTCCTCCCTTGACTGCGGGTGTTTGTCCATCGAAACAAGTTTTATCATTGTCTTAATCATGCAAAAGCTGCCGAGCCATATTTTCATTTTTATGGCAAGTCTATTCACATGGTATAGTCAGAGCAGTGTACGATTTCTCCATCTGTTTTACCTGTTGCACTTGCACAGGATTACGAAACACTGTAAGTTACAGAATGTCTTTTAGTGGATTGACCTTTTTAACTGACATTACAATATTGTACTATTTAGTTACTTTCTAACAATTAGATATGTAACCAAATCAATTTTAATCGTATTTCTAAGTAGTATAACAGCAAGGCACAATCAAACAATCAAATGTACTGTAGGACTTCTTAAACGTGTGGTGGAGGTTTCTTACCGCAGAGGTGGTACATCAAGTACAGGTTTCCTGCCTGTGAGATGAATCCTCCCACAGCATTATGGTTCTCCCACTGGTATAAGATGGCCTGCGCCCTGTAAACCAGGTGGTGAGTCACAGCACTGGACAAACTGCAACCACTGAACTGGACTCTACCTTGGTGGGCATCCAGAGAAGATCTAAGTGCTGGGAGCCAAGACTGTAGATACGAATCCATATCTCTGACCTTTCCACTGAAGTCTTTTTATGACTAGTGTTTAGTGCCGATACAAGCAGACTAAGTATTGTCAAAATGTTTGTGAGTCACCTTTATTTTGTTTGCTTCATCAGAATCTTTCCATTTTTAAAAAAACATAGATTGATGGCTGCAGTAGATGTGTAAAGAAATACCTTTAAATAGCAGTTTTGGGGCTTTTTCTGATTAAATAATTACAAGTGTGTTGGAATCCATATTATTTAATAATTAGTACAATAATTTACATCTGAAATATTTATCATCATGACAAGCAGAGTGAAAACCAAAATTATTAAAAATTATTGCAGTCACATTGACTATAAAGTTAATGAATATATTGTGAGCTGGTGGGTGGTGAAGCCATGGCATGGGGCAGGGATGAAGTTTATGGAACCCTCCACACAGCCAATTTCATGCCAATATCAAATAATGAAGTCCACTAGACAATCAGTCCAGGACATTTGTAATTCATTTTAGGTGACATATTTTCACCCAAGAACATTTTTTTCATACAAAATAATGAGAAATAAGAATAATTCCCTCAACAGAAATTCATCTAACAGTGATTTCATGAACAAAGGTTATGTGAGGAATGGGTGTATAAGAAAGAGTTAAAAGATAATCCCAGCAGTACTATAGCCAAAAATGAGCAGTAGACAAAAATGTTAACTAGGATAAGATGTTTTACTGTCACTCACTCACTGTTGATAACCACTTGTCCTCAGACAACATTGTTGTGGTCCAGAGAGGATTCTGGAAGCACATGGCACTAGGCTAGGTAGGGTGTATCAGCATAGTTGTTGTCAGACACTGGGAAGTTGACCCTTAACATCTCACCCACAGCTGGTAGGACCTCAGCTCATAGACACTATGTCCCTTTCTTGGGAGGGGCTCATTCCAGCAAGCATGGATGTTTCATTCTGAACTCCAGCAGCAGCTCCTTCCTCCAGGACAGGAGCATCTTCCCCCTTTTCTGTCTTGTATTACAGGAATTCCTGTTGAAGGTGGGTGAGGGTGCATGAAGGGTCACAGTAAAGACACACCAGTGTTTGGAAAGCGGATGTTGTCCTTATCTTATTGTACTTCAGTTTTTTTGAAGCATCAGTAAGAGCAGAATGTCCTCCTTGATGCTGCCAGATATGAACTACTGCAGATTAGAGAAGCTGAAAAATTGCACTCCAGTGGACAGTGCTCTTCAGTTTCAAGTGTCCTTTGTATTGTACCTAATGAAAAGTTGATTTAGAAGAGTCTCCGAGAGTGAAGCATTGCTCTTAAATTTCATCAGTAAGGCAAATTGTTCATTTACTAAAAATTACAAATGCCCATCCATCCATCCATCCATCCATCCATTTTCATTAATTGTTTATCCTGTTCTGGGTTGCAGAGGTCTGGGGAATATTCCAGAATCACTGGATACAGTGCTGGGGGGATACACCGTGGACGGGACACTAGTCCATTGCAGGGTGGCCACAAACACACACAGTCAGTCAGTCAGTCATTCACACACTACAGGCAATTTAGTGACCAGTTCACCTGAACCGCATGTCTTTCGACTGTGGGAGGAAACCAGAGTCCCTGGAGGAAACCCACACAGACAAAGGTAAACACATGCAAACGCCACACAGACCGAACCAGACTCAGACTCAAGCCCAAACAGCACATGATCTTTACGCGTCAAGTCACTCGAACCAACTGTCTTCTTGATTTCTACTGGAAGATGCTGTCGGACTTCTGAAAAAAATGCAGTAAAACAGCTGCAAAAACAGAGACTTTGGACCCGTGAAGTGAATCAACAACTGTCTATCGGGAGAAGGAAACGTAGGACGGTTTCGAGGCCCTGGGAGACGAAAGAAACGGCTGAGCGGGCAATCGCGCCGTCGAGCACGGCAGCGCGGATGCATCACGACTCCCGGCATGCAGGTTCGGACGTGGGTTCGACTCTCGTTCACTTTACGTGCCGTTCGCCTGTCCTCGCTAAGCGCGTGTGTGGCTTTCCTCCAGGTGCTCCAGACTCCAAATTCTGCATAAGGTCACGTGCGCTCGTGTGGGTGAATAAGTGCGTCACTGCCCTGTAAGGACGGGCGTCCCATCCAGGGTGTAAATTAAGACAAAGCGATGGTGCGTTCAGGTGTCGGTCTCCTCTTGAAACGAGGCCCTCCCTCGCACAACCGCAGCGGAGCTCGACTCGCCACGTCGCCCAGTGACTGCAGGGCGCGCGCAGCCGTGACACTCTGCCGTTGCAGGGATTGTACTGTCCGCCAGATGGCGACACATTTCACTTTACCTTCGCTGCCATGTCCGGTAACAGGTATTCCTTCGTGCTCTTGTAAATCTATTAAGTTAGTTATCATTTGCCGCTGTAAAATGTAGCGTTTAGAAGCAAATTATTTGCCTGCATATATACATACATACATATATATATAAGAAAGACTGAGCAGGTACTGCCTGTGAAGTACCACAGTACCACATCGTCACATTTTTCATTTAGCTGACACTTTTCTCCAAAACGACTTACGGTATTCAATAATGTACTGAGAATTCGTTTCCCATTTATTTTAATGTTTGCTGGAGCGATTTAGGGTAAGTACCTTGCCGGGTACTACAGCCTGGTGGACCAAACTGAGGCAACAAATGTTGAATGAATAACCACTAGGCTACCAGCTGCTCCTAACTAAGCACGAAAAAGGCTCAGAAACGCTAAAACATGGAATGGCTTTTATAACCTTTGAAAATATACAGTCCCTGCAGTGTTTTATTTTTACTGCCCGCCCTTCGTCATGTACAAGAATCACCACTTTTACATGTTCGGAAATTTTTAGTCATTTCTTTTCAAGATGAAGTCGGGGCGTCTCGCCTTGTCCACCATGTGGCGCCAAAGCTCCGTAGTAGCGAGCGCGCTTTTAGCGGCCGCGCTGCCGCGAGTCCCGAACGCAGAAACTCGTCCGTTGTACTCAGAAAATAAAACTCTGCCTAAAACCTACATGGCTGTTGTATATTTGCACGGCGTCTTTTAAGCGCTCCTCTCCTTTTGCTCCCTGCAGTTGTCACTCGCGCTCTTGTATACAAGTATTATTTGCACGGCTGTTGTTCACCACAAATGACCAGTGTAACTGTTCTGTATCTTGTTACTGTCCTGTCCTTCACCTGTGTCTTCTTATATTGCATCATGTTTAGTGCCGAACCACAGCCGTCTCCACCGTGCTCTATGCTCTACTAATATACTGTAGTAATACACTGTAACCTATACTGGCAATAAAGGGCTCCGAGTTCCGACCCAAGCCGTGTCAACAAAGTGGATGTCAAGGGGTCTAATCTTAGGACTTCCATGTTAAAAACCTATATTCGTAAAAAGCCTGTCATCATCAAGAAAATACACGTATATCCGTGATGAAATATTTAGTGTCTCTACATTGTACAGTTGTGTGCCTTCTTTTTACACAGTTAACTGTAATTTTTACTACAGCCCGTTGATGGTCATCCGTTAAAGTCTGTGAGTGCCGTATGTCGACCTCACATTATTTGTGTTCTCATGATCAGTGTAGTGTGTGTGAGGCTACTTTGCAATGGACTGACGTCCCATCCGGGGTGTACCCCCTTTAGCTTTGCGCCCAATGATTCCAGGATAGGCTCCAGCCCACCGCAACCCTGCTCAGGACAAGTAGTGATTGAACCTGGATGGATAGATTGTTATCAGTGCAAAGCATTAAAATTTTAAATACTGTGTTTCACCTGCAGGGCAGCAGGCAGTGTAGGGGTAGCTTTTGCATCTGGACTTGGAGGTTGCAAGTTTGAATCCCACTTCTGACTGTAGTACCCTTGACCAAGGTATGTACCTGAATTGCTAAAGTCAAAAAAATTCCCCGTTACTAAAAACGGATAAATAATTTTAAGTTGCACAATAATGTAGGCTGCTCTGGAGAAAAGCAACTGCTAACAGAGTAAATGCAGAATGAAAACTATATTCTAGTACTAGCATTTTTTCTGTCTTTTTTTCTGTTCATCTTTGACTGTTCATTTTTTGAGGCCTGTTTTCAGTTAAATCAGATATATGGTGCATTAAATACTTGCCAGCTTGGGAATTTGTGGGTACATTAAACTTGAATGTTGTTTAAGATTTGGTAATGAAGTGGAGACTCATTTGAAAATTTTCTTTAAGAACATTCCCGAAAATGGTTTTGATTAGGTCATCAGGAAGGTAAATTGTCATCGTCGGTGGCCTCTTGCAGGCCAAATGCCAGCCCTTTGCTTTGTTTCTGAACATTGACGTCTTCGATGCATCAAAAGTTGCGGCAGACTAACTTTCAAATCCTATCTGCAATCATTAGAGACATAAGGTACAGAGACCTTTTTGTTTCAAAATGAAGCTCAGGACTTGTATTCAAGCTTTCAACACAGAGCATAAGCTCAGGGTGTATATTAGACAAATGTTTGTCTTTCATTTATGTAATGAGTTTCGCTATAGGCATGTTGCGCAATATCTGGCAGACTATAATGTACAAAACAATTGCTCTGTGTTTTATGTGCGCCTATCAGTTGATGCTCAACTCTGTTTTTTTTTTTTTTTTCTGCCCCTTGGTTCTTTTGAATTCTCTCAGCCTTTTATGGTCACTCCATGAGGAATTAAATTGAAGTGGAGGGGGGATGCAAGGGTAAGAGTCCAGACATTCCAGCAGTTGAAGGAATGGGGGGAGGAGGTGCAGGGCATTCTGACAGTTGTGATTCTTGGCTCAGAGAACACCGGGCCTCAATCACCGCCTTGGCATGGGGGGCTGCAGCTCACAGCTGGGCATCTGAGTTTGACCACCCTCTCCACAAAACATGCAGATCTCTGCCAGGGAACAATTTGCCGCTCCCCATTTAGAACGTGCTCACGCTCTGTGGAAGACAAGACCTTTAATTGGGAACAGAGAGGAAAAATACATACCTGAAAAAATGCATATTGCATCTCAGCTCCTTTATTAACATTGATTTTAGGGCTTGCAACTTACAGTAAACCAGTTCAATCAGTTTAATGGTGGTTGTGGTGATGTAAGCTTTTGATGCCCTTCAGATTATACAGCAGTTGTCAAGGGCGTAAACCTGGTGTGGTAACGCGGTTTAGTAGGAATGTGCAGCATGTCAACATTTCCAGTGGTTGGAGTTTACACATGTGGTGGGACACTGACAAAATCTAAGGTTTCCCTCTGAGCCAACCAGGCCAGACACTGGCTTCTTTTTACCATGTATGAGAGGGGCTGTAGAAAAAGTGGCTGATGTTGGGGAGACTGAAGGGGGGCAGTGAGTTCTGGGTTACAATGACACCTTGTGGCTGTCTGAGGGACTGCAGTGGTCAATGCTGTTAGTGATGTTTCTGGTCCGACGGTATATACTGTGTGTGTGTGTGTGTGTGTGTGTGTGTGTGTGTGTGTGTGTGTGTGTGTGTGTGTAAATATACACACAGTATATACAGTAAATATATCTATACACTGTATATAGAGTAATATTGAGTGTATATATCTATGTACACTCAGTATTCCTCTGTGTAGTTCAAATTGGCCAAAAATAATTGCACTGATAAAATGGAAGAAATAATGCCAAGAATTATAAAGATGGAGTCAAAAAAGAAGTCAAAGGGACTGATAAAGAATGGGTGATTAATTTTAGTTTCCTGAAAAATTAAAGTTTGCCGATACATCAGTGGTAAAGCATTTAAAAATATGATTTTTTTTTTTTCTCACAGTGTTGTGTTTTCTGCAAGATGACTGAGAGGTCTGATCCAAATTTTCAGTTTTTTTTTTTTTTAATATGCTTTCCTGTATATAATCACTTGGAATTAGGAAATATGAACAATATCTATAATACACCATACAATCACCAAAACTTAAGTGGATTGTTTTTGTGGATGGTTTTGAAATAGTTTTCGACCCAGTAAATTACTAGGAAGAAGTTAGTGGTTAGCAGTGTAAGTCACCTTGGTGAATAAGGTGCGTGGGCTGATAACACTACATAGTGTTCATTTATACACAAATATACTCAATTATACACAATTATAACTGTTTCTGTCCTGTAGTATTTATAGTAAAAATACTCATACCTACTACAGAGGTGCTTGTTGAACACCCTTGTAATTAACATTGTGTTCCTCGTTACCTCATGATTCGTGATTTCGGTGTAAGCCGATTCTCAATGGCATGTTCCTGCCTAATCATGCTATGTAAATATTAGTTGTCTGATTGTGCTTGTGTAGTGCAGTTTGACATTGTGGTTTTCTCATGGGAAAACATGAAAACTGCATCTCAGCAATAATTTTGATATCGTTTACATTTGTGCTCATGCTCAGTGAATCACGGATTGGTAGTGATGAGGATCTCAAGTGTTTTTGACTTTCTGTGGAAAGTCAGAATTCCCTGGGTCCTCCTGGGTGATGGGTTACAGACCAAACTGTGATTGTGGAAGCTTTAACGGTATTTCCAGGTGTTCAGAGACGCCTCAGTGTCAGAATACCTTCCTGCTTTCTCCCGTACCCCACCTTTGCTGTGCCTTAATGAACTTTTTCTGGCTTCTAAGAGCCAGGATCGGCTGGAGTTGCATTTGGTCAGTCAGCATCGTGGATATTTTTTGATTTAATTGGATTATTGGAGTAAGGTGGATGAACACATTCCAGTTAGGTTTTTCAGCATTCCTGCGTGACTGCTAAGGAGCATGGTAGACTTAAGGTATTTTTATAGATATCCTCTGTTTTGCTCTGAAAAATTACCATCGTCATTCTTGCTTTCAGTTACTAAATGGCTTTTCAGTTGACATGCGGTGAAAAAATAACCTCCTGAACCAGATGAAAGGACTAATCTCAGACTGACAACAATGATTACAGTGATGAAGAACATGGAAGATGTTTTTTCACCTGATTATCAGTGTGGAACCACTTAGGTCCGGTGGACGATGAAACATAGTGACGGCCCTTGTACGTTCATGTAAGTGGGACATCAATCAATGTCAACTATGCATTGAAGCTTCAAAAATTCAAGTCATGACAATGCATGGATTTGATTGAACACATATTGTACACAATTGAATGTTTCTTTATTATCCTGGCTTGTCTGCGAAATCAGATTTTAGTGACTTCTCAGTGCTGTCCAGTTAGACATGGTGCGAGGCTGTGGAATATCAGATCTCGTAGAGTTAGATGCTCACGTCCGGACAGATAGGCCCTCGTGTTTTTTTGCATTGACATTATGCTCCTGAGAACCAAGTTCTGCAGCGCAGTCACAGACAATCCGATTTACTTTTTTCTATCACAAGGAACTTTTGTTAATTGTACAGACACAAAATAGTGGCAACAAATGCTATTGCAGTGAGTCTGTAGATGAGTCTTCAGCTGTCATGAGCATCACTAGGAATGCTGGCAGGAACAGTGCTCATCGTAATTGGAACGCTTTGTCTGTTGACTTCCTTTAGCGACCTGTCTGTGCTGGAGGTCAGTGAAGTGTTTTGTGGCTCAAAGGAAAAAAGTCACATGATGCCTGCTAAAAAGACATATTGACGAGCACTCGGCTGCTGTTGCAGCTATTCTCCGTTTTGCGTGACTGGGGTGTCCAGTGTGCCGAGGCAGACTGGAGAGGTGTAGCTGCTGGATGCGCGCACACAGGGAGATCAATTCATCTTACAAAAGACAGAATGAAGGACTGAGCTAAAGAGGCATGCTGGGTACCAGGCTCGAGAAGAATGCTCGCTGTCCCTGGAGCTCATCCCGGCTTCTTGCGGAGATTTATTTTAATCCCAAGTTATTAATCATAAATGAGGGCGTCGGAGATGGGAGAACGGGCCGAGGCATGCGAAATTTGCTGAAGTTTCTAAGTTACAAGTGCAGATTGTCAGCATGTTCGCATTCACTCATAATGACCCCGTCACATTTCCAGTTTCCAGATCAGCACCATCAAGTCTCATTGTACTTCCGAGTGTCATTAAGCTGTCGTTAGAGCCTGCTAATATGTCTTCACACTGTCTGTATTTTAAAAAATGTGATATGTTTACCCTTTATGTTTCTAAATTTAGTATTTTTTATGTTTTCCCGTGATCAGCTTATTTTAAACAAAATCAACTTAGAAGAGGATGTGTCTGGCTCTCCCTCAGCTCGCTGTTCTATATGGTGTATACACACTCTCTCTTAACGGAATACCTGACCTTTCCATGGGTTTACCTGGAGTGCCTAACAAAGCCGACATTGGATCGTTTTACAAATGCCGGTGATATTACTCACGTGCCCAGATGAACTGATCTCCCTCTGCCTTTTAACAAAGTACGGGCTGCAGGGGGAGAACGCAGAGTCAGATTTCCTCATAAGACGTGCAGCAGTTTGTCATGCTCCTAACATGCTTGAGTTGTGTTCCCTATGGACTTGGCACAGTGCGGTTGTCAGCCAGGGTCTTTTATAGTTTCACTTTTCAGTAATGCTTGTCTGCTCCTGTACTCTGACAAAGCGGGTCTCCAAGGTATCCGATGGAAGGTGTCAAGGGCATCCCTGAGAAGTCATCACTTAGCATTCTGCTTATGTTGGACTTTACTGTTAGTGCTCTTGATCAGGAGACAGGGTCTGCGGTGAGAAGGGCTGGACGGAGTCTCTCCCCCCAGTTCTTGGCCTGCCCAAACACTCGCTGGGAAAGAAAGCGGCGTGAGCAGACTGATCCCATCAGATATCGTTCCTCAAAAGTGAAATATTGAAATTCCAAGAGTCTGGTTTACACTCATGCCAGCAGGCCTGCACTCGAGGACGGAGGAATGCAGTGAGACATGGGTGTAAAAAAAAAAAAGATCCTTGTTCCTTCATTTTCCTATTTGTGTTCTTCTGACATGTACATACACATACCAATACATGGGGCTTTGCTGTTTTTCCATTTATGGGCAATTTTTTTGTTGTCAAGTCATTTCGTTTTAGCAAATTTTACTGGAGGACGAGCAGTGCGTTGGGCCATGCAGTGTGTGTGTAATTGGTCAAGAAAGAGAGGCGGTAAAATAGTGGATGTTTTCCATAATACCTTTTCCTCTTGTTAAAAAGTTCAACTAGAGGTGTATGTTTTGCATCATCCTTCATGTTCATTGTCCATATTATAATTAATAATTCTTCCATATTGTATTAATTAAATACTGTCTTGATATTTTCCTGGCTGGGTTGGATTGGATTGACTACAGACTTTCTCTGAACAAAATCACATTTTCATAAGCGTATAGTGAGCATGACATTCACAAGGGTACAGAATGCCCAAGTTTTTGTAGGCATATGGAAATATAAATCTTTACCATGTGAAATGAGGACAAATAATGATCTGTATGAATGCAAACGCTGCTCATGTTACGAACATTTGAGGTGCTCATTTTGGGAAGATCCAAACATTTCTCTGTTTATTTTTAATGCATTTTCTTCACTATTTTGTAATTTTTTGTATTATTCGGTATTTAATAATTGCGATTTTGTGTTCAAAGAGACTTTGGAGTTCCAAACAAATCGAGATAGACATTCTGGTCCTGATTCTGGTCCTAACTGTATTCATAAATTAAGAACCCAGTGTATTTCATCTGAAAGGAAGGTGTAGCAACTCACAAAGCTCAGGTAAACGTATGTGAATGTCCAGTTTGTTATATATATGTACCTTCTGCACTGATTTTATTCTTGTTATTATTCTCCATCATCCAACACTATATTTTCTTATGAATGCATTTCATATCTGTTTTCTATTACTGACCCCATCCTGGTCTGTTAGTGTTTTGCCTTCTCAGTGAACAGGTTCACATGTGATGACTGACACTATCCAGGGACACTGTGGTTTTCACAGAATAGCCGCATTGTGTCACACATTGTAGTGGGGTTGCCTCATTTCTCTCTTTCCCTCTCCCAAGACAATGTCAACCTCTGTCTGACACAAGGGGGTAGGGCCATTGTCAAGGCCTTTGTCGTAAACAGGCTCTGTCTGTTAAAAAGGTATTCATGTAAAACCTAATGAGTCATATTGGGTATTTATTTATTTTAACAGCTCAGCGAAGCCCATCTGACAGCCCCTTTGGTTAATCTCTGATTATCACACCTCTTTAAAGATTTTATGAAAATACCATTATGTCTTTATGTGGGTGTAGTTTATTTATCTAACCTGGTCATATGCACCTGGCAACCCTGGCTGGAGCAGCTAACACTATCTAAACATGATGGAAAATATAAATCTCAAAGTAGGAAGGGTTGCTGGATAAAAAATGTCCAGAAATTTTCATTTGCTTATTTTACTGCTGTTCTCCTCTACTGGTAATGCGTCTGCAATTAGTGCCTCTGTTGTATTTGTGATAGATTTGTATTGAACACTACTAAATAAACTGTAGTTTTTGATATTCAGATACAAAATATGTATCTGATTGTGGAATGCACTCCGAAAGGATACATGAACCAATCCAAATATTGTTGTTCACTCAGATTTTGTTACCTGTTTCTCAATAGCAGCTGTCTTTTCTGCACACATTAATGGCGGTATGTGGGAAAAACATATCAGACATCCATTTTCACAATGCCTATGTAGTATTTAAATGCAGCTCTTGTTAAACTTACATGAGCGCCCAAGTTTAGCCTGGTTTTTCAACAGAAAGGATTAGACTATAATAGGTGATTTCTAGTCTTAGCCATTTGTCTGACTCCTCAAACAAAAATAAACAGCTGAAAAATAAGACATGATGTAAGAAGTGACTGCAAATTATTCAGTTTCACAAGCACATGAAATAATATAATTTGTTTTTCAAAGCCTTCTCATTCTTTAGGCTTGCGTCTTACAAAATGTTTTAGACCTTACCTCCGTTTGCAACAGCTGTGAAAACAGCCACTTCGACAGTTCTTCCACAGAGCAAAGTGAAAACAAGCTCCCTCCTCATCTTTTAGGTACTGTGCGGAACGGAACAGCACAGAGGCAGAACCGCTACATTGAGAACTGGAAATACATAATATAAGAGAAAGCCAAAGGGCTACAATATTTAGCAGGGATGGTTATATGTCACTGTCTAAGTATTTCTAAATTGGGGACTGGACCTTCCAAACTCCATTCAAGCCACCCTATATGTGGAGTGTTAATTTTTTTGCTGGAAGAAAGTCAACCACTTGAGTCAAGTACATATTTGTGAAAAGAACGTCTGGTCTAGATAAGAGGGGGCAAATCGACCTTTTTGCTGAAGATTTTCGGATAACTTTTAATTTGCTGTAACCTTGTTCAGTGCTCTCTGTCACTCTGATGAGAAGAGCACTCTATAAAAGTAAATTGAATTCAATTGAATTGAATGAATGCTGTATCAGTAAGCATGTATCCCATCACATTCCCAGAATATTTAGAAGGTGTGAACTGTGTTCCGTTCAGTTCGGTTTTGTACCCATGTTACAGGTCAAACGTAAACAATGAAGAGTCCAGTTCCCATTTCCATTCTCTTGTTCTCCATAATCCAACTGTTGAAACAAACATGACGGTACCAACACCAGTGTTTCAGGCATTTTCTGTAGCTTAGTCAGTGAAGAAAACTGTTTACTTTGATTAATTGCAACTGTTGCTCAGCATCACTTCCTTTGTCCAGTTGGTTCTTCACAGGTAATGTGAAACTCCCTCGGGAGACTGCTTGTGTATCCTTATGGTGAAGTGCTTAGATGCACTCTGTCTTACAAACTACTTCAACAGCATGCCCGTAAGAAAAACGGCAGGCAGTTACCTACTTTTTGTTGAAGTACAGCAACCAGCTGGAAAGTTATGGGCCCTCGCCACTTTATATAAATGATGCCTTCTTATGATAAACTATAAAAAAAAACATTTGGTTCTGCCTCTTTAGTGACACTTCTAACTACAGCATAGCATTTTGGTTTGTTTCCACACATTAGTAAGTTATGAATCTCAAAGTGTACAGTTCCGGAACAGCTAATCATTTCAATAATTTTACATTGAAGAAATCCATACTCAACACTTTAGGCCAAGACTCCACCACCAGTACAGTACCTAGAAATGGGATCCCCAGTTTATCAGAGGAAATCCAAATCCTGTAAAGCTGCCCTATATATGCATATGTCCAAGGATCAATGATTTAAATTTACAAAGAATCATAAGGCAAATACCGACTGCACCACTCTGCTTGTGCGGAAGAGAAGGAAGTCAAAAATCATGATAATTGCTATTGATCTCTGGAGACAGAGAGGATGCACAGATCACTGGCAGGAATGCCGAGAAGTCCTGATGCACTTCCAGCTCCCATGTGGATTGCATTCTAGACTACGTTCCATCATGCTGGACAGGAGCATCAGACAAAGAAAAAAAAACAGAATGGAAATTCAAATTCTGAAGAGCACAAAAAAGGTAAATTTTCCAGCCATATGACGGCAGGCTGGCCCGTACAATGACCTGGGAATGTGGGAAGGGTTAAAGACACACGTGCAGGTTGACTCTTCCTTCCACCGACTCCATCCGAAAACAGCTGTGTGTTTTGAGAGTAACGGCCCCTGATAACACCCCAGAGGGATGGTTAGAGAGATCTTTCAGGCACATAGATGGATACCAGAGCAGTGACCAGTTGCTCAGGAACCTCAAGGAGGAAGCAGACTCACCAAAGTTTCAGTTTTACCACACAGTTCCAAAACAAGTGCATCCAAGTGGTTTTAAACTGCGTTTACTGCTGGAGTGCTTACTCCAGCCTCAACAATGTGTTTCACTATCCTCTGAACGTGTGTTCCTGAGATAGTTCATCAGTATAGTGCTTGATCGACATCTCCGCTCGATCCTCGCAGCAGTTTTTTTCTTAAAGTGTCATGGGCTCTGAGCAATCTATCTCTTAGATAATCACAGCAGTGTGAATCAATCACATATCCTGCCCAGCAGTCTTTAGTTCTACCCTAGGGGTTTCCATAAGGCCTTTCAGAGCATGAAAACGGGGAAGGAAAATGGTATATTGCAAAGGTAATCCCCAGTCGGAGCTAATTCATACACGTGTGAAGATGCCAAGGTTAAGCGTGAGCTCTGAGGTACATCTCTTGGAAGTTCTTAAAACAGTAACCAGAATAATGTTTCTGTTAGACTTTACAGTGGAAAATTAAGGAATGTAGGTAACATATATTGCACTGTTTTGCAAGAACACACTGTGGGTCATGTAGGGCTGCGGTGGTCCACTCTGATCCAACACAACTGTTGGTGCTGCTGTCACGATGTTTTGAGTGGACAAAGGAGGTGGATTCAGCTGCACTTGCACATGAATCGCCACACTCCAAGCAGCATGCTCCATTGAAGCCCACAGGGTAAATGTTTGTACAGGTCTTTCTGTTTAATAAGGGCTGCCTGGAAAGGTGTTCTGAAATGGGCAATTAACAACCTGAAGTATGGACCTGCCTGACAGCCAGAATTTTGATGCATGGCATTTAGAAATCATACACACATGGGAAAGATTTCTGGAGAGAAAAACATGCATTGCCTGAGTGTCAGCTTCAGTTACCTTTAGAGCTATTAACTCTTGATCACTTTTATTCCATAACATTGAGCCACAGTAAATGTTGCCTTTCTATTTCTCTGTTTTTGGAAAATGCTTGTAATGAGCAAGCTTTATGAACAGCTTAATTCAGTTTTCCTTTGTGATGGGGTTTCTGTTAACAACTACATGAAAGAAGCTAATTTAGCAGTCAGCAGACCTGGCAAATCTGGCAGTTACTTACTTTGAGTCGTGGTATTGTATTGCAAGTCAGCATCTAAAGTGCCTCATCTGTAACAGTGTTGTAACTTGTGCATTAGTTGTAGAAAGAGTATTAAGAGAACCAAGTCAAGTTAAAACTTCAGAATTTAGTGAGTCATTGTGGAAAAATGAGATGATAAAGAACAGAGCATTTCAGAGTTACATGGGTAGACAAGAAGTTGATGTTTGATGGGACCACCTCTATGATGGGCTTTTACAGCCTGTCTTTGAGGGATTTCAGTGAAGTGCATAGATGGTGTAAGAAAATATTCCAGAGAAAGTGTCTCTGGAGTAGCAGGATGGACAAAGCCAGACAGAGGTTACCAAGATCCTCCTCGTATTGCCACGAAGGACGTGCTGAAGGCCAGCAAGCCTATTTGTTACTGAAAACTGTCTGTAGATTTGCACTTTTTCATATCATGGTCTAATGACAGGTTGCTTTTGGTCTGGGGAAGGTTAAGAAGTGTTAAACTTTCTTAGGGGGAGTAAATTCAGCTCTTTTTAGGAGGAGAAGCTAACTTCCATGTAAGAGGAGTAGCTTGACCCTAGCTGTGATTTCCAGAACCAATAAAAGCAAAATGGAAACAAAGCTTGAAGGAAGTGTAGCTATCTCTGACAGACTTCTATGTGCCTCTCATAGGTCAACATATTGTTCATTCAGATTCTAATTCCTTTTGCTCCTCACTGCATCTCAACCTCCACATGTTAAACACTATCTATTTCCAAAGAATTTATCCTACTTAAAAAGGATCACCAAGAATAGATTTGGGGGGGGTTGACAACGTGGAAAGTGGAAAATATTTCACATATTTTGTCCTCTCCAAATGATTTTAATCTCTGGGTTTTTTATGAGTTTGCCTCTTTCAGGAGAGAGCAGCTCTTGAAACTGGATTGAGAGCCCTCCTGGCCCAGCTGAAGGCCGGCTTGTTGTTCCCGTGTCCTTCTTCCTGGCTAGAGAGGGCCCCTTCGCTGACCTCTCAGTCTTTCCATTCGGCTCCATTGTTCCATCACTGCAGTGGTCTGCTATTGGTGGGTTCGCTCGCGGTCGATGGCTCACACGGCGGAAGCCAGGCTCCAGTTTAGTGGCATGGAGCTCTAGAATTTCCTGTTTTAAGTTTTAATTACTCTTTTCAACAAATCACTGTGACAGCTGGCTGCATGACTTAATGTCAAATGTATTTGCTCGGTGAAAGAGTGAACTTTGGAGCTGGCGCCTCTGCATTCGGTACGGGCAATGCTTTTCGGTGCAATTCTAAGTATGGAACACGTCCATTACGGTGCTGTCTAAATGTTTCAAACATTAAGTTCATCCAAGATCAGTTCGTGTTCCTTGGACATTTCCCACTTAAACTATATTCACCCGAGGAGGTTTTCCAGTCATTCAGTCATACGTGTGCAAAGCAGGTGCTGAGAGAGTCCGAATACACCATGTAGAAGGGCACATAGTGAACTGGCAAAGAAGCCAAATGCATTCCAAATAAAGACCAAAACAGTAGAGACTTTGACCAGAAGCACCAGTAAACCGTGACAAAGTTATTGAATTTTACTGTAGTTTGAGGTTTAAAGGAGCATACAAAGCCATAACATGATATACTAAGGGAAAGCAGAAAAGTACAGGAAAAAGGGCCATTATGAAAAGGGCTTGCAAAATCTCTTTGTGTTGTGTTTAGGTGTGTATGTACAGCATGTGTGTAGATGTGTTCTGGTTTGTCAGATGTTTCGTATATAAAGTTATCTGTGCCATATAATACATTCTAAATTACTTGCTGAAGTCTCACGCTATTCAGGAACTGCCAAAAACAATACCAGGCCTTCAGACTTGAGCACACTCAGGAGAGAGGTGTATTTGTTATGCAACACATTGTTATTCCCATAGGTGTGGATAGTTAAGGGTAATCAGTAAGCTGAAACACACCGTGACCCCTTTACATAACTACACATACTACATGAGAAAGTAAAACAATGTACACATACCACTACATTTTTTCTGATAACTCTAAATTGCTTTCAGTTCTACAGATACACAGTAATTGTGTGTTGCTTGAAGACGGCTCTTATTCTCATTTTTAACAGTTGCATTATTCAAGTATGACTATTTCATGGAGGACTTAGAAATGATATTCCATTTGTAATGCTGACCATAAACACACACACACACACACACACACACACATTTTCAGAACCGCTTGTCCCATACGGGGTCACAGGGAACCGGAGCCAACCCGGTAACACAGGGCGTAAGGCCGGAGGGGGAGGGGACACACCCAGGACGGGACGCCAGTCCGTCGCAAGGCACCCCAAGCGGGACTCAAACCCCAGACCCACTGGAGAGCAAGACTGTGGTCCAACCCACTGCGCCACCCCACCCCCCACCATAAACACACACATTCTCTAATATGGAAAATAATGTTATTGGAAACCTGTATTCTGCTTTTTGATTTTTATGAGTGGATTTACTACATTTTCTTGGTTATTTATTATGTCATTTAATGGGCCCAATTAACTTGCTGACTTTTCTAATAAACACAGTGACATCACTGAATTAATCTATTTATAAGCACAGGAGCATAAATAATGTCAATTTCTTTGTTTTTTAAGTCAGGTGACTGCCAGGTTGTCATCATTATATGTGCAATGATATACCTCCATAATCAACTGGGAAAAAAACCCTGCTGCTTAAGGGCAGCAAAGTTACAAGTGGAAAAATAAAAAAGCTTTTTATGACTTAAAATATGAAATTGTCAAATGGGTATGCTGGCTGTTTGCTTTCTAGGGATTTTTGTAATTTGGAGAAGGTAGAGTAGAAGGCACCATGGAGAAGTGAACATGTTACATAGCAAAGTTTGCTCTCTGTGTTCCCAGAACTTTACAGGAAACAAAAGCTCACCTACTGACGCTTACCTCTGTAAACCATAGACCATATTGCTGTTATATTCCCCGTAGACATTATCTTTGAGAGGTACAGGAGTCGCATCTGCCAGTATATTTATGGATCCAACCTGACAGTGATGGTTAGCAGGCATTGTTTCTGTTGCTACAAAGCATTTTTCTTCGTTTTGGATGTGGCATGTTGAAAAAACAGCTGATTTATATTGTATCAAAATTGCGTGTCAATGAAATTTGGCACTGTCATTTAGTGTGGAGTAGAGGGATCAAGAGTGCAAGTTTTTTGCAATGGCCTCAAATGCCGAAATGTATCGTAACTGATGAGCATTGCCATGTATGTGGAAATATTTTATCCCAAAAACTGTACATTTGGCTTTTAGTAAAGTGATGGATAGATAAGGCTGTTTCTGATTCTGATGAACTATTATGATAGAATATAACTAGAATACAATGACAAATATGAAAGTGGTATGGCTTTTCTGCATTATAAGAAATTAGACATTTTCATTGGCTTCTACAGAGGCTAGAAGATCTTTCCTCTGACCACACTTCTGTGGCTTTCTTGGCTTCTGCCAATGCAGAGCAACATTTGGATGAAGACATCATACTCCAGTTGGCAGGATGATAGCTGTACAGCAATGAAGCCCGCGTGTCTTTGGGTACCACAGCATCATACGGAATCAACCGTGGAGGGAGGATTAAGGGGATTGCATGTTTCTCTGTGCTCTTCTTGTTCCAGTGTTGTAGTAGTCAGTCTTCACACTGCTTCAATCTTAAGGGCCATATGTTTATTGGAAAAGAGAGTTCAGTCTTGGAATTCTGTGGAAAGGCTGGTGTGGTCCCTGCCATGATAACATGCAGACCCCCTTTGAGTCTTGCCCTTTTCTCTGGGAGTCAGTGTATTTATATAAGTGTAATGTCTTGCTTGTAATGAATTAGCACAGATGCTGACCCACATATTTGCTGTTGCAGTTTGTCAGATGAGGGTGTATACTCTGACAACAACTGTAAAACTTTATTCCTGTTATTCCTGTTACAGTCATGTCATTTCAGATAGCACAGATATGATTGTAATTAAAGGCTTTTAATATATCTTCAGTTTGTACTTATGTGGATACTATTATTTCGTGCGTGAAAAGTGTATTGGCCTATTTTTTGCAGCCACAAAAACGCATACTTGTGTTTCTCTGAGCGTGCGGACAGAAGTTCAGATCACGTTTTGCATGTGTGGGGTCACAGAAAGGTAGAGTTTATTGTTTCAACGTCGAGTGTTATGAGGGCAGGCACGGCCTGTCTTGATGACTTGGCTTTGTGAAGGATGTGTCATTCTCGATTGGCTTACACACTCAGAGTTTGGGTTGCTGTCATCTGTAGGTCTTAGGATCCAGAGCTTGTCCACCTTCTGTCATAATGGAAAGTTTCCATTTTAGGTCTGGGTTCGATTCACCATGATCATATTGCCATTGCACTGTCATTACGTACATGCAGTCATTCATATACATGAACCTACACATTTGAAGAAAACAGCATAGAAATAGTCCATTACTGACTGCCTGTAAGTCCATTTGCTCCCTTGGAATATTTTAAATAAGGCCAGGATTGGCACACTATAAGCATATTGTTTTTTAGTTATTACATGCAAAATCTGAAAGAAGCCCTTGGGGAACAGATAAGTTTCGGTACTTATCAGTTCCACCCAGTTATTCAGTTTTAGTGGGATAACAGCCTGTAAAGCACTTACTGGAGCATATTGAGTGCTGTGCTTAGGCCACAAGATTATTGTGTTTGTCTGCATCAAAACAATCTGAAGCAAACATGAGAAACAGTGAGCAACACAAATACCTCATATTTCACGTGGACACTTGGCTTCACTTCACTGGCTGCTGGAGCGTAGTGCTTTAATAATTGTTCCTCTTCGGGTGAACACAATCCAACATTTTTTAAACGATAACAGCCAAAGCATAAATAAATTATGAGTTTTAGTCTTTGTACGATATGCCATAAAGGTTGAGGTATGACAGCTTAGATATATAAGCAATTTTAGATGTCTAAGAGTCACAGTAACTTTGTCACGTTTACTTGCATTTCCAAGAAAACATTTATTTTCCATACAAGGCCAAAGATTCTGTTTTTGGCAATGCAGTACAGTATGCAGTCTTTCATTAAAACAAAAGATGATATTGTTGTAACGATATTGAAGGGTTTCCTTGTGTATGGTAGTTTTGTTAAGGATGCAAATTATTTGTTTAATCATCCTTTTTACTGAAATGTAAAGACTGTGGCATATTTTTTTTTTAAAAAAAGGCAATTGTTTCTTTCTTCAGAGCTGGGCTTATAAACTCTGGGGTGAACCTCGTATATGAATGGATATGCAAAAATTGAGCAGGGAATATATTTTTAGCAATGAAATGCATATTAGAAAGAGAATGTGATATATGTCACCACTGGGAAGGTAAGCAACACCTTGTGCTGAAATCTAAGGTTGCAGAGACCACTGCTCTACAACGAACCATGTGTTTGAGTAGGTAACTCTAGTTAAGAAGCACCTTGCTAGTCCAAGCAGGCATATGGAAAACAAGGTGACTCCTACCCTTCATAGCTTAAACACCCTAGTCTCTGCTGTATTGAAATCCCCCCTTCATATTCCCTGCTTCTGGTGGAGGACGTTTCCCTGGAAGACAGCGATCACGAGACTGTCGTCACCTCCTTGAGACGGTTCCCTGAAGTACGGTAATGATGGAGTGCAACCCATAAATGTTCCAGGTTGTATTTTCCCAGGGTTACGGAAAGGGGCCTGAATCGAGTACGGAACCTAGACGGTGCATCTGCACCTCTCCCCAGCGGCCGGCAGCCATTCAGCAGCTCTCCTGCAGCCGAGACCGCTCTCTGCAAAGAGGAAGCAGTGATTGTCTGAGGCATAGCCAGGGAATCAAACAGGCCTTAAATCACTCAGCGAGATGAAAAACACTTCAGATGGTCCAGTGAATTATTAAAATAAGGCTTGTATCAGATGTTTCAAAAGAACGAAAGCTTCTTAAACAGACTGTTTGAGAGAGTTACTTGAGTGCTCCATCACATTGTCGTACAAGGCGACTACTTTGTACGTATGGGGTCAATGCGAACAGCTCAGCTTTTGCTTTCGGTGTTTTTAAGAATGTAACGTATAAAAGAAAATCAATAAACTGATTGTGTGTTAGAAATTATTTTAAATGACCGTGCGCAATGTGGAAAAACAAGTATCGGCTACAAGTAAGCTGAAAACCCTCTGTCAGCTGGACACATTATAGTGCGTACAATACATTTCTATTAGTAAATTGTATTGCTTGGCTTCACGCTGATTTTTTCCCCTTATGCTGACGCTAACTTTCAGTCTTCTTCCCAAAGCTGTTCTTTACAAATGTCACCACAGAGAAGTGGCCAAGTTGCATACCTGACTATTAATCACAAAACCACAAAGGCTGCACAGCAGTAAATCCTCTCAGATGCCATTTCAGTCATCTAGGGACAATGCATTTTCATGGTTAAAGGGAATGATTTCTGCAGTGTTATATTTTTTATTGCCATTTTAAATTTTAAGTTATTCTGGATGAAATATATAAAAATGTATTTACATTTATTTAGCAGACACTTTTCTCCGAGGCAACTTCCAATGAAGTCTATCTAGTGTTATCAGCCCTTCACACCTTATTCACCACAGTGACTTACACTGCTAGATACACTACTTACACTGGATCACTCATCCATACATCAGTGGAACACACTCTCTCTGTCACTCACACACTAGGGGGGAACCTGAACAGCATGTCTTTGGACTGTGGGAGGAAACCCACACAGACATGGAGAGAATATACAAATAAAATGTAGACTGAGTGGGGAATTGAACCTATGTCCTCTTACACTATCCAGGCACTGTGAGACAACAGCACTACTTGCTGTGCCACTGTGTCACCCCATATATGCTATATGCACTAAATATATGGCTTCAACATTAACATGTTTCCCAAACATACAACAAATAAATTAGCATGTATTATGAATGCTTGACTTGCATTCTTGTTTTATCAAATATTTCCATGTATAATATATAGACATATTTGTATATATATAAAATGTATACTTAGATTTTCTACATAAAATGTGACATGATTTTCTATAAAATTTGAATGATCTGTGTTTATTTTGTAATTTAATCATAATTGTTTTGTGTTCCTTACTTTGACAGTTTTCACAGTTAAAAAGAATCATTTCTCTTTTTATAATACATTTGGATTATGCTGATACAGATTTATTTACCTTTTCAGTTAAATGCTGTGGATGGTAATTTCACCTTTTTCCAACTCCAAATAATTACAGACAGATACAATAATGAGAAAACAAGCTTAGTGTTTCATATTGAACTTTTGTTTTAAAAAGTTCTGTATAAAATATCACCACAAAAAATTCAATCTTACCTCAAAAGATTTTTTTTTTCAATATGAATTCTCAGCAATTTTATCTCGGAATTGTTTTGGACATGCTGAGCTCAGCGTTTCAGCCTTACTCCCAACTGACATTAATCATTGTTTGAGACAGTTAACTTTGAAACCGTGAACAGCTGTTCTAAAAAACATAATTATTCACATATTTCCCTTCATTTTTCAAAAACAGAGGCACGGTGGTCCTTTATAAATCTACATTTCATAACAAGAGAAAAAAATATTTTTTACATTGAAAAAATCTATAAATTTTCATCTAACATGTAAAGTTAATTTTATTTTTTTTTTTTGCATGGTATGTTTACTAGGTGGCACTGGTACAGCTGGTAGTGCCTCACAGCACCTTCAGAAGGCTTTCAGTCTACTCTCCCCTGCATGGAGTTTGCATGTTCTTTCCACAGGTTTCCTCTGGGTGCTCTGGTTTTCCTCCAGTAGTCCAAAGACATGCAGTTTAGGTGAACAGGCAATGCTAAAAATTGTCAATAGTGTGTGAATGGGTCTGTGTGTGTGCTTACATTAGGATGGACTGGTGTCCCATCCATGGTGTACATTGAGTCCAATGATTCCGCAATAGGCTCTGGACTGCTGTGACCCTGACCGGGACAAGCAGTTAGTGAAAATGAATGAATGAATGAATAAATGAATGAATGTTACTACAACTCATATTTCTGAAACACTTTGTTACATCGCTGACCAGGAGGATATTGAGAAAAGATTTTTCCTTACGTGTGCAGTACGGTAAAGTTCATTTTGTTGCACTTGCATGTGTAGAAGTGTAAAGCTGTTATGGGGTGACTGGGTGGGGGTGCACAGTCAGTTGCAGGTGTCTTCCTGGGAATTTTGTATTCCTAATACAGATCTGTGGTTTTTTTAGGGTGTATAGGTTATGAACATAAAATGATGTTGATGTATGAGAGAAGTTCTAGCTGTTAGCCAATTCAAAAGTCTGTAGTAAGTTTCTTTTTATAACCATTCAAAAAATATATGAATAGATTTTGTTTAGGAAACTCATATTAATGCTACACATGCTTTTAAATTTAGTGATTAATAGTAACTGCATCGCGGGGGTGTGGTGGTGCAGTGGGTTTGGCCAGAGCCTGCTCTCTGGTGGGTCTGGGGTTCAAGTCCTGCTTGGGGTGCCTTGCGACAGACTGATGTCCTGTCCTGGGTGTGTTCCCTCCTCCAGCCTTGCGCCCTATGTTGCCGGGTTCAACTCCAGTTTGCTGCAACCCTGCTTGGGATAAGTGGTTTCAGACTGTGTGTGTAGTAACTGCATCTGTTTCTGGATAGGCTTAACAGAAAAGCTCCTTTTTTTTGCTTAGGATTTTTTGCTTAAATTTGCTTCGTTCAGATTGCTGAGTTTCAAGCCTCAGACATTTGGGCTGAGCCTTGGACTGATGTAGTTACACTCTTTGAATGAATTAACTCCCACTCCCAACCAAATAGAAATTTCCATCTTAAGGGGTGGAGGTACATTCCTTAACGGGCCTCTCTCACGCATTATAAAATAAAGGTCTATAGAGTGTAGAGGCTGTGGAGGATGGGATTACTCCCTACAAAAGTGGAGAGCAGGCAATCTCTGAAGAGCAGTATGCAAGAGTTTCCAGTGGAAGAACATACAGTCTGTCAGTGGATCCGTCTGTTACCAGGCGTACATGAGATTTAACACTGCTTGCATGGTGCTGGTACCCTGTTGGTCGTCATTGACCCAACCTGATATAGTGACAGAGACAGCTGGTGTTTCTGAGCCCCTTCTTATTTATTTTGTTTTGGTTTTTTTTTGGAATATGCATTTAAGTTTGAAAGGCCAAAAGCTCTGGGACCACAAACTAAACTCAAGCTGTCACTGTAACTCTCCTGGCAGAAGACAACATGCAGAGCAACATGCCCATCTGTAGTGGTTACTGGATCAAGAAACATTATGTTAATGTTCTCCATGGAGAGCTGAAAGAATAGCGCTGTGTGCAGACCTCCCCAGTCTGCCATTTAGGCCTGAACAGTACCCATTGGCTGGCGAGACTTTTGGGTCCATCCATCATTCCAGAAATACAGCAGAACTGTTTTCTGAGTGGAGAGAGAGTGATTTATATGTAGGCGATTTACAAGCAATCAATTTGCCTTCTGTAGTACAGCATATTTTCAATATTACATCACAGACATGGCACATACTTGCATCGATGCTTCTGGTACAAAATGCTGAAATGCACAGGGGGGTTAGGGTTACAGGACTCCACTGACCCCTCTATGGGAAGCAAAGTTACTGCTTTCACTAGCTCCTAGGCATAGGACTCGGGCCCAGGTCTCAAACCCAGTGTGACGTTCCTAGTCTTTCATAAGCATGAAAAGCAAATGTTAAAATTAAACATAGTTTATTATTGATTTGAAATGTTCCACCAACATGCTCAGACATTACAGACTGTGGTTCAGTGTCTAACCAGAGGGCAGAAACAGCTGCGCACTGCTATAAAGAGCACGGTGTGATTTTTTTCCTCATTGGGCTTGATGCTGTTCTCATGCCCGTTATGGTTTGTAAATGGAGACTGACACGGAGGCAGGCTGATGCTGTCCAAGGGTCTTCCACTGGGGTTATGTGAAGCCTCACACAGCCTGATGAATCTGACATTGTCATGGAATCATACTTTGAGGGCTTGTGGCAGAGGTCCGCGTGCATATGAGAGTAATTTGCTAATCTTGTGTGTAGTCAAGCAAGTCAGGATGGTGAAAAATGCATTAAGAAGTTGAATCATTTTTATTTATTTTGTGTATTTTATTATGAGAAAGAACTATGAAATCATAGCCTAGTTATGAAGCATTCACACCATTTAGAGATAAATGAGAAACGCATCTGACAGAAAAGCAAACAGCATGACAGGGAAATGTGGTTGGCATTCGTCAGACTCATTAACTTTTGTGCTGATTAACTCTGTCTCAGGTCTGCAGAACGTCATTGTATTGCAAAATGTAAGCAGATGTCAATATTCAGCAATATTTTACTTTGATCAAAATAATGGAAATATTCCTGAGTTCTCAGTTATGATGGGGTATCACATTGAATATTTATAAACTGAGTAGTTGTGTTTGTTACAAATGGGTTATTTTGGCTGCTCACAGTTGTTCATTATGAAGAGTAGGAAAATGTATATTCAACCATTTCCAACATTATACTTTCATCTGATGGTCCAGTGCGGCATGTGTGTAGATGGCACACGGGAAGAACTGGAGTGCGAGGCGAAATGAGGTGTGCATCACAACACAGAAAAGCAACTTTGATCAGTCAGATGGAGTGCCAGCATAGCCAATCATTTTTGTTTACTTTTCTTTCAGCTAATTGGACTCCTTCCGCACGATTCCCTCGCTGTGATTAAAAGAAGGTTGTTAATGGCGTATGCTCACTGCCCGAGCATGCATGAAAAAACAGATATCACATACTGAGTCATTTTTGCACAATTGCCATTGCAGTTGTAAATCCTTCACTTAATATGGGAGTAAGAGCATTTGTTTTAAAAGCTACGCTGCCTTCTTTCACTAATACGAACATGTTAACTTATTCGTAAAATTTTAGAATTTAGAACCATTCAAAGTTGTAATATGATAGAATCTACTGTTTAGAATTTGAGTTAAGATTTAAAGATTGTTAATACACGAGGAGGGAGGATGAAGGATGTGGGTTTTTTTTTTTTTGGGGGGGGGGGGGGCTCTTTTTTTTGATATGTACATTCAGTTATTTTTTCTGTTAACATATTTTAAAATATTATCCTTGTGCGTTCAGTGCCAGAATTAGAATAAACCAACTTTCACACTGTCAAGTATTGCATCGACCCAAGTGTCACCAGTGTCACTTCACCTTGTAAATGAGTAACCTGCCTTTTGCTTTTTATTTTTACAATGCCCTGTATAGCTTTTGCTCTTACTGATTGCTTTTTTTACATGTAATTGTCTTTTTAAAGATAAATATTAGCATATGTTTTAAAGATGGGGGGTGTGGTGGCGCAGTGGGTTGGACCGCAGTCCTACTCTCCAGTGGGTCTGGGGTTTGAGTCCTGCTTGGGGTGCCTTGTGATGGACTGGCGTCCCGTCCTGGGTGTGTCCTCTTCCCCCTCCGGCCTTACGCCCTGTGTTGCCGGGTAGGCTCCGGTTCCCCGTGACCCCGTCAGGGACTAGCAGTTCTGAAAATGTGTGTGTGTGTGTGTGTGTGTGTGTGTGTGTGTGTGTGTGTGTGTGTGTGTGTGTGTTTTAAAGATCTCTAACCAATCCATGCCTATTAAAAAGTGGTGAATCTTCTATGCCTTTGAGTTCACCTCTTTCCAGCGCCTGGTTTGAGGATGCAGCTCACTAAATGCTGGAAAGCAAGGTACAGCCCAGGGAGTCTGTGGAACGATTTAAGCATGGATGCGCCATGCACAGTATGATTGCTGTACCATGTTTGATCTGAAAAGTAAATCAGTCTACCTGGAGGCAGACAGCAAAAAGGGATGCTCTCAATACGACAGCCTGGGGAAATTGCAACAGTGATGAAAATCCACACTCTGCAATGAGCTCCCTGGAACCAGGCTGAGGAGTTAGACTAATATGTGGGTTTTCTGCACCCAAGGTCAGTGGAAATGGCCCAGCAGTGGCAGCATCCTGATTCACCTGCTGTGAGTAGGGTATCTTTTGTCTCCCATTTATGGACCTTCACTCAAATGTTGCTGCAAGGTAATAACTGATTACCTTTTCTGTCTTTTTTGTCAGAAAATGGTGATGGCACCCACATGTTCTTTCTTCTTCAACATAAACAAACTGACCACAAATCCAATGGAAATGGTGGCATTAAATTAACGCCATGAAATATTCCAAAAGGATGAGGTTGGATTGAATGAACCCTCTTGAATTTGATTTACCTCTGCCAGTTTTACTGAGTAGAAATCCTTTTCGATCCCAGTGCCAGGCAGCTGGGATAAGTACTTGTCTTTCTTAGTAAAAATGATGAAGTCTTTATTTAATATTTTAGTCATAGCTGATTCCACATTTGGCCATAAAGGAGACACACAACATACCCAAGTCACAGCGGAGGGCGATTCAGGATGCTGCTGGTGTCAGTTTGACTTATCCATATCCATTGACTCTGGGTTCAAATTACAGTGAAATATAGTTTATGTGAAAAGGACTAGTGCAAAAGGAGAACAGACAACGTATTACCAAATATGCATCGTTCACAGTTGATCAACAGCAAATAAGTATCAGCTTTCTATTTAACACAAAACCAGTGGAATACCAGAGCCATTTCTTTGAGGGCTGATGTGTATTCTGTCACACCAATGGAGACTTTGACGTAATTTTTTCAGGGCCCTAGGTTATTACATCCACACCCACACAAAGCACAGAAAAGCTAATCGGAGGACCATACATTCTCAACGAGACCTTCATAAAGACATTTGGCCTGGGCCTTGACTGATGTTTCATATGGGGACAAATGGTCCCCAGTCAAGTGTAGACACCTCTCCTTTCAGCATTCATATTTTATTGTCTGCAGATCTTCTGGCTGGAGAAGAATCAAGACTTTATTGATTCTGGAATCAGAGGAGAGAGGAGAATGATCCACAGTGGAAGAGAGGCGATATAAAATATGGATCACACAGTACATTCTTTCATTCATATGGAGTTTTTTGAAATATGGTTCATATCAAGAAACAGTTATCTTTTTTTGCTTGGTTCTGGGAGGAAGGGAATTTGCATTATCAAGATGTTGAATATGACAGAAGCCAATAATGGAAAGGGTCAGATATGAATTTCATTAAAAACAAACACTCAGAAACAAAGGAACCACCTTATGTTTTTCTGTAGTCATTTTCTGTTTATGAGCTGGCATGTTGTCCCAGTTTCAAGATTGAGATCTAATCCATAAAACATTCTTTGCACAGCCAAATATTCACACATCTCTTTCATCAATAGTGCAAGCTCGTTTTTAAAAAATTTTCCATGCTCCAATTTCTCATTTTTGTGTGGTACAGGCCTTAATTCTGTGTTTGCTTTGTTCTGCCAGGTCTAAGCTTGTAGTCCCACTGGGATAAAATTTTGTCTATATGCCTTTCATCAGTCCTCTCAGTAGGAAGGCAGGAAAGTGTGAGAGAGATGTCTTGTCTTCATTTGATGGGACCTTCATTCAGATAAGACCAGTTAATTTAGTTGTACTGTCTTTGATAGTTAGAACCAAACTAATATTTGATTATTCATATGCCAGTGAATTTACATTATGGGAAGTGGGCAAGGTTCCACAAAATGAGAGCTTTTCTAGTGCCTCTCCATAAATGCTGTAGCTTGATGGAATGGGTTAAATGTAGACATTACAGAATAAAAACATAAACAGAAGCTCATAGTTGACCCTTGATGTTTCAAAAGTAGCCAGTAAGTTCTGATTTGAATTATGCTTTCATATCATATTTTGAACTGAATAAACAATTGTTTATGTCACTTCTTACTTTTGGTAAGTGAGCATGCAAAATAGACCACAAAATAGTTTTGCCTGATTTTGACTTTAAGAATTATACCCATGCTTCTAGGTCTGTTGGGTGGGTGTAAACACATTTGGAAGTAAATCACACAAAGTACTTTTATTCTTTTTCTCTGCAACAGAGAAAGCCAAGTTCCAGTAAACTCACACACACATTTTCAGAACCGCTTGTCCCATACGGGGTCACGGGGAACCGGAGCCTACCCGGTAACACAGGGCGTAAGGCCGGAGGGGGAGGGGACACACCCAGGACGGGACGCCAGTCCGTCGCAAGGCACCCCAAGCGGGACTCGAACCCCAAACCCACCGGAGAGCAGGGCTGTGGTCCAACCCACTGCGCCACTGCGCCACTGCACCCCCCTACTCCAGTAAACTCATATCCTTTCAAACCCAGCAGCTTTGTTGTTTTTTATTTGCTTGCTGCAGGAAGTTGTCAAGACATCCCATTATGTAACTCATTCCAACAGTCATCTTTTACCTGAAATCACAGCTTCCTGCATCTCACTCTTGTTGTCTTGTTGCTCTGTTTCTCTACTTCTCTGGAGAAGTATGGAGTACCATGTAAATATGCCAGTGCTGCTTGTGTGGCTATCTACAGGTTTAATGACACTGCCATTCACCTAATATAAGAGGCACTGCAGTCATGAAACAGTAAGACTGCTTTTTTACTTATAGTAAAACATATCTTTATTGCCCAGGTGTAATCTATTTCCCACATTTAGTTGAGCCCATTTAAAAAAGGGAGCAATGTATAGATTAGTGCTGAAATTATGCATTCATATTGCCTACAGACCTGTATCACCTATAGCCTGCCATGAATCCTTCTACCGATACTATATAAGCATGTTAATAGTGAGCAAAACTTTCAGGCCCCCAGTCTTTGTGCTGTATCCAAGGGTTATGATTAGATTGTCCGTGATTCTCTCAAAGAGTGCTATCACATTCTAACATGACATCATCATGAGAACATTTCGAGACTTTGTCAATATGTTGTGTCACACATGCCAACGCCCCCTCTCCCTAGCCCTAAGATCGGACTTTGAATTTCTTCACCTAATCCTGACGTCTGACTAGGAAACCCAGAAATCGCTGATGTAACCATTAGAATGGCTTGTGCCAAAGTGACCTCCAAATTAAAAAGGTTGTTTCACTTACTTTAGTTTATGAAATGATGCTTTCCAGCTGGGAGTCGTTTTTATAGTCTCAGTGACATAGCTTTTGGCTAAAAAAGTCCCATGTTTTACATCCACTTGTTTGTCTTAGTTTTAGGAAAATTTGTCATTGAATCTAATAAGAAAATGAAATATGATATGTCTTAGACATAGACATTCCTTTCACCATGAGGTACATTCACAAAATGCTTTAATTCCAGCATTTCCTTTTAATCAAGCATACAGCTTATTCTAATTTATCCTAATTAAGAAATATAGCCAGCCTCAGTTTGAACAGTGTTGCTTGTAATCCTTTCTTGTCTTGTTGGGTAACAACACATTTTCTGAGCTTGTAATGTACATTCCTGGTTCTCCTCATTTAAGCTCTAATGGCAGTTAGGTAATGAGGATTGCCGTAGGTGAACTGGAGGCTGACATTGGCTGTTGTCTGTTCAGCTGGGGTTCCTCCACAACATTTTCCCTCTGGTTCGTGAATTTCAGATTTGCTTTTATGACCTTATAGGGTTACCAAACCTCAGTGAAGGCAACCCTCTCCTCCCTAGCTTCAGCAGGTCACCTGTGACAAGGCAGTGACAGTAGTGGGAGTGTGGATGTCCTCCAGGCATCCATGTGCAGATTACATCCTGCAACATTGCAGGTGACCCTACAGTCCATGCCGAATTAGAGATTTAAAAAATTACGCCCCAAAAACCATGAGAGTAGTGAAGCCTTCTACCACTCTTCCTATTTTTACCCTACAAGAGGCTGCCTCATTTTTAAGGGTCTTGTGTCTATATGAATTCTGACTAGTAGTATTTTTTTGCAACATTTCAGCATCTCTGTCTCATTTTTAGTGCATGAAGGAATGATGATGAGGTAAGAGATAGTGAAAGTAAATACAGGTAATCCAGACACTTACTGAAAATTGAGAATTAAACCAACCAGCTTAACTTATTACTTAAGTTATCTGTTCATGGCTATAAGTCAAATGAGGCCTGCATTGGGACAGGGTCTAAGGCTGAATCATTTTCAAGGTCTTTCTTTGGCTTTGGCATTTTGTCTCTTAGAATTCACACCTTGAGCATGAAAGAGCTTAAATGTTAGTTCTTAGATCTTGTAACAGTGTGAAAGATGCCTCAAATCACTGCAGGGTATGTCTCAATGTAAAAACATCACCACAGAGAAGGACATGTAGATCTTGACCTATTTCAGCTATTCTGACTTTATTTGTGCAAAGATGCATTTCAAGGGACCATAGGAAATAGACTGTACCTTTGGCATTCATGAAAAAAAATTATTCTGAAACATTTCATTCATTCATTCATTCATTCATTATTGGTAACTGCTTGTCCAACTCAGGGTTGCAGTGATTGGGAGTGTACCATAGATTACAAGAATAGTTTAGGGTACCACCAGGAGAGAATGCCAATGCACCTTTGATGTATTTAACATCCTTATTTTGCCTCTGCCACAAAAGAAAAAGTCAGATGATAGTTTTTTGCCCAGGTGCCTTTTAAATTAAAATATTACATAATTAATTAAAGCACTTTTTTGACCTTTTCAACCTTGGTGCAGAGTGTTTGAACTCTTCAGTTTCCCTCACACTGTTTTTTGTTACATCCCAAACAAACGTGGTGCCTCTCTGCTGGTAGGAAAATCAGTATCTTGCACCATTTTTGAGAAGCTCTTACAAGAGGTGGATTTCAAACAGTCTTGAAGCCTAAAGTTTGAGGTCTGCTGGGTTTTATTTGCTGATGTATGTGTGCCATTTGTCACTGTTTCACAGAGGAGCTCGCTGCAGTGGTACTTTTGAAGATGTGCCTGACACAGCTGAATTCAAAAAAAGAATACTGGATTTTCCAGGAGCCTTTTGAAGAGCGACTAGACAAATTGGTTTTACTACGTTTTTAATTAAGTTCTGTAAATGCAAGGAATATTGCGGAATAGTACATTGTCAAAGTTCTCATTAACAGCTGCTACAATTGACAGTGTTGTGTTTTTCAGTTGTGTCAAACACATGCATTGGTTTTGAACCTTTGGATTGGTCTTTAGGACCACAGTATGGTGTATGGTTTGTTACAGGGTTTTGCTGAGAGATGCTTTTTCCTGTTGGGCCACAGCTGAAATATTCCACATTGAGGCGCAACCCATCAAATGCGCAGACACATTCTGTACAACCCCTTGTGAAATTAAATGCAAAAGGAGGGATCATACTGTCAGGAACACATCTGTTTGCCATTAAGAAACAAGTCACATGCCTTTTGAACATCTTTGCAAGCATTTATCTTCTAAGTACTGGCCACAGGAGTCAACAGCCCATAGCCTGTCCTATCTTTTTCTTCCTTCCGTTAAAATCCCACTTCTCAACACTCAAATTACACAAAATTGTTGCATGGCAAAGAAAACCTTCTTTATCAAGTGCTAAGACAATGTAAGGCATTTTAAAAACTCCCAGCTCTCATCAAAGGTGCACAAGGGATATCACTTAAGTGGATATGGAATAAACAGCTGACACTAAAATGACGAATGACAAAAGATGCTCATTGTTCATTTGCAAAAAAGAAGATAAAGTGCTTTGTCCTTTGATTCCTAGTCCTTGTCTGAATCAAAAATAACAGGACAGTGGAACAAATTACAAGTATAATGGCAGTTTGGTGCATTCCCGAAATCTGTCTGATACATATTTGCAGAGTGAGATTTGGATCCAAACCGTTTATTTTCTTTACTGCCAGCAAAACAAAGCTCAGTGTCTGGGAAGTGACATTTTTGTATGATGGGATTTACTTATTTCTGAAGGCTTTAGTATATAAAACCAATCCTGCTAAATTGCAATTTATTAAAAATGTGGAGATTTTCCAAATCTCTGACTATGTGAAAATTTTTTTTTTCTGTGTCTGAAGAACGTGAAAAAGTTGCCAAAAAGCATATGTAGCATAGAAATTCCATGTCTTTGCTGGAAAAACCTAGTGTTAAAGTCGCATGAGTTTAGGGTAACCAGTACTTGGGAAGGAACCTCACTAGAAAAGCTATCTTATTAACGCTGCTGTCCATTGTGATTGACAGGGACAGTCATTAGATGGAAGCAAAGGAAAGAACTGGAATTGGACATTTTTGAAAAAAGAAGGTGAGAAAAGCAGCACAGTTTATTCTTCAGCACTAGACTTATATTACTTTAATTGAAGACCTCAAAAGGCCTGAACAAGCTGGAGGCCAGGCATGTCACACCGTGCATGCGTTACACTGTGGTACTGCTCCAGCAGGCCATGCCAAGCCATAAATGCTCTCAAATTGATCAATTAAAACATGGGAAATTAGTCATGAAGTGTAGGCTTATTGTAATAACCGCTGCGTTGCATTCCACCCCAAACAACGTGTTGCCGAAGGGCAGCAGAGCTGTTTATTGTTAAAGATGTCACATCCGTGAGTTCATGCTTCCTGTGTGGAGCTCAGCTCACACACAATGGAACACATGGAAGTGTTTCCTGCTTAATTCTGATCAACGAAAAACCTTTTATAGCTTCCTGTCCTCAGACATAGATGGATATGTTTCGTTGAGCAGGTGTCTTAACCATCCATACCGCATGCAATAAACAACAGTTGTTTCCTGATGTGTTTCAAAACCCTTTAATAAATCTCTTTAAGACATTACAGACTACCACAAACCTTTGCATACAGCAAAGCAACCCATTATTAGTGCTTCATTTTTGTGGCCAAAATTCTCCCTGTTGTGGCCAAATGGATTCAGTCTTGCTTTTCCATTCAATGCATTTTTTCTACAGCATCGTTCCTATGCTGGCCTGCCAATTCTCAGCACTGATTTTTGTCCTTATTTTACCTTTAGGGTGATCACAACGTACATGTCTTGTGTTAATCTCGAATCCGAATTAACTTGGGTCATTCAAGTGTAGGTTTGAATTCAGCTCAGTCTGTCTGGAGTTAGTTTTTCCTGTGTCTTTGTGGGTTCCTTCCGGGTGCTCTAGTTTCCTCCCACAGTCCAAAGCCACAGTTCAGGTGAAATGGCAAAGTCAAATTGCCTGTAGAGTATAAATGGGTAGAGTGTGAATGTGGCTACCCTGTGATGGACTGGTGACCCGTCCACGGTGTACCCTACTCCAGCCTTGCAGTTAGTAGCTCCAAGATAGGATAAGCTCTGGACTCCTGTGACCCTGACCACACAGAGCAGTTAGAAAACGTAAAGTGAAGTATGATGTATGGGCAGTGCGGTGGCACGGCGAGTAGTCCTGCTGTCTCACAGCTCCTGGGTGGCGTGAAATCACATGGGTTTGATTCCCACTCAGTCTGTGTGGAGTTTGCATGTTCTCCCCATGTTTGCACAAGTTTCCTCTGGGTGCTCTGGTTTCCTCCCACAGTCCAAAGACATGCTGTTCAGGTTCATCCATAGTGCGTGAGTGACAGAGAGAGTGTGTTCCACTGGTGTATGGATGAGTGACCCATTGTAAGTAGTGTATCTAGCAGTGTAAGTCACCTTGGTGAATGAGGTGTGTGGGCAGGTAACACTACATAGAGTTCATTGGATGTGGCTTTGGAGAAAAGCATCTACTAAACAAATAATGTTGTTGATGATGTTTTGTTTAACTTTGTACCATCCAGAAGCTGTTTTAACTTTTCAGTTTTCATATCCAGTTTGGCCAGGGGTGCCCAGGTTTTTGTAAAAAACTGTGTACAAAATATGTATATACTTTGTATGTATAGCCAAGTAAAAAAGCAAACAAATATGTATTTACTATTTAAAAAAAAATATTATTGAAGTAATAATTAATTGAGGGGGCGCGGTGGCACGGGGGGTCAGACCGGGTCCTGCTCTCTTGTGGGTCTGGGGTTCGAATCCCGCTTGGGGTGCCTTGCGATGGACTGGCATCCCATCCTGGGTGTGTCCCCTCCCCCTCCAGCCTTACGCCCTGTGTTACCGGGTAGGCTCTGGTTCCCCGCGACCCCATATGGGACAAGCGGTTCAGACTGTGTGTGTGTGTGTGTATGTGTGTGTGTGTGTGTAATTAATTGAGGTATTAATTATTTCTTCATTTTATGTTTAACTTTATAGTCACAAGTAATAATAGTTCACAGTAGTGCCACATCTTCTAAGCCAAAGGACATGTCATATCAAAATGAATGTAATTATTATAACTCTTAATTCAGTCCAGTGTCATAAGCTGAGTACCATAAACTGAGTATTAAAAACTATTAGTAGCCTAGAGACTGGGCTTCAAGGAACTTTCAAAATAGACCTTGTTCGAAATGTATTTAATCTGGACAGCAACGGTTGAAAAACATGTGGCTGCTCAATCATAGTCCCCATGTCTCCTATAAAGACATTTTATGCTGAGTTCTGCTGATCTGAACATTGGATATAACCTCTGCCCTCAGCTCCATCTCAACACCCATCATCTCAGACTACACCGGGGAGAGCTATTGTCCTTCTTCGCTTTTAACTGGACAAGCTGGTTGAGGCAAAGTCCTTTGTGGAAATAGGCTGTCGTGTTCATTTTAAATGTTGTCATGCATGTTGTCCCTCTCCCTCCCATTCCCACCTGACCCAAATATGTCCCTGCTTGCCAGCAGCCTTTGGTACAAGGTTAAAAAAAATTAGAGCTCAGATGAGACCACTTCTGGGTGACGTTCAAAGGCTGCAGGAAAGGTTGTTTAATATGTTCCTGAGACTGTCGCCAAGTTTCTCAGAGAGTGAGTGAGTGAGTGAGTGAGTGAAAACAGAAGACTCTGGACATGGTGGCACTTGTTCCTCCCAAAACTGCACTGCAGCCCACCACTGGATCTTAAAGTATCCAACCACATTAACACTATGCATATGCATTTTTCATTACGGGTATTAACGCGTGACATTCTGCTGGTGCAGTTTCGCTTATAAAGATCAAACCATGTGCCATCATGTCTGGAATTTCTTGTAAATGTGCTTGGCCTCCTAACATCTACAGCTCATGTGTTCTTTAGCAGTATAATGTAATTTCTGTTGAAATACAAGATGGTTAAGCATGACTTACAAGAACATTGGAAAATGAGCAAGTAGTGTTTTGTTGGAGCTGCACAAAGAGTTCATTAGGAGGCCTGTGAGGATCGTGATAATTCTTGCATTACTTGATGGCAACCTGACCTGATGAACTTCAGTGGTGACAAGTGCAGGGAAAGTTTTCCAAGAAGTCTACAAAAAATGATGACTCATTACCAGCCAGTAAGTGTGTGTATACTGTATGTGTGTGAAAGCCAGAGAAAGACTGCATTACACTCCATATCCTTGCTCGTTCTCGTCCCATGGCTGTCTGTCTCCCACAGGATGAAAGCACACGCTTCAGTGCATTTAGGTCTTCTTATTTCCAGAGACTGACCGTTGCTCATTAGTCAGTTCATGAACCATCTATTCTGGTCAAGATCCCAGCTCACGGCTCATTTTGCTGTTTCTTGTCATGGCGCCAACTGGAGGACATAGATAGGAAAGACAGAACATAGCATAATTTTGGGCACGTTTCTACTCTGTTCGTACTTCACTCACTATACATGAGCGTTAAGCCTTTCATAGGAATGTTTCCATCACTAGGAAAACATGGGGGACTAAGGTCATGTGAAAATATTCTGCTGCCAGACTTTACATCCTTTGAAATTTATGAACAGATAATTGGGGAACAGGAAAATGGACATAGTCACTGTGGTCAAACATGTGCTCCACAGTATCAGCAATTGCAAAACAATTTCAACTGTTTCCCATATTCAGTGAAACATGCATGCTTTAAAAAAATAACATGTCATATAAATTCAGAATGCTGTAATTGCAGCACGTCCATTTTTAATCACTGAACAGTGAATTCCATGTACTGTAATCTGTACTGGTGCCTCACTGTTCTCTTAACTCTTTTATATAATTTGTTCAAAAAGTTGAAAAATATTTTAGCGTACTTCAGTATATTCACTACCCTCAGTAATTATTCACAAGGAAGCAATAATGCAGTCATCACGTTATTTAGTAGCTTAATGGACATCCAAGTGACCATAAGGTACCCTCATAGGGTATGAATTCCCAGCTTTTTTTGCCACAAAAATACTTGCCCTGTTTTATATGCGTGGGGGACGCAGTGGTGGAATGGGTTGGACCGGGTCCTGCTCTCCGGTGGGTCTGGGGTTTGAGTCCCGCTTGGGGTGCCTTGCGACGGACTGGCGTCCCGTCCTGGGTGTGTCCCCTCCCCCTTCAGCCTTAGGCCCTGTGTTGCCGGGTTAGGCTCTGGCTCCCCGCGACCCTGTACGGGACAAGCGGTTCAGATGGCGTGTGTGTGTGTGTGTGTGTGTTTTACATGCTATCGTATTGTATGTGAAGTTCTCCTTGTATAATTGTACAGTATGTTTATTTTCATGTAAACTTTGTCCTCATTTGAACTCTGTGTGATGTTTACAAAGATTTATTGAGCTGAGTCCTTTTCCACATATGTTGTTTTTGAGGGAATGGATGGGTAATTGGGTAAAAATGCACCAGGTTGTTTCATTCACAAGACTGCATACAGAGCTCCTGGCCACAATTTAGAACTGCAATCCTGCTGGATGTAAAATATGGACAAACAACCAATTATTCAACTGATATATACTGTTGTTGGCCGCACGTCTTTTCATAAATCACTAGGGTCTTCTTGGAAACTGGCCCAAGCCCTGCAGTGGTTCCTGTGTCAGGGGACTGTCTAGGTGGACCAAATGATTACTCTCCTTAGTACGGAAGGATTCATAATATCCAGGCAGCGATCTCACCAGCCTACCGCTTCCCTTGTGGTTGCCTTTATAATGAGGGCAATATGAGGGCTTGTTCCTCGCTAGAGCTCAAATTGTGGGAGATTCTTTAAGCTTCATTCATCTAAAGATAAAAGGAAATATGTAATTCCTTTGTCAGCTTCTTCAGTGTTTGTATGTTTGTTGCTCTGGTATTCCAAAGAACCAACCAGTCGTTTTTCATTACTGCTGGATGATTTTTTTTGTACGTTTCCTCTTGTAGGTGGCGTTCCAGTGTTCTCTTGATATGGAAACTGTCATAAAATGTACTCTAAACCTCATGCCACATATCTGTAAAAGAACGTAGCTAAAATGCTGCTTTTCCCTCTTGAGAAACAGCTGGCCTCTGCCTATGATGTCAGTTTCAGGACTAACTGAAGACCGTAGAGATTATCAGTGCATGGTTTATCGCTGCAGTTCGATCCATTGTTGTGCGCATATTCTCTTACAGGTGATCTTCCAGTGCCTCTGTTTGTAGTCAGCGTATGACACCTAGAATAATTGCACCCTATAATGTTGAAGAGCAGACTATGGCTTCATTGTAGTCTCTAAAGAAGGTTTAGTATGAGATTACACTGGGCTCGATAGAATGAAAAGATATTACAACAGCAGTGATGTATTGTATTTATGTCCCCTGCATTTAATGTCTCCGGTTGGAGTAAGCATTCCACAGACCAAGTTGGCTGCAACTGCCATCTTTCCCTTTTCTTCCAACTCTGATTTAATCCTGCGATTTTTGTTTGATTTCAGTGTTAATTTTGTCTCCAAACCTGACTGACATTTTGTATCTGTTCCAGATGTGTATCGACCTCAGTCTCCCTTTCGTTCAAAATATTAGCTCATTTTATTTGAAGTTAAACAATTGAAGAAAGCCTGCGTGCTGCTCTCAGCCAGTTCTCCCAAGATCTGGCTCACAAAAATGGAAATATTTGCTATGCTTTTCTGGAGAATAAAAAAGCAGGGATTTCAATGGTCTGAGTTAAACACACCACAAAAAAGCACCAACAGTCACAATAAGAGTTATGTGAATCTAAAGAATGGTGAGAGGTTAATTCCTCGTATGAATCAATGCTTTTTCATTTGGTAACCTGCACGGAATTGTGTAAAACCGATACAACATTGTTATACTTTATGATAGAAAAGTAAAGGCAGTGCCAAGACAATCTACGTGTTATGATTCCAGTATGTTCGGGATCATGCAATTTCCATTGATAAATTTGCTGCAATCACTAAATCTGACCTGTTCTAACCTCATTCAGTCGCTGGACGACATTTTCACGCTACAGTTCCATTGGACGCACATTTCTTTAGAAATCTTTCTGTGCAGCTTCACTTAGTTGCGCTGAAGTGACTGAAATCCCAGCAGGGTCTGTTCACCCTACAGAAGAATGCAATCCCTATCCGTTCACCGGTTCACCTGTCCATCAAAGCCAAATGCTATGGATCAGATCTCACTGCACTGATCGATGATGTCATGACACGTGCAACATGCAGCCTAACTCTGTTTCAGCTTGTGAGAGGAATTCAGTGAGAGGTTGAATAGCTGATCAAAGGTAGAAATTCAAAACTAAACACATTCCACTCACCATCTCCCATTGGCACAAAAGCAATGCAAACAGTCTGTTCTAAAGTCACAAAGGGAAGATGTCAGTAAGGTTATTGCTCTCCCACATTACAGGAAAAGGAACCTATTCTGAGTTGAGCAGGAGATAAAGTATTCCATGAAATCTTAACATACATGGGTGGAACAAAATAAAGAGGGGTAACATATTCTCTTTGGGAAACAAGCATGCCTAAATGCAGTCAGTGACCTTAAATGCTTGGCTTAGGGGCATCATGGGACATGAGAGCTATGTGACATACATAGATGCATGTACAGAAACATACACACAAAGAGCATTTTCGAGTCACCAGCTTACCTGAGACACATATCTTTGGACTGTTGGAACACCCAGAGGGAACCCATGCGAATATGGGGAGAACATGTAAACTCTACACAGACTGAGCACTGATTGAATCCGCATACAGTTGCACCATCCAGGTGTTGTGAGGCAGCAGCACTATTCACTGCACCACCATGCTAATGTAGCCAAACTATGGGTGGCACTGTGGCTCAGCGGGCAGCGTTAGTGCTTTATGACACTTGGGCTGTGCCATTAGGCTGTGCCATTCAATCCTCATTCAATCTGTGTCAAGACTAAATGTTCTCCTCATTTTTGGGTTGGGTTCATCTGGGTGCTCTGGTTTCTTTCCACAGCCTGAAGATGGAATTTTGGGAGAATCGGTGACTCTGAATTGCCCTTAGGGTGTGAATGTTTGTGTTATGTGTGGGGGGGTGCGGTGGCGCAGTGGGTTTGACCAGGTCCTGCTCTCTGGTGGGTCTGGGGTTCAAGTCCTGCTTGGGGTGCCTTGCGATGGACTGGCATCCTGTCCTGGCTGTGTCCCCTCCAGCCTTACGCCCTGAGTGGCTGGGTTAGGCTCCAGCTCCCCGCAACCCAGTATGGGACAAGCGGTTCAGAAAGTGTGTGTTTGGGTTATTGTGTGCGGCTGATTTATGGACAAGCACCCCATGGTTCCAGATTGGCTTACGACTCCTGCAACTCTAGATTAGAACAAGCAGCTGTTAACAGTGAGTGCCTGCGTGAGTAAACATACAGCAACAATATCATTGTTAACTGGCTTAGAATTTTTGCTTAATCTAGAATGCCCAGGAGGGGTCGGCAGCCACTGGCCCTTGGACCCCCCAAAGGTTATAAGTAGGCGTACTTATAGCTCTATGAAAGCATTATTTTGTGATAGTCAGTGGTCAACTGTCTTCTATGTTTCTTATGTGATGTGTTTGTTTTTCTTGCCTTATGCCTGTGTCAAAGCACTCTGTGTCACTGCTTGAGAAGAGTGCTCTGTAAAAATAAATTGAATTGAATTGAATTAAAGAAACAGTGAGTGGACAAAATAATGGAATCATCAAAAATAGAAAACTAATAATGGATAGGGCCACCCTTTGTCTTCAGAAGAGTTTCGGTCCTTCTTTGAATTAAACGGAAGATTTAAGTTCCACAGAATGGAGGAGTATTTTCAACCCTCTGCACTGCTGAACTTCCCATAATAATTGAATGTTCTTTTTAATCTGATAACTAGAGAGGCCTTTGCAGGTTTTTTCATAAGCCTTCATTTTCATAGCATTCAGGCAGTGAAGCTGATTAAGCTGCAGGCAAATTTTTGTAATTATAGTAAAAATAGAGTCCAATCAGTATCTGTCTTAACTTGAAAATGTGCTTGGCCATATGAGTCAACTTCACGACCCATGGTCACATACCTAAATAAACATGAGGAACCCACAAGTGTCTCCCCAGTCATCACCTTGATGCTCAGTATAACAAAAGACTGTTCGAATATGATCAAGGCTTTTGAGAAATGCAGAATTCAAAAAGCTCGCATTTGGAGACTTCTCACACGGTTTCTCTTACCAGAAAGAAAAAAGCTGAGGTATACCCCACTGGAATGCTGTGGGAATCACTTTCCATTAAATGTCAACATACCACAGTGGCACTGGTCTTGCAGGCTGGGGGCAATGCAGCCTTAACCACAGTGGTGACAGTTATCAGCAGGGAAAAACACTATTATTGGTGACAGTGGTCTATAATGTTGTTGGTAACTGTCTGGAATGGGCCCTGAGCCCATACAAATGCCTGACATTATGTGTGTATTCAAGGAAACATTTTATTGCCTCATTTATCCGACATTGTCGTGTAGGAATATATCTTCATTTAGCTACTTAGCTGATTATTTTTTCCTGCAGAAAATGGTACTCGTCATTATCTGGCCTTTTGGCAAACATGGCCATTCTAATGACCCCATTTTACTGTTCAAAAATCAGTAAACAGGTTTTGTGTCAAAGTTACTTACTTATTTTGTCCCAGAACACTGTAGATGGTCTGCGCTGGGAAAGCTTGTAATTTTTGTTCATAGTAATAAGCTTTAATTTGGAATTTAATGCTTTTTTTCCAACACTTGGCGCTGTGTTGGTCAATTAATATTTGTATGAAATATATTTTGGAATTCAGTTTTTACTGGCTGGAAGACAGAGTGAGCCAGACTAAACACATGTAGAAGAGCTCTGTTACAAGAGGTCATAAAGAACAGAGATTCAACAGAGCTTTGTAAATGTCTGTACTGTTGCAGGATACATAGTACAATCACTTTAAGCGTTTAATAACATTAAGCAGGTGTCTGATTCATGTGGTTTCCCTAACAGTGTGTGTTGCTGTAATGGTTCAGTCCTTTGCCAGGGACATTTGGTTTGGACATGTCTCAGGCCTTTGGTGATTTTTGGTCAGTGACACCAAGCCTTCAGTTTCAAAGCTGCAATGTGGAGTACAATGTGGAAAGTTTTAGTGGCTATGGCAAATAATCTCTCAGCGTGTTTTATTATTGAAGGCCAAATGTGACATATCAGTTTATAAATCATTAGCCCATTATTGCCACTCTAAAGTTTGCCAGAAAGTTTGTGGGCTGACAGTCAGTACTTTTTTTCATCACGTGTCAGAGTTCACATTTTATGTAAGCGTTTTCCCTGTACCCTATAAACTAAATTGAATAAAACAACAGCCACATTATGTGTTGGCTAATATTCTGAACATTTAGAATTTAAGCAATGTCATTGTATGTGCTTCCACCACTCATGATTTTCTCTGCCACAATCACGTTCACCCTCATGAAGAAACAGAAAAAAGACTTGAGTGGCTCGTTCCCTTTACAAAGGATTGCAGCACCACCATCTCCTCTTGACCCTATCCAGCAGAAGGTACCAGTTTTGTGTCATTGTGTCATGTTCCGCTCTATTCAGCGACATGGGCAGGCTCCTCTCTATATGGACTCAACAACAGATGTCTCTCTCAGTCACATCCTCAGAACTTCTTCATAGCTAATTAGGCATGAAGAGTAATGACTACCCAGTCCCTACTGGCCAATTGGCCCTCACATTCATCTGGTTGTTCAGTCTCTCAAAAAATGGCAAAGGGCAGTTTGTCTTTTTCCAGCCAGCTTCACGAAGATGTAATGTTATCGCCAATGTGTTTGTGTTGCTAATGCACTGGAAAGCATTGTATCAGAACCGACAATGGGGAGTCAGTATTGTTACGAAATCAGTCATCCAGACTTCCCTGGAAGTAGTTCTCTGCAGGTGCGGCACTGACCTGTGACTAATAAAAATAGATTTGTGCAACACTGCCACTCTCTAGAAATTCATTAATTCAAGTAATTCCTGTCACTTACACACTATCGCAAACTTTTAACACAGTTTATTTTTTACTGAAACCTATTTAATTTTCCTTCCAGAAGTGAAGGAAAGGAACATGTCTTGTAAGCTCTGCAGACCAAACATCTTGAAGACAAAGAGTCTGTGTTGTATTTTCCAAGCAAGTACAGAAAGCATTAACTCACATATTGGAGTTTAAGCAGTTTAATTACTATTGAAAGCAATGAAACAGTTTTGTTATTGTTTCCTCCCCATGCTTTTGCAGAATTTCTCATGTACTGCCCTACATTTCTCAAGGGCATGGCCCCTTCTGGGACTTGGTTTTGACTGGAGACCCTGTTTCTCTGAAGGGCCATAGAGCTAGAAGTCATTCCAAGGACCCAAAACCATTGGTTACACATCTCCCGTTTTGCTGCAGACCCCACGATGCACAGGAGACTCCATTCCATCCTCACTCTGGGGCTAGTTACCATTATAGCTGCTGTACATACGCCAAACAGACCCAGTTTTCATATCAATTTGAGGGAATTCGGCAAACTCTGGGGAAATAAGTGTTCCGCTTTTACGTGCCTTTTATTTTTGGCTTTTTCAATTTCCTATTACTTACAGCTGTTTTTCTCTTGTGTGTCTGTTAAAGTAAGATTGATCAGTTCCCACAGTATAAACAGCTGCAGGTGTGACATCAGTTCAGACGCATTCAAGATTTCTGTTCACCAAGAACCACTGCCTGATGCAGGAAGCTATTCTAACATCGAAAAAATGCACAGCTAATCTGCTACTACTTTTATATCCGACACATACTGACAGACTAATGTGTTTGTCGCCACATTGTTGTGTTTGAGCTTTTGTTGCGCAGTCGTATAAGTACTGGAATGACATCCTTTACCTGACATTGTTTACCAGTCCTCTGCTAACTCTTCTGCAAACCACTTGTTAAAAATCAATCAACAATATCATTCTCTCACCCTCACTTTTTGGCTGAGAGCTGTTGCTTTTCCTTTATAAACATCAGTGAAATCTGCCCTTTCCTCACTGACTTTGTCTCTCGGCTTCTTGTCTCTCCAGGCTGGATCACCGCAATTCCCTTTTCACAGGTCTTTACACATCTGCTTCCTGCTCTTTCCCACACAACACATTGTACGCACGTATTTCTCTGCTTCGGCCTCTCCATGGGCTCACCGTTACAGCCAGGACCCAGCTTAAGATACTCACCCTAACCTAAAAAACCTCTGCATGGCACCATATTATAGTCTCACTTCTGTTCTCCATATGACCTCCACAACACCACCACCTCTTCTTTCTGTGCCTGCTATGCCCATGCACATGTAAAAGGTTTACTAATTCTCTGCTTGATACCAAACTGTGTGTGGGCTTCCAGTCAACATCAGGGGTGATACCAGTCTTCTGAATTCCCACTATTTTTTGAAGATCCATCTCTTCACTTTTTCTCTTGGAACTGTCAAATTTCTTGTTTTCTGCACTATTTATAATCTTTCTCATAGTATCTCACCATGTTCTTAACACTGTAGTTTGTTGTAGAATCTCTTAGTACTTGAATCAATTTGTAATAGTTTCTTATTGACTAATAATAGTTGTTCTGAGTTCTAGATTTAGCTTTTGTTAGATGCAGCAGAATATTTCATTCATTTCATATGATTATTGTCCTGTAACCTTGTAAGCACTTGGTTTTGTATGACCTTATTATTTAAGTCATATTGGGCAAAAGTGCTGGCTAGTATGGGACTGGCTGTGCTATTCCACTGTAAAGATGTAATAACAAAATACTGAAACACTGCATTTAAAGTCAGGAGTTTTGTAATTGCAGTGTAAATATTGTTTCTTTAACTCTTGGGGGGAAGTGTTAATGGAAGATTTGAAACAGAAATGTCCCGAGCAATGTGTCTGGCCAACATACAGATTAATTATGTGAAATTGTAATCCTACCAAGAGTCACCTTTCAGTCTGTTTTTCTTTCTTTCTTTCTTTGCAAATCCTTTCACAGTACTTAGTGGTGAGCCTTAAGTATAGTAGTGGGTATGGTTAGGAAAGAGTTAAATGACCTTGTGACAAGTCGCAGATTTCAAATCCTGAGACTGATCTTGCAAAACACTTTATATGATTTCCTCTGCATGATGTAAGAGTATTTTTTCAAACACCTGCCTGAGAACACCTATCTCTTTGTATGGCGGGAGGTTATATGAAGAATTTGTGTAACTAATTTAGTTAATGAGTTTCATGAGCGAATCAAGAGCTGTAACCTAAACTTTCTTATTCCAGTTGCAAGGGCCTGAAAATTAAACCATGCCACACCATAAATCAGATGTAGATAAAGTTTTGACACCTTGTAGGTGCATGTTATTTGATGGCTGTTATGATAAGAGCTTTGTGCCGAGGTCTCCAAATTGCATGGAGTGAAAACTTAAACATTTCACAAGGACACTCCAAACCCACATAAACGCAGGCGGGAAAGCCTGCTCTCAGACAGTCCTAAGCCCACAAGATTGCCTGCCAAGGGCTATCAAACCCTTCCCCTCCCAGCCAAAAGTTTGATCTCAGCTGTCTGAGCATGAACATTACATGTGTGATTGTTTGGGAGAAGAGGGTTTATATTGTTTTCCTGGCTTGTGCTCTGGAATTGTGGTGAAACGAGGCAAGCAGTCCCCTGCGTCTCTGAGCCCGTGTCTCCTTGCGAATGACACTCTGGTTGACAAGCTCCCCCACTTCCTGAGTATGCGTGCATGTGTTGGGAGGGTACTGAGCCTGCAGAAAGCCCCTAATATCTTTGTTCAAGGTTTTCACAAGAGGTTTATGCTTCAGCAAAGGGAAAACCATGCCCTACTTTTGCAGCGTGCCTCTATTCAAAACTCCCAAGGCTTCTCCAAACGGGTAAAAATGTTTCGGTTGTAGGGGGTGCGGTGGCGCAACGGGTTTCACCAGTGCCCGTTGTGTGGTGGGTCTGGAGATTGAGCCCTGCTTGGAGTGCTTTGGGGTGGACTGGTGTTCCGTCCAGAGTGTGTCCCCTCCGCCTTTGGCCTTGCACCCTGTGTTGTGGGCTTAGGCTTCCGCTCGCCACAACCCTGAATGGGACAATTGATTGTTGATAGTGTGCGTGTTTACCTCTGTGAAAGATATACACTAGACCCTTGACGTTCGAGGGGAATCTATGCATGGCTCCCCTGGAAAAATCTAATTCCTGTAAGTAGCTTGTCATTGCAGTATAGAGTGAAACCCTAGAAAAATAACAACTTTCAACTAATTTATGCATGTACTTATAGTTTTAAGTAGAAAAAATGTGAACATAACAAATTAAAAGTATCTGTGCTTTATTCCAAATGTAGACTTTGAAAAAAGTAAACTGTATGAGCAAAGAAAACCTTTACAGACTCAAAACAAAGCAGTTTGCACTGAACAACATGGGTACACCAGGCTGCCCTGATGAATATATATGTATATATATATATATATATATATCTGCATTGAGACAGAAAAAGTGATGGCACTGGGTTGGCTGTTATACAGGCCTCTCTTTGGTTCAACAACCACACATTATTCAAAAAAGTTTCACTGATATGATATAATAACAAATTAATTGTTTTTCAAAAGCAACAAATTGCAAAAAATCACTTAAAAAACATATGCAGACAGGAAGGGTTGAGTGTGATCACTATTTCATAGCTAGTTGTATCACTGGTCATTAACCCTCAGTTTTAAAACTTTCACCAAGATATTTTCTCAATGTTATACACTTATAGGAGATACTTTCTCCTCTGCTGAAGTCACAATGAATTTGTCTCAGCTGATAATTCATGCATTAGCATGAATACTCAGCTATTTGTCGCGGTGGTATATGTCAGGGGTGACTCAAGTGATTGTGTAAGGTGGTCCATTTTGTGGAGCAGAGTCTTTAATATTGAACTCTGAATGGAAATCCAGGGAGCAGAAGCTCTGCAGTGGAGTCCTCAAGTGGCTTCTCCAGGAAGTGCATGAGAGCTACAGTGCTGTATCTGTATATTAGGGCAACTTCACAAAACTATAAAACACACAGTTTTATCCCCCTTAAGAAGCACTTACCTCTTAAGCTGTTTATTCAATATTCTCAGAAGTTTACAGGTTGTAATATTTTCTCTATAATTTTTACTGGCAGTTCAAAGGTAACTAATGTTGGAAGATACACACACACCTATTTTCTGAACTGCTTGTCCTATATGGGGTTGCAGAGCTCAACCCGGCAACTCAGGGCATAAGGCTGGAGAGGGAGGGGCACACCCAGGACAGGACGCCAGTCCATCACAAGGCACCCCAAGCGGGAATCGAACCCCAGACCCACTGGAGAGCAGGACCCGATCCAACCCACTGCGCCACTGCACCCCCTCCGTTGGAAAATATTAAACATCAATATTCATGGTGTAATCCCTGAGGTTTTTTTTTTGTCTTAATTGTTGTAAATATTTGTCTTCTCACAACTGTAACTGTATTGTAATTCATGAAAGTTTCCCATCTTAGAATTCTCCATCAAACAGGATGAAGGACACTTGTACCCAAAAAAGTGTTCAGAAAATGCTGCTTTCATTCTTCCAGATATTCAGACCTTTCTGATTTCTCGTGAACTGTCCTCTTGACTTAAAGGGAACAAAGCAAACAACTCATCCTCAAGCAAAGAGAAAAGGGGAGCGGGACCTGCATGTTAAAGCAGCCCTAGGCTGACATTCAGCTTTGTCTGCTTTCCGCCAGCCAAACCTCGCTCGCTCTGTATCAAAGCCCATGCTCCCTCTTGGAGAGCAAAGCTCTTGGCAGGGCTGCCGCAAGGGAGAGACCAAGAGGCTGATTAGGCCAGACAAAGAACAGCCGCTTCATGCTCAACTGTAGCAATGAGTAAGGGAGAAGGTATCAAGGCTCCAACACCCGGCCAAAGGGGCTACGACCAGCAAAATCAGGAGAAAGGGGAACGCTGGACAGATGTATGTACGAGAAACAGAGTGCACCCGGGGTAAACTGCAGAAGTTACCTATGGCTCTGCTACAGTAGGCACAACTGAAGGGCATAAGTGGAACTCACAATTTCCTTGAAATATTTTGCCCTCTTTAACCCACCTTACTAACTCACCAGTGGCCCTTTTTACTGCTCTACTCCTATTATCTCCTATTAATTTGACAGGTAGCAGTTCTACCCAGCTACCCACTCCATCTGAGGGTTTACAGTAAGAGCCTCCCCTGCTTGGATGACTTGTACGTTTTCCATTTAGATGTTGAGCCAAGACCATTGTATATCAATAAAATAAAGAGGGCTGATGTTTCTGAAGTACAAATTCTCCAGAAAGACAGTTTTAATCTGCATACATGCTTTTGATTAAATGTTGACAACATTGGAACAGTTATTTTAGTTATTGGGTTCTACACCCATTGTACTTCCTCCATCAGTGAAATATTTTCCAAATGTACCTATGCAAAGATCTTTTTATAGGTTCTTGGGTTGAATTTAAGTTGGTCTAGGTGCTTGTGTGGTGGTCCACTTTAACCATGACAACACATATACAAAATTATAATTTATTCCTCAGTATATTAACACCATCAGTCTTCCACAAGGACTGATGTCCAATAATCCTGTAACAACTTCAGCAACAATCTCTAAATGCAAATAGAAATAAAATTCTCACTACACTGCCAGTTTTTCACATTTCCAGAAACAGTAAAGAGAAAAATTGGCAGTGTGTTCTTGCACACCTGCTGTCCTATGCTATGCTCATCTGCTATCATCCTAATATCTTGAAAAGTTTTTATTGCCATACTTCATTTTTATAATGGAGTTTCATGAACACCTACTTTCATTGTAAGGAAGGGGTTTTATGTAAAGATGCATTTACATAATGAATATTTTGTGTCTGTCCTGAGCAATTGATTAATCTGGTTTCAGTGTATTTATGAAATTGTTTAGAAAACATTCTTTTGAATCAGCTGTGAAATTCAGGAAGTAATGTAATTCAGATGACATTTGATTTAATGACTGGCCACCAAAAATTTCATGTTTTTCCTTTAAAAATACATTCACTGTCTCATACATTAGAGCATATGTCTAACCAATTTTTGCATCTTTTAATCAGTTTTTCAAAGGTATGGTATTAATAGAATCAACACATAATCAATATGCTTCCAGCTCTGTTGGGTTTTTGAGGCTAGAGAGAATATAAAGATAAGTCAACAAATCAAAATATCCATCAAACCTTTTTATAGGTGAGAAAGAGCCAAAACCCATCTTAACCCAGGAGAAATAAGAATGAATTTGGCTCTGAAACCTAGGTATACACTTCAAGAGTTGGAGCAGGATGGTGGAGGATACCACAGAAACTTCATAGCAACTATCTGGCATTCTCAAAAGTAGGAACTGCAGATAAACCCCAGAGATAGACATAGAGCGCAGAGCTTTCCAAGGCAGCTCCAAAGCCCAGCCATTTGCAGACAATGTCTTGTATCTGGTTCTCAGTGAATGAAGAGCTTGGCTCAGGACTGACCAGTCTGACTCAGTTTGACATTGACAAATTAACCCAGGTGGCCTGTTCTGATTTCCTATATTTGGCTTTGTAGCTGAGGGCCATGATTTGTGACATCCATCAAATGGAAAACGGAGGTCTGCAAGGGAGAATTAAAACAATATTAGACTGTAACTGTGTGAGTGGCAGTGAGACTATCTACCTTGTGTAACACTTAAGTAACTCAGAGGAAGCTGTTTTTCAATGGCAATGGATTTATGTTAAGAAAGGAAAAACAAATTCTGGGTTTTAACTGTTGTACTTTTTCACTGTACACTTATAAAGGGAACATCAAACTTGTGACTGGAAACATGAGTAGCTTGTAACTACTTAATGTTCATGTACATAAAAATGAAAGTGAGCAAACAGTTATAATACATATTTGTTATATTCATTGTATCATTCTTTTGGGCGTTCTTGCCTATGGGCAGCAGTTTGAATGAATAAAACATGCTTCACGTTGAAACAACATCAAAGCAAATTTTAGGGATTTGAATGTTTCACATGAGTTAAATGTTTTCTTCTGGTAATTTTCTCAGAAATTGTCTTCGTTGCAGAGTCTGACTAGATACCTGTTTGCCCTCATATTTTCAAAGTAAAACAAAAAACAAATCTACACATATTCACCGTAATTACTTTGTACTGCACAAACATATTAGGGAATGATGGGACTCATCAACACCTTAACATTACAAACAAGTTAGAGATAATTGCTCACAAATTACTTACATGCGATTTAAAAAAAACAAAGATACACAATATTCCACAATTTCTAGCACTCAACATAAACTCAAATGTTTGTCTACCCATTATTAAAAGTGAAGTATTTTTTCCCCTGCTTAACAAAGGTTGGTGACAAGGAGTCATTTGCATGTTTTTCCTCTCCGTCAACATGCAGAATAACTGCCTGTAATGACGTATGCCATAGTGACAGGCTCCAGGCTCCATGTAGTTCAACTACCAAATCCCAGTGTAAACAGTATCAGATGCACAGACTAACTAGTGCAGGACCCTGATGCCTACCAGTCCCAGTAGGATGATAAGATAATTGGAGATCTGGGAGGGCTGCTTAGTGTGCTCAGTGGACTCGGGGCAATCCTTAGCCAGAGAGACATGGGACATGGCAAGAGCCAACTGTGTCTACTGCAGATCTGTCTTCTGCAGATCTCTACCTACACAGAGTGTTTTGAAGAAGTTGGCGATTGTGCGGATGGGTGCAGTCGTTGTAACCTTGAACATAAAATTATTTGTCCTGAACTGCATTGGGAAATACCTGTGAAAATGCTGGCACCTGAATGTCATTTGCTATGGACGAGTAGTCAACTATCCATTTGAATAAATAATTTTACGGTCCACACAGACCAGCAGTGGTGGAAGTCTGTTCAGAAGACCCAGGCCACAGCAGACACTTTCAGCTCTCGTACCTTAGCCAGCTCTTGCTGAGGTCTTGGCGATAGTGGGGAGTCTGAGCAGCCGTTTTTTTCCGTCCACCATGGAGACTCTCCTTGCCCTTAGATCAGAGCTGCTGTGCGTCATTTCGGTAAGCTTACAGAAACAAGTGACCTTTAGTGATTACTGGATGGCAGTGCTTCCATGAAGGTGTGAGAACACTGATAACATTTAGTGGTGCTCTGGACGAAAGTTTATGTCCCAACTATGTATTCTGATAATAAGTTTTCTTTGTTGCTGCTAACTGACATGAGCACTAAAGAATTCCACATTACAAGATAAAAGAAAGAAGCCTGAAATAATCTGGATTTTGGCTCCCCTTCCACCCACCAGCTTTTGGAATAAAATTCCATGAATGGCTAATTTCTCTGATGTTTATCAAATAAGAAATGTCCAGCCTTGCTCATGAAGAGCAGAACACTTGTCCTTTGTTTCCCTGTTAAGTGTGGAGTTCTAGGAACTGTTCACCTGTAATAACAAACAGAGCTTTGGAGTGGAATTTATTTGTTGCTTTTGGCTTTCCTGTGCAGAAAGAAGGGTATGGGACCTTACTGGTGCAAACAGAAATCAATCCATGTTAAATGTATGCGCTAGTATTCTCAAAGCAGCTTTTAATTGGTGTCAGATCTGAAATCACGCAGCATTTTTGTAGCTCGACTGGTCTTCAAAGTTTTTAAAATGGAATGCAGCAAATAATGTAAAAACTCTTGGGCATGTTTGGTGTACAGCTGGAGGGTCCTGCTGATTTTTCAGCGATGACAAGATTAATCAGGTCTTCACTGAGAATTTAGTAGTGTCTGGGAATGACTTCACATTGCGTGATGGGAGTTAAGTGGAGCGTGCACGACCAAGAAGCGCTGTTGTTTGTCCGGCCCCTTTGGAAAGCTTGATTTCTCTTGTCGTATGGGCCATTGCCGTTCAGTTCCACATGTTGCTAGAGGCAGCACCAAGTGTCATCATTGCACTCGGGAAGTCATGTTGTAATGTTGCTTTCCGATTGGGACTTTTGTATTAAGGTTAGACAACTTTCTATGAGAGAGGTGCCGAAAGACCAGAATGTGAGGAGAATATGAAACAACTTTGAAGAATCCAATCGACATACTGTATAGGTTTTTCACCACTAAGGTCCAGGTTTCTGCCTCACGAATGGGTTGAATCGAGTTCCACATACGGATGCATGCATTTGTCTTGTGTTGGCAAGGGAGCGATTCCTCCAAGTAAGAGCTTTTATGCTACATCTCCCAGTGTGCTGCTACGTCACACAGCACAGTGCTGATTATCCTGTGTTTAGCATATAACAGCTGAATACTGAAGCAACCAATCCCCCCACCCTGCTCTCCTGGGTGTTGTCCAGAAACAAAAGCCGATTTATCACCTGCCTGAAATCACATACAGCCTTTAAGACCTGACAGCCAGCAGAGACCAGGCCTCGAGGAGCTGGAGGGTCACTGCTGCTGTACTTTCCCAGTAACAAGCCACAGAGGAGCTGCAGGGTCCAGGTCCCAGCAAGTGAAGGAGCCCCCCACACTAACTCAGTTACACTTATTAAAAGTGGGAGGCTGACGGACAATGTAAACAAATGAGCAAATGGTACTTCGCGTTGGCCACAATTGTGGGGGGAACGCGTTAGTCCAAGTGGAAAGAATGTCGGGAGCACAAACATGAGCAAGCGCCCTCAACACCCCCCACCCCCCACCAGCCCTGACGTGGCTGCTGAAATGTCACTCGCTTCAACAGCCAAAACAGTCGCTCTGTTTAACATGCAAAGAACCATACAGTGAGGCAACTGTCGTACAAAGCCATGAGCTATCAACTGGCTGACGATGCATCCTCAGACGTGAGTTGTTTTGTTCTTGGCCTTTTGTGAATGCAGCTGTGATATTCTTAGACATAGTGACTAACAAATGAACAATAGTCTTCATAGTTTCATAGCCACTTGTCCAATGCAAGGTTGCGCTGATCCAGAGCCTATCCCAGAAACACAGGGTATGGGGCAGGGCGCACTCTGGACGAGATGCCAGCTCATTCCAGGACTATTGCAACTATACACTGATTCAGTCTCAGATATACTCACTGAGGGCAATTTATATTTCACCTGAAACACATGTCTTTGGCTTACAGGAGGAACCCAGTATACCTGGAGAACATGCAAACTATGAACCCACTGAGCCTCTCTCAAATCTATGTCTAAAGCCTCAGCACAGGAGCTCTGAGGCACCACTGTTACCGGCTGCACCTACAAAGTAGTCTAAAAGCAAAAAAGGCCACTGTAAATAGTAGACTTCTCCATGTAACATGCAAAAGAAATTAAGGCAGTGTCAACTTCACATACAGTATATGATATTCAGACACACATACACAACGTCTGAAACCGCTTGTTCCAAGCGGGGTCGCGGCAAACCAGAGCCTAGCCCGGCAGCACAGGGCGTGGGGCTGGAGGAGGAGGGGACGCGCCAAGGACGGGACGCCAGTCCGTCACGAGACACCCCAAGCGGGACCCGAACCCCAGACCCACCAGAGAGCAGGACCCGGCGAAACCCGCTGTGCCACTGCACCCACATGATGTTCAGAGTACCTGTGAAATCTACAACATTTTTTATGGTTCCTAGGACATACTAACCTCCTCATGAGACATTACCAGTACCTATTTTACTTCTATACTTCATTGCAAGGTGGACAAAAGACATGGCTGGTAAAGACTGGTTAGTACTGCCCAAAGAGATGGATATAAGGGAGTTTCTGGGCAATGAGTATTAGAGGGTTACATCATAGTGCATAATGTTTTTATTGACTTTGTGCATCAAACTATGTATAATATTCTTCTTTTGGTTTCCTTATTAGTTAGCTGACAAAAGAATTGTGTTGACAGCAGTTTGTGCCACACATCACAATTGACCAGAGTAGCTGCTCACGAAAGGTAATGTGTCTAAGACAGCATATACTGTCTGAAGCGGAGCAGTCCAGTGTTGGTGCAGGGGGTTTGAGGTCAGCTTGAGCTTAAAGGAAATTGCACATGGCTCCCATATGTTAAAAGTCAAGATTTAACATGACTGTACATGGGTTAGTTTAATGTCTGAATGCTAAATTCTCAGACAAGTAGGAAAAACTACATGAGGCAGACAGAGCATTGTACAGGCATCTCTCGCAGCATGAGACTACTAGAGGTGTAAGAAAATAAAGGGCTTCAGTCTGCCAGCTAGGGTTATATTTCCTATCTGGCTGGGTTTAATGAGAATGATGGGAGCATGCCGGCAGTGAGGGAACGAATAATAAGGTATATAAATTTAAGTGCATTGCCATTGCCCCTTACATTTTCTACATCGTAAGTAGCTGCTTATGAAATGCTTTTACTGGTGTTGCCTTAAATAGACACAACTCTACAGGCCTGTTAAAAAATGAGAAGTCATTCACTGGGTGAATGTGAATATGAGTGTCTGTTCGGTAATATAACTAGTCATTCTGATTCTTCGGTACCACGTTAATAAGCACCGCACAGCTTATGAATTTCTTAGCAGTGCCATTCCCTGTCATAAGTGGGCTGGTTCTTTTGATTAATTTTAAAATTAAATCCAGTGGAAGTGTTTCTCTTCACATAAAAAATGTGCACCTCACGGAACTTCCAATGCGCAGCAATACAGGTTTATGTAGTCCCAGGTCCGACATTGTTCGAGAATGCGGCCCTTGAACAAAACCTTTTCAGAATGATGTTTCCAGAATTCGTAGTTAGAAAGAATGTCCTGGACAACAGATGCTTTCCAAATCCAGGCCAACTGGAGAAAGTGTGAAAGTCTTCATCGCGTTCCTGTGAGTGATGAGTGTGTAATTGCTTGTGGATGTTCCCAGCCTGCAGATTGCAGATGCTTGTGAGCTGGTTGGATGTTTAGCTAGGATCCACACGAGGCCAGCACACTCGCTGAGAGATTGTCCTGCGAGCGCTGCTGGTCCACTACAGTTTTTCCACTGAATTCTTCTTTCTCTGCGCGCAGTACAAGTGCACGGTGCGGTTTGGTCGTTAACAGAGATTAGCAAAAATCTGCATGTTTCGAGCGGTCTGCGATTGTTGCGTAAGAACCAGTGACACAGAACAACTGCACCGCCGTAGGCTGGTCTTGAGAAAACAGAAGCCCAGGAAGGAGAGGCTGAACTCTTTTTCTCTTCCCTCTGGAGCAAATAACTTCACTGATTCCACTGACCACATATGGATTGCTAATTTTTTTAATGCATGTCAGTCATGTCACAGGCTGCCGCACGGCTGCAATTTTCACAAGAAAAAACGAAGAAAAAAACTTGACTCCATTCACTCATGAAAGATAATAGGAATATAACCAGCGATACACAGCCAAAAAATGTTTTCTCTGTCAGTACAAGTGTATGCAAACTACAAAAAAACACTTGGAAGATATTAGACAAGTAGGCAGCGGTCTAGAATGGGCAATAGAGATGTCAGAATACTGACACAGTGTGAAAACAAATTATTAGGCGGATAAGGTAACACGTTTATTTAGCTGTGTAATCAGACGTCTGTTGGGCATCGTTCTCCCTCCTGAACTTAACTGAGCTCACTGCAGCTGCATCAACAGCCAGAGAGGGAACCAGCTTCCTCGAGAAATCACAGACCTGTGGAAATGCTTTATCCTCGCATCAGCCCCCAGGGAAGTCAGCTGAGCTTTGTTTAGTGTTAAAGTACAACAGAGGCCTGTCCCGGGGGGTCATGACGAGTCATCTGAAAACCTGTACTGCGAGCTGGTGTCGAAAGAGCCTCATGGATATGTCATCATTGTAAAAGCAGTTTTTAAACTTTCATAGTCTTTCATTTGGGGGGGGCGCGGTGGCGCAGCAGGTCTGGCCATGTCCTGCTCTCTAGTGGGTCTGGGGTTCGAGTCCCGCTTGGGGTGCCTTGTGACAGAGTGTTGTCCCATCCTGGGTGTGTCCCCTTGTGGCCTGTGTTGCTGGGTTAGGCTCCGGCTCACAACAACCCCGCTTGGGGTGAGCGGTTTCAGCCAGTGTGTGTGAGTGTCTAGTCTTTCACTGTGCAATCAGCAAATTCAGAATTAAACAGAAAAAGTAACACCAAACATAACACATTATAAAGTTACTCAAAACCAACCTTATAAACTTGACCTTATGAAGATTGAGCCTATAAGTATAAAGTGGTGATGATATTAGAATAAACATCAAGCCAACTTATACATATCTGACTGATATGACACATGGCCTGTTTCTCATCACGAGGTGTTATTTAAGAGCATGCCCGTTGTATATAAACAGGTAACTTAAAATTAAAATTTCGGAATTTCGGTGTACTGCATGTATTATGAATGAGTACTGCATGAGGAAAAACAAGCTGTCTGTGGTAATTACTGGAAATTATCAGTGTATTGCAAGAAAAACTGCAAGATGTCTGTCTTGCAATACAGTAACAATCTCTATGATTATGAGCCTCATTTGACGACTTGAGAGAACTTGTTAAGAATGGGCAAAAACTGGACAGCATTGCTACAGCTTCTTGTCTCCTGTTTCCTTTAACCTGTGCAGCTACTCTAGCAGGATATGGTGTAACAGGATGCTGGCAAGGTAGCTGTTTTGTCTTCCACCTCCACCCCACTACCTCAACGACCACCATCCAGCAGTGTCTGAGGTGCCAGCCTGGAGGCCTGGAGAGCTATTAGCTCTCACACTGAACAGTAACGGCAAGACCCCAGAAGCAGGTTCACTGGAGATATCGCAGACGTTACGCACAGGATCCGCACCATTAATCGGCCCACTCTGGGTGCCAGCGACTACAGCCAGCAATTAGCTGGGCCCTTCACTCTGAAACAAGTCTGCCTTGTATCTGCATGACCCGTGTTGCACGTGGGCTCGCCTCTGAGGTCACGCTGCTGCAACGTGCTCTACCTTCCAGCGCTCGGTGACTGCTATTTCTGCAGGATGATGAAGCACATGCTTCTGAGACATGTGCCATTTCATTGGCAGCCAGACTTCAATGAATGGAAACAGGGCTTCGGACATGATTCTCACTAGCCCCTCCACGCACCTTTGATAGGCAGAATGTTGATTAGTCCATCACCATCCATAATGACCAGTATCAGTACAATTGACAAGTTCCTTCAGTTTCCATCTGTTCTTGTTCGCTTCAAGCCATTGCCAAAGCAGATGCAGACTTTTTCATTTCAAATGTGTATAGTACAAGAAGACATCCAAGGCTGCTTCTGATGCAATGGCTCCTTAACGGTTTGTGTAGATTTCCAGCTGACATCACACAGTGAGGCAGCACAAATAAAAGTGGACCAGTAGAGAGGCCTTCCCGACATCTGGACATCAGAAAAAAATAATTCATTGTACACTTCAAACTCCCTCCTTTCTTCACCTTTTGCATGCTATTGGACTGCTGAGTTCTTACCAAGACACAGCTGTAAAAGATATATATAGACCAGGAGCAGCAGATAATAAAGTGGCTTTAGGTTGCTGGTTCGTGTACTTGCACGGACCCTGTGTGAAGTAACTGTTGCTGCAGTTAAATATCCAGGTATATAAATTTTAATGTGCTTTAGATAAAAAAATTAGCCCAGCAATATTTAATTTGCACATAAGTGTGTATAAACTGCAATGGTTATAGTAACCAAAGCTGATCTAAGGTATTTTTCCATGTGTAGAGCAGATCCTCTCCTCTCCTCTGTTATGTGTTACAGAGAGTGCTAATTGAAAAAAATAGTTATAATAAGCTAGAATAAGCTCATTCTGCATCAGTTCCCTATGGGTTACACTGACTCGGGAAGTGTTTCATAATTAATAACAGGACTGGAAGAAAAGTGTTACGTATTTCACAATGCTAAGTTTTGCAATCTGGAAATCTCAGAAGGGCCTGAATGATATTTACAACTCATTGGACAGTGATGATGTCTTCTAAATTAAAAAAACAAGCACTCAAAAGTTGAAGCCTAATTTCATTGTCCAGTTCCATGTTATAAATAACTTGACATTGCCAGTGAAATGTGAACAGTCCAGAAGTTACATGCTTTGTTATTTTTTGGGATATTTCTAAATTTTCAACCCTTTTTCTGCCAGAATCTGAGGTAGAATCATATTTCCAGATCTGCATACACCTCCACCACTCTTTATATGCATGAAGGCTCTGAAAGCAGAGCGCCCGTTTCCCTGATTCACATCCCTGCCAATCTGATTGCTTTTTTAAACAATACAAGTCACGTGACTGTGAATTAGCTAGCAATGATTAAAATTCTCGCACATCTCCAGCTGCTGGCAAATGGCGATCTTCAAGTAATAGACAGGTTTGGGGGTACGCAGGTGAAGTATTAAATCCTCTGCAGCTGCTTGTGTTGCTGTGATCTGTGATACCTTTGTGCCATCGGCCCTCCCAAGTGTGATGTGTAAACGTCATGAGGGTAAGGTGGGACATCATGAAAAGACGCTGACCCAGCAACGGCACTGCAACGTGGCAGAGGACATCATAGCCTTCAGTGCATCACAACAGGGATGGGATGTTGGACCGAGTTCTGGGTTTATGGATGTGCTGAGAGCTTTACGGTCGCAGCATTTCACTGCTGGGAGGTGCAGTGTGCTCATTAAATGGTTTTTTTACACGTTAAAAAGGGCTGCTGGATTGGGGAGTGGCCCCAGGGATCGCCATGGTTGTAACGGAGTATTATAGGCTGAACCATTAAAATCTCTACCATTCGCAAGCGTCTCAGCCAGTTTCAGCAGCCAAAGCCAGCTGCGTGGAAACCTCCTGGGGTCCGCAGAAGGAGGGGTCCTCATGTCTGCTTTGGGGAGGGTGCTGAACTCTCCATGTTCGCTCCTTTAACTTTGGTCAGGCAATGTATATGACCCTGGGGTTCTTCTAGCATTGGATCAAAGCCAGTTCTTTTTCTCACACTACCTGAAATGGTCTTTATTTCTGTAGCTGTAACTTCCAAAAATAGCAGTGTCAAGGTGTGAACATCAAGTCGCAGCAATACAGTGTAACTTTATTACATTATGTATGTCATGGTGTCACAAAGGAAGGAAGTCGTCGGACGCAAGCGCGGCGCGTCGGGGTTCAAAAGGGAAATCCAAAAAACCGTGGTCACAGGACAAGTCGAGGGTCGCCGATGTACAAACGTTACCGGAGGGACAACCCGAAAGCCGTAATCCGTGATACAAGCAGGAGTTCGTGGCGGCCGTGAGGTCCAGAGAGCGAAGGGAAAGGAGACGGGAGGACAGGGTTGAGGACGGGTGGAAACAGGAAAGGTGATGATTCAAGGAGCACGCTGGAGCAATGATCAAGGCTGAACAAGGTTCCGTGTTTGAGTGTGCTCCGGACTGCCCTTTAATGCGCTCGCTCCCTGATCAGCCGCAGGTGATCCTCGTTGCACGGAGGAGGGCGTGACAACGTATGACTACTTTGAATAGGATTTGATTTTTAAATAATTAGTATAATTATTCCTTTTAGAAAATCGCTCAGTAAAGCTTTCGCTTATACTTTGTCATTTGTGTTTGTTGTTTATATTTTGGGACAGCTCTTTATATAATGAGAACCGGTGAACTTTTTAAAACCCTTTACATCACTCATTATTATTTATGCTCCAGTGGGTTTTTCCTTACCTATGTAATTTTTGTGTTTGTCTGATCATATACTGTATACTACACCAGTTCATACTGGGAACTTAAATGGCAATGGTGACACTGGGGGAATGGCAGGTCCGTGGCCTAACGCCGGTTAGTCCGCGTGCCAGCCTGTGTAGGGCTACCAATGGTTCAAACACGCCTCTGATAATGTCCAAGATACTGGTTGAAACCAGGGTACTGATATGGGACACTGAATTGCAGAATGTAGTTTTCACCATTTAAACATTTACTTTATTTCTCTCTGTTCCTCCATCGTGGACTTTCAGTATGCCTTCCGTAAGTTCTCGTGGTCCTTAACCACTGCCCCGACCTTTACCTGTTGGCAGTTGCCCAACCCATATTGTTCTCAAGAAGGTGTCCCTAAGAAGCATATTGAAATGACTGTTAAGCGTCTGAGTGCGGTATGGAAAAATGCAACAACTGCCACAATCTGACTCCCTCAGTCCTTGGTCTTGTTTTCCCACAGATGGTAATGTGAGAAATTTTTGTGGTGGGGGCTTGGTTTGGATGCTTGGATTTCAATGTCCACTGCTTTGAATTATGGGGTCTCAGTTAGTGTTGTGTCTTGTGAGATGCATGTTTGTCTTGGTTTGTGTTGGCTGACTTTCTGTGTAGTTTCAGGCTCATGGCTAGGGGAAATGCAAAGAGAGGATGTTAGGGGGTCACACCGAGTTCTCAAGCCTGGAAATGACATCGTGAAAGACATGCTCTTAGGAGACAAATGATTGCTGTTCTTTGTGACATACAACAACATGCCTAGATTATCTTGACCGTTTCATTAATCTGTGCTGAGACCCAGCAAATAGAAATGCATCCAGCTACTGTGTGGAGGAAACCCTCTAGAAAAAATGTAGGGAGAATCGTAGTTGCGGATGGTCGCCTGTGAGATGCAACAGCTGTTAGGGATGCATTAATTCCAAATAAATTGTTTCCTTTCCACTAGTGAATCCAATAATTTCCATATTTTCCACAAATTGAACGTCTGTAATTTGTCCAATCAAGTGATGATCACAGACTAGCAAGAGAACCTCAGACGAATACTTCAGCCAAACAGCCTCATGTAAGAGTGCCAGAGCGTCACAAGGAACCTTTCTTTGACCGGGTGTGTGCTAGGGTGAGCAAGGAGAGACAGTTAGGGGGTCTGGCGGTGGGGGGCATCAGTTGTTCCTAAGGAATTTTTATTGAAGTTCGAACTTGTATGTTAATAAAGGCACTGGGGAACCTAAGTTGAAAGGACTTTCCTGTCTGCCCCGCCAGGGCAATAGCTTCGAGAGTGATATCTGAGAATGCGGTCAGCCTTTTATCTGATGTGATCTCAGTTTGAGCAAACATCCGACCTGGCGTGGCTCTTTTAGCAACTTCCCAGGGAATGTTCTGGACAGAGTAGGATGGAAAGGAGGTTTGTACAAAAAAACTGCACAAAAACAAAATGGATAATAGCAAGAGGATACCAGACTTTCTCTTCTGTTTCTTCTACAGAGCCTCATTTATAACCTCATTACCTCCTACAATGCACCAGGTTGCTTATGCATGCTTTTGAACTCGGGTCCAGGAGACTTGGGTAGTCTAAAGGCAGCTGGTAGTGTAATTGTTGGTGCTGCTGCTTTTCAGTGCAAAGGTTGTAGGTTCAAATCCCACCTCTGTTGTGCTACCCTGAATTGTTCCAGTAAATTTACCTAGCTTCATAAAATGGGTAAATAAGATACTGTATTGTCATTGTATGCAGTACAGTGAAATTCTGTGTGTGCAACCCTCAGAAGAACAGCATCAAAAAGAGCACTTGAAATAAATAAATGAATACAGACATACATACATACAGTACATACATAAATAACTAGAAGGGGGGCATGGTGGCATGAAGGGTTTGGCCAGTGCCCACTGTGTGGTGGGTCTTATGTTTGAGCCCTGCTTGGGGGGGCCTTGTGACTGTGTGGCATCCCATCCTGGGTGTGTCCCCTCTGTTTTCAGCCTTGTGTTGCTGGGTAAGGCTTGGGCTTGCTGTGACCCTGCTTGGAAGAAGTGGTTGTTGACAATGGATGGAATGGATAACAATTAGATTCAAACTTTGGAGTCCTTAGTAGCCTTGGAGGGTGAGGTGGTGGATGTCAGGGAGTAATGGAGGCGGCAGCTGGCTTTTGTGATTAGTTTTCTCTGGTTGGGCAAGGAGAGTGTGATGGAGGCCACAGCCCTGGGAAAGAAGCTGTTCCTCAGTCTGTTGGTGAGGGATTTTATTGTCCTGAACCGTTTGCCAGACGGCAGCATTTCAAACAGGGAGTGACCAGGGTGTGTGGTGTCCTTGATGATACTGCCAGCCTTTTTCCTCAGTCAGCTGGCATAGGTAGTGTCCAAGTTGGGGAGCTCCATCCTGACGATGGGCTGGGCCGCCTTCACCACGCGATGCAGATCATTTAGCTCGGCGGCTGTGCAGCTGGCATACCACGTAACGGCGCAGTTAGTCAGGATCCTCTCAATGGTGGTCCTGTAAAAGTTTAGCAGAAGTTTCTGTGGGAGCTGGGCCTGTTTCAGTTTCCTTAGGAAGAAGAGTCTTTGTTGGGCCTTTTTGAACAGATGTCAGGTGTTGCAGGTCCATGTCAGCTGCTTTGACACACAGACTTCAAGGAACTCTAGGCTTTCCACGCTTTCCACTGCTTCTCCAAGTATGTGGAGGGGGAGGTGGTCTATCTCCTTTGTTCTGCTGAAGTCCACAACCATCTGCTTTGTCTTATAAATGTTAAGGACCAGGTTGTTGTCCTTACACCACTTAGCCCGATGTTCCACCTCAAGCCTGTAGGCTGTCTCCTCATTGTATGAAATCAGCCCATGTATTGTGGTGTCATCTGCGAATTTAATTATGGAGCTGGAGGTGTGGAGAGGGGTGCAGTCCTGGGTGAAGAGCATGAAGACCATGGGGCTCAGCATGCAACCCTGTGGGGTTCCTGTGTTTAGGATGAGGCTGGGGGTGGTGTGGTTGTCAATTCTGACTTGCTGTGGTCAGTTTGTGAGGAAGTCCATGACCCATGAACACAGAGAAGAACCTAGGCCCAGGTTGTCCAGTTTGCTGAGACCAGTTTGTGACGGATAACAGTGTTAAATTCGGAGCTAAAGTTCACAAATAGTATCCACACATAACTGTTTGGTTCCTCTAAGCGTGTCAGAGCTGTGTGGAGAGCTGTTGTGATGGCATCCTCTGCGGAGCGGTTTGCCCAGTAGGCAAACTGATGCTTATACAGTGGGGGCGGTGCTTCTGATGTATGAAAGCACGAGTTTCTTGAAGCACTTCATGACTATTGGTGTTAAGGCCACTGGGCGACAGTCATTCAGGCACTTCACAGACTAGCAGCATACCTACAAATAATTGTATCTGACTTAACGTTCTAAGTTCTTTTTGAGAAAACATCAGCTCCATAACTAAACGTTTGCATGTTGCCCTATTATTGTGGCGCTGGCGACTGACAATTTTCCCAAATAAAATGTCGTCCACATTATTGATGGGTTGGTTGTTTTCTCTATGCATGCTGATGTCCTCGAATGAGAACAGTTTCCCCTTACAGTACAAGTTATGATCATTTCTCCACTCAGCTCTTTTCATATCTCTTTTGCTGCACTAAGCCACAAATGGGTTTCATGAAGTAATATTTTTACTTGAATGACCTTGAGAGGAGAACCAAGGCAAGAAGCAGCAATGTGTGAACACAGAAGGCAAAAAATGCTAATGACTCCCAGGGGCTCAAATAATTGAGGAAATAGCCAAATATGATGCAGCTCTGCACATGTAACAGCGCATGGAACGGTGTCATTTTACCTCTAGTTCCTTAGTTCATTATCTGGCAGTTTTAATCAAAATAAACATATAAACTTTATCTGTTAGTTTTCAATTTATAAACAGGATACGTGCCAGACGACTGAAGGTCACTATTATAGCAGTACATGTATATGGCGGTACTTATGTAATGTTATTGTTAATGTATCTGTTGTAAAGTTTTGTACTTTGTTCCAGTTCTGTATACAGTTGTCAAGTATACTGGTTTACACGGTGGCATCATACAAACTGACTGTGCTGAAAGAATGTCGTGTTTGCTTCTGTATCCGTTGCTAAAATGCACTTCTCAAGTACTCTGAGTTGTACGTTGCTTTGGAGAAATGCACCTGTTAGATGAATAAATGTAAATGTAAGCAGTTTTTACTCTATTGTTACTTCATTGTATTAAATTGAGGCATTTCTTTGTACGGTTTTGAGCAAGAGTTTTATGCCTATTTCTTCAAAGATTTGACTTGGCATCGACTACTGAAGTATTGACCACATACAAAAAGGGCTGCTTTTCGTAGTAATGTCCATCCATCCATCCATCCATCTTCCTCCGCTTTTATCCGGGGCCGGGTCACGGGGGCAGCAGTCCGAGCAGAGTCCTCCAGACTTCCCTCTCCCCGCACACCTCCTCCAGTTCCTCTGGGGGAACCCCAAGGCGTTCCCAGGCCAGCCGGGAGACATAGTCTCTCCAACGTGTCCTGGGTCTGCCCCGAGGCCTCCTCCCAGTGGGACAAGCTCGGAACACCTCCCCAGGGAGGCGTCCAGGAGGCATCCGGAACAGATGCCTGAGCCACCTCAACTGGCTCCTCTCGATGCGGAGGAGCAGCGGCTCTACTCCGAGCTCCTCCCGGGTGACTGAGCTCCTCACCCTATCCCTAAGGGTGCGCCCAGCCACTCTGCGGAGGAAACTCATTTCTGCCTCTTGTATCCGCGATTTCATTCTTTCGGTCATGATCCAGAGTTCATGACCATAGGTGAGGGTAGGAACGTAGATCGACTGGTAAATTGAGAGCTTCGCCTTATGACTCAGCTCCCTCTTCACCACAACAGACCGGTACAATGACCGCATTACTGCGGACGCCGCACTGATCCGTCTGTCAATCTGCCGCTCCATTTTTCCCTCACTCGTGAACAAGACCCCGAGATACTTAAACTCCTCCACTTGAGGGAGCAACTCCCCCCTAACCCAGAGGGGGAAATCCACCTTTTTCCGACTGAGAACCATGGCCTCGGATTTGGAGGTGCTGATTCTCATCCCCGCCTCTTCACACTCGGCTGCAAACCTCCCCAGTGCACGCTGCAAGTCTTGATTCGATGAAGCCAACAGGACCACATCGTCCGCAAAAAGCAGAGACGAGATCTCGCGGCCACCAAAACAGACACCCTCCGTTCCATGGCTGCGCCTAGAAATTCTGTCCATGAAGATAATGAACAGAATCGGTGACAAAGGGCAGCCCTGGCGGAGTCCAACATGCACCGGGAACAGGTCTGACTTACTGCCGGCAATGCGAACCAAGCTCCTGCTCCGGTCATACAGGGAACGAACAGCCCGTAGCAACGAGCCCCGAACCCCATAATCCCGAAGTACCCCCCACAGGATGCCACGAGGGACACGGTCGAATGCCTTCTCCAGGTCCACAAAACACATATGGACTGGTTGGGAAAACTCCCACAAACCTTCCAGCACCCTAGTGAGGGTATAGAGCTGGTCCAGTGTTCCACGGCCAGGGCGAAAACCGCATTGCTCCTCCTGAATCCGAGGTTCGACTATCGGTCGGATTCTCCTCTCCAGTACCCCGGCATAGACTTTCCCAGGGAGGCTAAGGAGTGTGATCCCCCTGTAGTTGGAACACAATCTCCGGTCCCCCTTCTTAAAAAGAGGGACCACCACCCCGGTCTGCCAGTCCAGAGGCACTGTTCCCGAACTCCACGCGATGCTGCAGAGGCGTGTCAGCCAAGACAGGCCCACAACATCCAGAGACTTGAGAAACTCGGAGCGGATCTCATCCACCCCAGGAGCCTTGCCACCGAGGAGTTTTTTGACTACCTCAGCAACTTCAGCCAGGGTAATGGACGAGTCCCCCTCCAAGTCCCCAGCCTCAGCTTCCTCTACGGAAGGCATGTCGGAGGGATTGAGGAGATCCTCAAAGTACTCCTTCCACCGCCCGAGGACATCCTCAGCTGAGGTCAGCAGCGCACCACTTCCACTGTAAACAGTGTTCGTGGAACACCGCTTCCCCCCCTAAGTCGCCGGACGGTTTGCCAGAATCTCTTTGAGGCCGACCGAAAGTCTTCCTCCATGGCCTCGCCGAACTCCTCCCAAGCCCGAGTTTTTGCCGCGGCGACTGCCAGAGCCGCGCTCTGTTTGGCCCATCGGTACCTGTCAGCTGCTTCAGGAGTCCCATGAGCCAGCCAGGCTCGATAGAACTCCTTCTTCAGCTTGACGGCATCCCTTACTTCCGGTGTCCACCACCGTGTTCGGGGATTGCCGCCGCGACAGGTGCCGGAGACCTTATGGCCGCAGCTCCGAACCGCCGCCCCGACAATGGAGGCGCGGAACATAGTCCATTCAGACTCGATGTCCCCCACCTCCCTCGGGACCTGGTTGAAGCTCTGTCGGAGGTGGGAGTTGAAGACCTCTCTGACAGGGGCCTCCGCCAAACGTTCCCAACAGACCCTCACTATGCGTTTGGGCCTGCCAGGTCTGTCCAGCTTTTTCCCCCGCCATCGAATCCAACTCACCACCAGGTGGTGATCAGTTGACAGCTCAGCCCCTCTCTTCACCCGAGTGTCCAAGACATATGGCCGAAGGTCAGAAGAAAACGACTACAAAGTCGATCATCGACCTCCGACCTAGGGTGTCCTGGTGCCAAGTGCACTGATGGACACCCTTATGCATGAACATGGTGTTCGTTATGGATAAACCGCGACTAGTACAGAAATCCAATAACAACTCACCGCTCGGGTTCAGATCAGGGAGGCCGTTCCTCCCAATCACGCCCCTCCAGGTATCACTGTCGCTGCCCACGTGGGCGTTAAAGTCCCCCAGTAGAACGACAGAGTCCCCAGTGGGAGCGCTTTCCAGCACGCCCCCCAGGGATTCTAAAAGGCCGGGTACTCTACACTGCCGCTAGGCGCATAAGCACAAACGACAGTGAGAGACCGTTCCCTGACCCGAAGGCGTAGGGAGACGACCCTCTCGTTCACCGGGGTAGACTCCAGCACATGGCGGCTGAACTGGGGGGCTATTAATAAGCCCACACCCGCCCGCCGCCTCTCACCTTAGGCAACGCCAGAATAGTGGAGAGTCCACCCTTGATCGAGAAGAATGGTTCCAGAACCCAAGCTGTGAGTGGAAGTGAGCCTGACTATATCTAGACGGTATCTCTCAACTTCCCGCACCAGCTCAGGCTCCTTCCCCGCCAGTGAGGTGACATTCCAAGTCCCAAAAACCAGAGTTGGCGCCCGAGGTTCGGGTCGGCCGGGCACTCGGCCCCGACCACCGCCCAAATCACAATGCACCGGCCCCTTACGGTTTCTCCGGCAGGTGGTGAGCCCACCGAAGAGCGGCTCCACGTCATGGCTTCGGGCTGAGCCCGGCCAGGCCCCGTGGGCATAGACCTGGCCACCAGGCGCTCGCATGCGAGCCCCCCCCCCCCCCCAGGCCTGTCGTAGTAATGTGAATTAAATAAAAGTAGAAGAAACTGAGCTACAAGGTGCAGCCAATCTTGAAAAACCGCTCTTCCTATTTTGCCAAATTTTATTTGTGGGCGGAAGGCATGCATAGTTTTGAGACTTTAAATACTAAAGGAACGCTTATGTGACTTACAATGTAAATATTAAAGTACAAAAATTAAACAGTGAGTCTCAAATCAAAAGATGACCTTTTCCTGAAAATATGACCTTTTTTTGAAAATTTTCCTGCTTTTGAACAGTATTTTTCTCAGCTAAAAATATTACATAAAAGTTTTAATTTAAAACGATATTCATATTTGCATTATTTGTTTATTCATTCGCCCAAAGCAATAACAATGGTAGTGTTCATTTGCACAGTATGCTGAAAAAGGATTCAGTACTTATTTGACATACACATCAAGGTCTAACCATTAAACGGTATGTACATCACATTTACATTTAAATATATTACTTATATTTAAATATATATATAAGTTATACTTACATTAATTATATTAAGTATATATAAGTTATACTTATATTAATAGGTTGAATAGTATAATCAGGTTTCCCATAAATATTTTGTGGAAAAAATATATGTTTCATCAATAAAATTAAGATGTAAAATGGTTATTTTATTTTCTTTTTATTTTCCATCTGGTTTATTGTTCTGCTCATGGATAAGGAATACAACTATTGCTTTGAAGTACACCTGGAAAATATTTTGGGTTGCCAAATTTGTTTAGAACTAATGATTCCTAGTCTATATTTTTGTGAAGGGTGTATTGCTAGAGGGGGTGCTGCCACAGCAGGCTTGGCCAGTGCCTGCTGTGTGGTGGCTCTGAGGTTCAAGTATTGCTCGGGGTGCCCTGCAATGGACCGGCATCCCACCCAGGGCGCACCCCCACGCCCCATGCCCCCAGGATAGGTCCCGGTGCACCACAACCCCACTTGGGACAAACAGTTGCTGACATTGTTTGGTATTTTGCTCACAAGAAATGGAATATAAGATGTCAGTTAGTTTCCTTGCCATTGGCAAGTAAATATGTAATTATCAAGCATGTTCAGAGAAATTTATCTAATACTGGCTTTGTTCATTTTACAGCAGGGCCATATTTGCTTGCCAAAGTGACTTCCTGCTAACAGCAGTGGAGAGGCCTAATGAAACAACTGAAACATGGCCAAGAGTAGCTATCTGTGCTCCACATTAGGATGCCTGTCAGTGTGATAAAGCATCAACCATTTATTGTTTTAACCTATTCTACTAGAGTCATTACAGATAGTCAGGAGTCCATCTGTTAAGATATTTTCAACACACTTCAACGTATGTAGAGTATAAAGTTTAATGTACATACTTCCAAGAGTTATTAAAAAATAGCGTTGCAAAAATATTGGAATAATGCAGTATTATGCTGGAAGAAAATGACCCTTTTGTCTAGATTTGCTTCACTGCAAGTGATTTTGTGGGTTGAGAGGGGTCACCGCTCTGTGTCAGTCCTTAAAGCATACTTGCTCTCATCCCAAGCCACTTTTCTTGCATTTAATCAAAGGTTTTGATCCTGGGCCAGAGGACTTGTCTGGAGGAATACCATCTGAACGACTGCTTTCTGCATGCTGTTCCAGGTCTTTTCCTTTAGCACTAACAAGCGCTGCCCCACCCCAGTCCGCCCCAGGCTCCCAGGGGGTCAAAACTGGTCACATCAAAGATTTATTGGGTTTTGAGGTTTCAGGTGGCGGAAACCCAGCGAGTCAGTCATCCATCCTTCTGAAACTGTTCGATTCTTGATATTTGCTTGACAGCCAAGGGAAAAGGAGCACACTCAGAGACATCCCAGCAGTCCAGTTGTGCACGACCACAGTTTACACAGTTTACCTTATCATCACACAACTCTGTATCACTAATTCAACCCAGACCTCTGGTGTGAGACTGCATCTTTCACTTTACTGGTCTTGGCAACAAAACTAATGCTTTTTAGACTTTTTAGACTTGTTTGCATCTACAAAAAATAGGTCCAGAGTTATTGGAATGTAAATATGTCTTGTGGCAGTGTTCGAGTAGTCTGTTGGAAAACAAGAAAAACATGAGTTAGATCGGTAACAAACAGCGTTATGGAAAGTCTTGTATGCACTGCAAAGAGGACCGCTGGTGTTTGCACAAGAATAAGGGTTGGTGGTTATAAAAATACAAATGCCGATTAACACCCATTTTGCCAGTCACCTGAAAGACTCGGGGTTTGTTTTCGATGCAGGGGAAGGAGAAGGCTGATGAAGGCTTCATGGTTTTGCAGCTGGATAAACAGGATCTAAATCTTAGCTTCCTGAGCTAACAATCTGCAGCATATGCTCCCCTGTCATAATTATGTATTCCCAACTTATGCAAACACTATTTATCTCTGAACCCTGTTGTCACTCTCTGGTTTAAATCATGGAGATAAAAGTGGGCTATAAATCTGAAGAGAAGAGAAGGTCCAGCAGGTCCTCAACACGAAAAGCCATCGTGTCACCCGCAGGTGATGCATGCCGTTCCTCACCAGAACACCAGAAATCTGTGGCAGATTCTTGCTTCGCTGCCGGAGAGGAGAACAGCTGCAAAGCCAGCAGCGTGTTCGCTGCCAGCAGCACTCACTGATAACTTCGAATTCGACTGGCAAGGACCTTGCAAGTGACATGCCCTCGGCCTCAGCTCACGCATAATCACTGCCAAACAAATGCTCTTGTTGTCTGATGCCCAGAGACGCCAGCTTGTCCTCAACAGCGGGACTGACCACGGCAGTGTACACCGAGGAAAGTTACTGACCTTCCCATTTATTACTCATGTAGACAAGGGTGAGGAATCTTATACATTCATATGATTGCGATCTCTAGAATGGAACTGTTTTAGTATTTCAATATTAGTTATGCACTCACAAATATATGCTCTATTGCATCTTATTCTCTTCGTCTTTGGGCTACATATTGTTTAAACAATTTTCAATGTATGTTTAAACAATGGTAATGTCATCGTCTTTGAAAAGTGGTCCAGCAAAAGCTTAAAGGTTCCCTTTTACTGTCCTCAGCTGTGTCATCTTAGGTCTTGCCTCACTTTCTTCAGCAGCATTTCAACATCTGCTTCTGTTGTTCTGAAGGAATAGTCCCTGCACTCTGTATATTGGTGCACTCTTGATTTTTAGCTGTTCATAATGGAATACCCTCATGCTGGTGCGTTCTCATAGTAAAATGTTCTCATGCTGAAGTATATTCATATTAAAGTGATCTCATGCTAAAATATTGTAATAATAAAATACTCTTAGGCTAAAGTATTCTAGAGCTAATTGTTCTCTTGCCAGATATTTTCATACTCAGTGATATTAAGATGTTCTCATTCTGAAAGGTTCTTATGCTACTTGGCTTTTATGTTTGATTTTATTGCTTATATTGATGACAGTTGTTCCAAAGAACATTTTCTGGAGCTTGTGTACTCAGATAGTATTGTGTGTACTTAGTGTAGATCCAATATAATCCTTCATGCACTGTAGTCTTGAAAACATTTTAGCTGCTAAAATGTCATGGAATGTTTTTAAACAAGTTAATCTTGCTTACAGTAATGAGTCATGGAAATATGCACCTCACTTAAAAGAGCAGCGAATTCATATTGCACCATAGTGTGGTTCTAATAAGGCATCGGAATACTTTCTCACGCTAGTTACATCATTTATTTAAGTGCACATACATTTAACTTAAACGTATTTTAATACTATGGACAGGTCAGGGGGCTAGAAAATGGTCTGTTTAGCTACGCTGGAGTTAAGGAGACGTCTCTGGTGAATTCACTGAGTTGTGTTTGGGAATTTGCTTTAAATCTGCCTTTTCCCCAATTCTTTGGGAAACCAGTTTAGTCAATGCTCTCATAGGTTACATTTCAAAGACAATATTGAGATTTTGTGCCAACTATAACATTGCCTTGATTAGATTGCTGTGTGTTTTTTGCTCATTGCTATGCCCATCCTGATAGAAAATGTTGCATTTTATGGCAGTATAACGGTTAACAGTTCACTGGTATCCTTGATCCTCTCTGGGCTGCATGCAATCGAGTCAGCGGTGCTTTTCACAATGGTGTCAGCCCTTAACCCTCATCTGACATCTTTTTTTTTCCCCTGCAAAGAATAAAAATGTTGTAAAAGCCATGAAGAAAAAAGACTTTATAGTACTGAAATGACCCTGTCTGTTTTCATAGCCGTTGTTGAAATCAATCAGGGCAAAGCACTGTACTATCTGACCATTTTCTCACAGCATAGAGAAAAGCCCTCAAGAATGTGCCATTAGTATTGGGTGTGAGTGCAGCCAACAAAACTGATGTGCTAATGATCTAATAGCCTTAAAAATGGCCAACTGACATTGCAGAGATTAATGAAGCATTTAAAAAACACTGTGCTCTTTGAGCAAATTTAGCAAGTCAGACATAGCTTTTGTTACCACTAGCCAAGGTGTCAATAAAGCCTCCAGACCATCTTGCAGATGCCAGGCTAGAGTGGTGGAAACGGTGGGTTTCTTCCAAACCTCCCCTCCCGTTCCGATAAGGGGCAAGAAAGGAAATCGCTCCAGTCATTCACAACAAACCGTGTTGCTTTTCCATTCACGGCTGGAGGACGTTGTTTGGTGGCGAGGCCCTTCCGAGGGCCTGATGCGGTATCGGGGGCAGGGAGAAAAACATGGTGACCGTGTCATGCAGGACACAAAAACAGAGCACGACTCGTGATTCGGAGGGCCGTTTCTGCCTGATTGATTGAGCTCTTAATTGGTTCCCCAGGGAGTGTCGTGACCACTCCCTGCAATTGTTCACGCCAGGCAGATTGTTGGTCCTGGGCCTCCAGCAAAAGTGGTCCCACCCTGACTTGGCAGTGTGAAGAGTGAGAGCGGGCCAGCTTATCAGGCTGTTGGGGTGACCCGTCTCTCTTTTCCCCTGTGAAACACGGAAGCCCAGCAGATCCGCTGTGAGTGCAGTACCTGGTCCCGAGTTTCCGCCATGTAAACTGAAAAGCACACTTTTAGCGCTGACTTCACTGGCTGTGCAGATACGTGCCTTTCACTTGGCACAGTGGCGTAATGGAAGGACAGAAGGAAGTAGTAACAATGTTCAGGAAGCGTATATCTTTCAGAAATCTGAAAGTAAATGACGTTCTTTTTAAACGCAGTATGAAATTTGGATAATGCGGCGGTGCGCTGCAGGAAAAAATTAGCCGAGTCTTTGAGAATTGTCAGCTATCTAATTTTCACATTGTATTTTATAGGTTCATAATGAGCCACAAGTAAATACAAAAATCTCACAGCTGTAACATTGTATCATATGTGAAACATTAACACTGATGAAACATTAACAAACTTTCAATAATAATAATAATAATAATAATAATAATAATATGTAATATTGTTTCTGATTATTATTCATTGTGGGTTTGCCAAGCATTTCTCAAGTGGGAAGAGGTGGGTGAAGAAAGAAAAAAAGAGGACATAGCACTGAGGAAAGATATGCTCACAGTTTGGAGGGGTTTAAGTAAAGCTCAGTCCAATCCATGTCAAAATGATGCTGCAGAGTGAACAATGTGTGCCCAGCATGAGTTTTATAGCGACAGGATGGAGATTTATTTACCTGGCCATGCAGTGAAACTCTTAAAGGTAAATGGAGAACCAGTTTTCAATAGAAAGCCTATTACTGAATTTACTGCACATACTGCAGAATTCAGATTCGTTTATATGGTTCACATAGTTCACTTTTTGCATTTTGGAAATGTCTCTGTCTTTTATGGTGCTGGAGTGTGGATTTACAGTCACTGTGTCCGTTTTGTATCCGTGTCCATTTTTGTGCTGTAGTTAAAGAATGTGGAAATGCAGTTTGTGTTTTCCCAGGCGCGTTCATTTTGACTAACGTGTTTTATATGACATATAATTTCAGCATGTCTGGTATCCCTGCAGTAACTTTCAAATATGTGTATCTGGGTTTGTAAACAGCCATAAACCCCCTTTTCCACGTAACTATGGGACTACAGGTAGTGAAATGCTCCCTGTATAATGAGGCTGATTTAGGCCATTCCTCAGTGCCAGAATGACCTGGGCCATAGTCTGGTTATGGTAACAGCCAATAAAAATGAGCTTTTCCAAGAGGTTCGATACGGATTTTTCCATAACCAAACTTCAGGCCTTTGAGAAATACAGAACAAAACAAAAACAAAACCTTAAACAAACCATGCGGCTTACGAACTGCAAGACTGCGTTCCTCAAAGTGCCAAAAGGATAAATAAAGTGAAAACAGATTGTGTTTTTACCCTGCTTGATGCTTCGGTTTTTTTGACTCTCTCTTTTGCATTATGATTTGCTGCTCAGACGCAGCTCTTTTGACAGCCCCAAACCATCCAGTGTTACACAGCCGATAACGGAGAGAGTGGTGGAGCCGCGGTAAGAACGAGTTACAGAATGTGTGCGCTGTGGAAGTGTTAGTCCTGCACGTCGCCATGGACAAGGGCGTCTGCTCGACAAATAAATACTGTAATGTAACATGATACACGGAGGTAAATCCTATTTTACAGTTTTCCACCATGCTAACAAAATCCACATGTAGAACACTCTTCGGTGGCAACGATGACATCAGCTGGGATACATGAACAAAGTACATGTGAAGACAGCACTGCTGCCATATGAACTGCAGCGTGTAGCAAAGTACAGACCCTGGTGGCACTTTAAAAGTCATGGTTACTAGTGTTCCACCTCTGCGATAGTTTCCTTGAAGTACACCCCACGTCTCGCGGTCAGATTCAAGGAAGATGAACATGCATGTAATGATATCAAATTCAGATTTATAAAATTCTATAAAAATACAGAGTCATTTATTCACTTAGCAGACACTTTTCTCCAAAGCAACTTACAACAGATACTATGTAGTGTTACCAGCCCACACACCTTATTCACCAAGGTGACTTACACTGCTAGATACACTACTTACACAGGGTCACTCATCCATACATCAGTAGAACACACTCTGTCACTCACACACTATGGGGGAAGTTGAAGAACATGTATGGGAACTGTGGGAGGAAACCAGAGCACCCCAAGGAAACCTACACAGACACAGGGAGAACATGCAAACTCTACACAGACTGAGCAGGGATTGAACCCATGTTCTCTCACACCACCCAGCTGCTGTGAGACAGCAGCACTACTCACTGTGCCACCCTGTCAGAATCGTGGGTTTGTGTGTAAGCTGTGGTGCTATACTGATAATTTAAACATGATTTATAAACAGATGTGGAACCCAACTAGTAGGAGTGACATGGCAGAAAGAAATATTGCTGTGAAATTTGTGCGGTTTTTCCAAAACACATTTTGCTGTAAAACATGTACTACTGAACTCGTAATTACTTGCACTCTTAGTGTTAAGTAACAAACTCCTTTGAAATTCAGAATGATTTAGACTGATCCCTTGACAGTGCTAACTGCAAGCCATACAGTCCTTCGACATCACCGAACTGTGAAACACAGAAATGGCACAAATGTTCTTTTTCTCATGTTCTCATCATGATTTTTGACCCCATCAGTCTACAGATGCTTAATAACAAAAATAACAGGAATTCCAAAGTGTTAGCAATTTTAATGTAGGAATTTTGTCAGCTGGTTTTGTCAAAAATGTATTGATTTGACTAACTGCAAAGTGTACTCATGAAACGAGGAAAACAATTTCTGTCAAGCACTACATTTTAGTTAAAAAAAAAAAAAAGTATTTTTCTTGTTTTATAACAGTTCTGTCCGATTATTTACTATGCTTACCTCTATAGTAAGTCATTGGTGCTATTGTGTACAGTAATGTGAAAGGTTTGTAACTGGAGTTGCATGAAACTCATATGAATTGTCGTTTACCCATTTAAAAAATAAATATGTTATACACACATTAATAAGGTTACACATATAGATCTTTCGGCAACTATTACAGATGGACTCCAACCAAATGACAAAACATTAATTTACAATTTAAAGATAATTATTTTGCAAGGAGGTGTAAGGAAGAAAACCTTTCTAAAGTTCACATTTATTGGTAAAACAAAGTTTTATTGCATCATGGTGCACCAAGATTATTCAGATGTAATTTCCTCTCAGGCTATGATGGTGCAAAACAAAATCCGTGTTCTCATTCATGTATGTACACTGTGTGAATGTAATACCTACTTATATCCACACAGCACACAAATCCGAGCCCCCTGTGGCCAGGTTTTTTGCAAGTGTCCTTTACAAGCCATCATCTTTAATAACAGCAGTCTCTCATGTAAACTTGTTTTCTGACACCAAGTTTACTCCTGTGGCCTAGTTTCTTATGGAGTTTAAGACAGTTGCAATGTTATGCTTTGTAGTTTTGTGTTTTTTGTATCTATTGACTGTATTTAACAGTAGATGCTTCTCATTTGTCTTCTATTTCGATTACGAATAGATAGAACCTCAGGTTCTGTCCAGCTGGGAATATATTATCAAATAAGTCCACAGTTTTAAAAAGATTGCAGCGTAAAAGAATGAAATTCAAGTTAGGTTAAGAAACCAAGGAACACTATCCTGGACCAATAAAGCATTTAAGTTTTGCTTGGCAAGAAATGTAAAATGTATTCAAGATTTGCACAGCAAGAAATGCATGGTTAAGGCAAAGATTGCTCGCAAAATTTCTGTTAAAAGCAGTGGAAACAATTGCTCCGAAGCAAGCTTGGATTTTTGGAAGTCTCACTTTAAAGCTGTGCTGAAAGTTATGCAGTAATTTTGAAAGGCTCTGTTTTTTCTATGTTAACATGTTTCCATGCTTTGTTGTTTAACAAAATATTTTGAATACACATACCATTAATATCTTTAATGAAAGTGACATTTATAGTCTTTACCTTAATGTGAAATAACGCAGCGCTTTCAACAGTCTTTTCATTGTTATGATTATGTCTGAGTTATTTTAAAAATTATTTTGTACTCAAAATGTTAACCACCTGCCATTTGCAATTTTACTAATAATTGTTCAATTTATTATACAGTTTAAAGTTTTTTCCAGCATGAAATTACTTTATTTTATTGTGAATTTGTTTCCAAAGCAAGCTAGTGCATTTTGGATTAAAGTCTACAAATTTTTCATATGAAGGCAATTACCCTTGTTGGGTCGGTTTTGTTTGTGTTCTTTTTCCTAGCTTCATAAACCCAATGTGTTAATTGTTTCCTTTTTAATTAGAAGCTTAACATGTTAAGATGTTGCATGTTTGTACATTTTTTCCCGTTGAACAACTAGAGGTTAGAAACTGATAAAGAAAACAGAAGAATCAGTCTCTGCACAAGACAATTACAATCCCTATATTTCACTGTTGTGTAAATCACACATTTTACAATTAAACTGACATATTTATGTTCAATATATCATACATATTTAGTGTATGATATGTTAAATATATTTAATATATATCCATATCAACATAATGTACTTCATTTGTTTCCACAGCAAACAACTTTTGATGGAGAACCAAGTCATACTATATTCCTCTGTCAGCAAAAGTGGAAGGTCACAGTTCTGGATAAGCATTCCAAAGGTCTTTTCACTGTGGGCTGGAGCTTTAATAAACACAGTTTCGATTCACATTAAATACAGTGCCAGCATCTTTTCAGATACCAGTTTAGATGGTAGCCCAAGTAAATTATTTAAGGCCTAACCAAATTTTTATGCTACTTGGCCACTGCAAACCCACAGTTATGTGCCATTTGTGCAAGTAGATAGATGCAACAGATTGCTAGACTGGAGTGATTTGCACTGGGTTTTTATACTTGCGTTGGCATAGTATATGTATATGTATGCTTCATGTTTTTCGAAAATACATGTACTGTTTATTTCGTCTTTCACCGACTTACATTTGCGATGCACAGTCGAACAGCAGGAGCGTTTTCCTGATTTACAAACAAATCCTGTCTGCTGGAAACAGCAGTGAAAAACACGGCCCAACAGAGAAGCCCCAGACATGAACTGCAAGAGAGATTTAAACCAATTGAATGTAATAAATACTGCTGTCTAGCAGAGCAGCGTCTCAGTTCCCAAACACAGCATGGGTGACAGGAGCTCTCACCCTAAGGTAAACAATGTTGAAGAACTGACGGCTTGGGGGACAAGGCCTGGTCAGCAACCTGGTGATGCCAAAATAGAGCATTAGTAAATATTTTGCTGTAACTAATACAAGACAATGGTGATGGTGTGCCTGAAAGTAGTTTTTCGTACTGAGCCAAGTGAAAGTCAAAGGGAAGTACATCCGTAAAGTATCTCTAGTGCTTTTGCAATCTTTGCTTTTTTCAATCAAGCTTGCTGTCCACAGAAACTTAAAAAGGTGAGACTGAAAATACGAGATTATTACATGTCTCTCAGACCGAAAAGGTTAAATGCAGTATCCCAGTAAATAAATTACGCTACATTAGGTGTAGCTACACTAATTAGAACAGATGTAATTTGCTATTCGTGTTCATTTTTACGCGTTCTCCGTTTTACACGTAAATTTTATGAGAAGGGAATTCAGCTTTCCTTCGTTACAAGGCTTTGAACTCCTCTACCGAAACCAAATGTATTGTCATGACACACAGCGCCTGTTGGTGTTTGCGACACTTTTCTACTTTTGAGATAGTGCCGCAGGCCTGTTTTCACACTTCTTCAGCCATTTTCAGTCAGTTATGTGAGACACACAATAAACTGCAGATGTGTGCCAAACTCACCTGCTAGATCCCTTTCTTTTTGGTGACACAACATATATAGTGTGTTGCTATCTTTAAATGTCTTCATTTTAATGCTGTTCCATTAAATTAGGGAATGTCCATTTACTGTAGGCCATTTCTTTCATGTTTTTTAATAGACAAGTGTGAAGCTCCGATTGATCCAGAAGCTCCTTTGTGACTGTAGCACTGGACGTTCAATGTAGGCCTTGATGGATTCAAGAAGGGATTTTTTAAGGGTAAAGTGCTTTAAAATGAATGTGAATTTGCATCGTAAAAAAGGCTACAGGTCTTAGAGCCTTGGGGCTTTTAAATATCTCCAGCAATCTCTCTTTGGATTGTAAACCAGAAAGAGTAATGGCTCCTTCCGTCACTCCTGAGCAAGCAGGTCATCTCTGTCTGCAGCCCTCCCCGTCCAGCCCACCCCTGACCACCCAAGAGAGGGTTTCTGGGGCTGAAATGCAGGAGACTACTTGAAGTGAGTCATCAGGGAGAACACTAGAACAAAGTCTCCACTCTCTCTGAGCTCAGGAGTGCAAGTGGAAATCTCCCACAGGTGCTCGAGCTCTACAACTTCCCATCTCTGTGGCCGACATCGTAAGATATTCACTGTATATCTTCACTCTTTTCCATAACATCACAAACAAAACACAACAAAGAGATGAGACTTGAAAAAATCAATCACAACATGAACTTTGAGTCTGTAATAAGTATCACCTGTTGGCTTTTCAAGCCAGTGAGGTACTTCATTACTTACAGCAGTTGTTTCAGGATCGTATGTGAGAAGAGAACAAACTGACAGTTCACATTTCTTTTTGGATCCCTCTGTTGTGTGTAATGCTGACTTGGAATTCTGAAAAATTCAGACTATGAGCAGAATGCTACATAAGGAGTGCCAGCAGCTGGAATAAGGATCTTTTGGTGCTGTCCATCATGAAAACATCAGCCAAGTGTGTTCCCAGGTGATTGATGTATTCTCAGCGGACAGATGGGGCAGGGTTCATTTTTATCGTCTGGAAAGGTTGTGGCACTGAGAGGGAATGCAGCAGAGTCGACTAACTCTTACTTAGGTTGCTCGGTCCATTAGTAGTGACCCCAGTGGCCACGGAGTGTTTATCTGGCATGGTTAGTGCACAAGTTGGTTGGGAAATCTTTGGGTCATGAGAAGGTGCCTCATCTGCCACCGCTCTGCGATATGAAGGTGGAGGAAATCAGGTTTTCACACCTCAACGGCAAAAGCAAATATGCCGGCAAGCTTCCGGGCCTTCTGATTTTTTTAGGCTTATTCAGTCCCCTGCTCACATAGACACCAGACATACCTGCCACGTACCCTGATGTTTTCAGTGCTACATATGGAACATTTGTGAGATTCTTCTAGATAGTCGTCATTTTTCTCTAAGAAGCACAGCTCTGTCAGCTGGCCTCGGCAGCAGGTTGGAGGAGCATGTTGTTCCATCACACCTTTATGCCATTCATCCTTTCCACTTGAAAAAAAAAGGCAAATGACCAAAAAAATCTTTTCACCTGACTCCTTTCTTTCCTTTTACTAAAGTAGTTAAGTCCTCCATGCAAGTATGTGGCAAGCAGTGCTGTTCCTTTTGGATAGGATGGGGTAGGGGGTGGGAAAGAAGGGGGTTCTTTCTCACTCACTCTCCCTCTCTCCCTCTTTCTCTGGCAGCAATCGCGATTCTGTTGGCAAGAGTAACTAGAATAAAAACAGCAACACCAGACATAGGGGAGAAAAAAAGAAAAATGATCCATTGAACTAGGAGTCTTCGCCCTCTCTTAATTACGTAGTTGTCCGGGATCTATTCTTTTTTTCTATCTCTGAAGCCCTCGGTAAGTGGTAATTAGCTCGTGGGGGATAAAACCAGCTGACCGGGAGAGGACCAGTGCATTTTGGAGCGAGATGGCTAACAGGAAGGCTCTATCCCTCTTTCACGGATTCCTCATCCTCGCTCTGAGCCGACCCTCGCTTCAGGGAGGTAGGAGAAATTCATAGACAGGGTGTTTTCAGGATACAGGCGAGTGTTTTGTCCATGTTGTCGAACTTTTGCATGTTCCTCTGCAGCCACAGCATCCTCTGCGCTCCAAAGTTCTGTCTGGGGCTGATGGTACACATAGCACAACATACTACGCAATCCACAGTATACTTTTCCCGAGCCAGAAATCACTCTTGTTCCTCATTTGTGATGATTTATTCTGAACCATAATTTTATTGTAATATTTAGTCTCTTTTACAGCATTTTTTAATCCTCTGTTAAGTAAATTTTAACATGCTGAAAAATTCTAGAGTAACTTATAAATGCTTTATGTTTATTTGCCTTTGCATTTATTAACTGACTTTTGCCAAAAAACCTATTATCAATAATTTAAATAATTTTACATTAAGTGGCAATCAAGTACAGTTCAGTACTGATTTATTTATGTATATTTTATCTTATTAGTTTCAACCTTCATTCCTGAAGGAGATACTTTAGGATTTTTAGGTTGCTAATTTTTAGGAGAATTAGTCTGAACAAACAGCCATGTTGTTTGAGAGCTTAAGGAGGCATCAATTAAAAATAATGTCGTAACAAAACTCTGTCAGCCATAAAATTAAGTCACATTTTGTTCTCTTAAAAGTTAAAGGGTGTGTGGTCATTTCAACTGCACTTTTTCCCTTTGGTTTGGAGATGTATTGCTCATTGTCTTTTTTTATAGTTATAATCGAAACCATAATTCTAATGCTCTCCATATTTGCATGTTCTCCTAATGCAGTTGTGGCTAATAGTGACCAGATTCAGTACCTGAGGGCTGCCAGCCTCTTGCATAGCATGGACATTTGTAAGAGCAGGACTGCTGCAGACAAAGTTCTACTATTGTTAATTGAATATCAGATAAATTAAAATGTTTATTTTATTGTTTTATGTAGCTTTATTGTATCACGTTGTGTATTTGACATTTGAAACATTTATTTCGGAGTTACAGAGAACACGGACAAGCTGAACCCTTTGTGTTACTTACACCTTAAACCTCATTAATTAATCCCATCATTTTACTGAAGCCACCCAGTATTCCCAGTTAAATGGAAACTGTCAAACAGATCAAGGATGACATTCTTACACTTAACATGGTTTGAATGGAAATGTATTTATTTAGAGTGTCGTTATTTTCTTGCACCTCTGTTTGCTGAACATTCAGGACTGTGTGGTATAATTGCTAATCTTCATTCTCCTTTTAAAACACATTGCTTGATTTGAAAATTCTGAAAATGTCTGAAAACGTTCAGTGATACTAAAAAAAATCTGTAAAATTTTCAGTGACATAAAAACATTGCATTTTTTTGCTTTTCACACATGTTCCGCTAAACCAGGAGCCATGACCAGCCCATACACTCCTGTAATGGGTAATTTGGTTGCCCTAAGGTTTTTGGAAAATCCGCATATTAATGAAAGCAGGAATGATTCACAGCCTTGCAGCCACTGATATGCAGACCAGGGCATTTATAGAATCCCCAGGAGGAAATGGTCCACAATGCTGTGGACATTGTTCTTTTGAACATCCGACCATTTTTCAGGTTGACTGTCCTCAACAGCTCTTCATCCTTAGAATTTAGGGGCAGAACATCTGTGTAGAAGAATATAACTGCAAACCCACTGGCTGAGAGGGAGTTTTCTTTGTCCGACGCTCTGCTTTTCTCCCTCTGCTAAATTTCTTGGACATGGCTTTGACATTGTTTAGACCCAGTTGGAAAGCGTATACCATCAGGGTCTGGTCCTGACTTTGGAGACAGACCAGCACTTTTTTGTTTTTTTAAATTGTGATTTATTTATTTGCTCAAATGATTTCTTCTGAAACTCTGTCTTCATTATAGTATCTGTTTCCCAGCTGTTGGTGTCCAAGCATTCCTTATAATTGTGCCAAGTAGATTTATGGCAGCGCTGCAGTGGCCTTGCAGGCAACATGTCCACGTTACTGTGAAATAGTTTCCCTTTTATAGTATTATATTTACCATAACTTAATTTATAGGATCTATTCATGGTGATCAGTTTATTGAGCCTAGCAGAAGGCACATCACTGTGGCTGGAGTAAATCTTTTTTTCCAGCCTCTCCTGCTATGGACCATTTACTTTTCTTATCCACCACATTCTGCTGTTCCTCTTTCCACCGTCTGTAAAACACCTGCGGTGTTTGACTGTGTACAAAGGCTGCAAAGACTTGAACTTCACTGTAATGCTCAAAGTTTTCTTGTCTGAAGTGCCACATTTGCTCTAGCAGTCTCAGAGCTCTGACTGCCCAAAATGTCCAGTTCCTTGAACAGTGAGCCAGCTTTATGCTAATACCGACGAGATACTGTTCTGTTAACACCAGAGTTCCCTGCAATTAATCAATAATTATCCATTTTATACACTGTGAAACCCAGATTTAAATATCCTTTCAAGTATCCTTAATCAAGCTGCTCCGTTTTAAAATTTGGGCCCTCGTGTTTTACCACATGTTTTATTAGAGGGAAATGTAGTTAGGTTGCGGAAACACTGGAGCTACTGCATTGTTCTCCAGTGGCTCCAGAGCATGTAAGACTTGAGTGTACATATGCAAAATGAGCAACACAGCAGGAGCATTAATGCCAAATCACGGGTTATAAAGCTACATTGTTTTGGTGACGGGCAACAGCAGCCCTGTGGTTAACAATGTTGGCCAAGATGAAAGGGGCAGCAGCTGTCTGGGTTTGCTGCAGTCTCCCAAGCCTTGTAGAGCAAATGCACAAGCTGGAAGCGGGCTGCCATGAAAAGCAATGTCTGGCAAGAGTGCTGCAGCCTGGACTTCAGAGGAATCCGGCCCATTAATTCTACTCGTCACTGACACCCGCCTGGCCATAGTTGAAGGCAGATGAAGTCACTGGAGATCAAATGGCACACCTCCGGTACTGAGCGGGAGAGTGATAGATTACCCCCTCCTCCTTCAAATTATTGTAGGCCTGATTATCAGCTCCTGTGGTGCTGGCATGATCAACTTGGAGATGTGTTTTTGGCATCTCTCTTGCCATTTGCCCATTGGTTTTGGCTTGGTTCTTACCAAGGGGGGCATATCAACTGTGTCGGCTGTAGAATGCCAGCCCTACAAATCCACTGCATTGCTTAACTTGTTCAAATGCCATCAGGTGAAGAACAAGCCTTTATGTTTGCGCTCGTAGAGTTGGAAGATTTGGCATGTGTTTGCACGACAATGGGATAAGCATGTGTCCCTTGATAGGGTTCTGGAGCTCTGCCTGTTACAGTCATTTTATGTTGAAGCTGGTTCAGCCGGTTCAGTTTGCCTCCACCTCTTTTCCTTTGGTACGAGCACTCGCACAATAGCTGTTTTAAGGAAGTCATGTTCGTAGCTGCCCTGCATGTCACTCAATTGCATTTGCAGCAAGAGACCACTAATGGGTCCGTCATTTCATCTGGTATGCCTCTGGCAGGGAGCACTTGTACTGGAGACTGCTCTCCCCAGGCTCACCGAGCCACATTTGAACAGGGCTGAGTGGCTGGGAAACCACTTATCCGAACTACAGCGACAAAATTCACCACAATAGTACGGATGCTGCTTTACTGCCTGAGTATAACAAGTGTCAGAGTTTTATACTTTCCAAGTGAATATGTATGAAAGATGCACTTGTTGGATAAATGTACTGACAGATTGAAGAGGAAATAGTGCTTTTTTTTTTCTTCAGGGCAACTCTTGTGTAGATTTTTAGGGAAAATCATGTATATGTTGTTCAAAAAGGAACTGTAACTTAGTGGTTACAGCCACTGCTTTGCAATCAAAGGCTGTACATTTGTATCCCTCCAGCTGTTCCAGTACCATTGAACATGGTATCTACCCTGAATTGCTCAAGTAAAACTTACCCATCTGTATAAACATTTAAGTCATTAGAAGTAATTTAGCATTCAAGCACAACAAAGGAAAGAATTGACTAAATAATAATTTGACATACATGTAACTTGTCAAACTGTATTTAAAATAAAATGATTTTACATGAGGATTGATTTATAATTTGTTCTGTTTTACAGTTAATCTTGTGAGAGATGTAGTTATTTTCACCCATTGTGTTGCTCAGTTACAATGTGATGGATTCCAAATGGAAAATATGGAGGCCCCGCTCTTTGGTTTCCGAAGCAGATGGAGGGCAGATTGGCAGGCAGATGTTTAAATTAATATTTAATGCCTTCACTGTAATGACTGGCACTGAATGGCTACAGCAAACATTCACAGCAGTTCAGTTAAACCAAATCAGGCAAATATTGAGTGAAGATCTCTTGCCGGACATTTCAGGTCATTGTTTAACGTGATTTTTATAAGGCTGTAGACTTGTCTTGCATTATCTTGTTACTCTCTGGAGCTGGCAGGTATTGGGAGGGAATAGGAAAATGCAGTCATGTAATTTCACTGTTGTCTGGATGTGTCACCTTAATAATAAGGTACTTTAGCTCACGCCTCTTCCCTGCCTCAGCAGGCGAATTCACAATCGCAGGTAAGTTCTAAGTCACTTATGTGCATTAACTTAAGGTCGGTTTAAAGCAAGACACTGCATGAACTGCTCTCTTGTGCTTTACTAAGCTGACACAGTGCAATTTGATAAGGCTCTTAAGTTGCCCAACACACTCGCATGTTCTCTGAGGAGCTAGGAATTTGGTCCAAGAAACGCATCTCTGGAGCACATTACAAAACCATGCTATTCCTTATATTAATTACATTCATCATTTGCTCTGTAATTTGACTGGATTTCACAGGAAATTGCAAATAGCTGAGGCACTCAATGAAAATGAACATTATCTCATTGCTGTCTAATGCGAAGTGAAATACATTTTTTCCAGTTTACAAGGAATAGTGCTTCACGCAGGATGCCTGTAAAAGAGTTTTAGTCACATTTCTAATTCTGTGATACAATTATCACATTATGTATTACATGGTACGCAGACGTAACAATTAACTACTTATTGTAGGGCAGTGAAAGAAAAGTCTACAGAACACTATACCCAGTATTGAAGTTAATAGTGAATAAAGGGGAAATTTTACTGAACGTTGCCAGGAAAAGCTGAGCATTACTTTGCGTTTGTCATAAATTCAAGAAATTGCCTTAGTGGGCAAAAGTGCAGTATGTGCCTTGTAGTAATCTTCTTTCACAGAAAATACAGTACTGTGAAAATGGTGCACTGCTCTTATGGTCTTGTGCTTTAATGTGTTGACATTCCACTTAGCGCTGGTGTTTTACTGCTTAACTTTTACACAGCCAATAAATTATCAGTCTGTATTTAAAATTACGCCCAAGGGCCTGAAATTTTAGTATGACACTGACCTTCTTATCGGACCGATGCAATCTAAATTAGGCATGTGTTTAGATGTGGGGCTGAGGGATGGGCTCTTGCCTTGTGTTGCCTAATGCAGTCTATCTATTGAACTGCGTCTCCTGCATGTTTTATCTCCGATCTTGCGCTATATATCATTGCTGATCTGCTGTTTAAATAAATCTCACTGTCCGGAGAATGCAACATTTTTTCAGTTTGATAAGGAGTGTGAGCACATTAATATCTGAAGATGTTAGGATTTAGAAAAGGGCTTCCTCCCCTGATTGCTGAGGCCATTTGCCAAGTTTTGTCCAGGCTGGTATGATGGGAATGTAGAGTACTGTAAGGGCCAAACTGAAGAAAATCTTTTGCTGTAGTTCAACCATTCTACAGGCCTTTTACCGGCATCGAAACATCCGCTGGCCCCTGTACACTCAGTGCACTCCTTTTAGTAAATAACGTCATTTGGCTTTTTAATCTTTTTAATCAAATTATAGTAAAAATCTATGTTTGGAAGTCCATATGAGACATTGTGTCCTGTGTGTAGTGCTTCACTGTCTGTGTATGTGGTTATTTTCTTCTTAAAGGAGTTCGTCTGCGATGCAGTATGAAACGGTAATGCATGTTCTTACAGCACAGAGCCAGGTGATGTAACTAAGTGAAAAACACTTTCTATGGTTTTGTTTTTCTTTTTACCTTCAACATGTCATCTTGTTAAAATCCAAATGGCCACTTCGGAAACACCAGCCTTTGCACCCCAGCCAAGACCCAGCAGCTCATTCCGTTGCAGCCTGGCAAATACGCTTCTTGATACTTTGCTTTAAAAACTGTGGGCTGCCTGTGTCTCCTGTTTATTTCACTTTGCATTCCCCTCGTTTATGTTCCCTGCGGCACACGTGTCAGTTCAGCTCCAGCTACATCAGGAGCGGTATTGTGTATGACATGCGCTTTTTATTCCCCTGTCCTGACACCTTTTTGGTTGTAAACCTTGGAAAGTGTAACTCTTGAAGGAGAGGGAAAAGTTGAGCAGGAGTGCTTTCACAAAATGCAGAATTTCGTATGAGACCGGGTGTGAGCAGTGCACCTCATTTCAGGACAGGATCATTCTTTAGAACGGCCTACTGTGTTATTTGTGTGCTGCAACTGATTAACACTTTAAAAGTACTTCCATATGTAAAATGAAAAAAAATAATATTATAAGCATGTATAGAGATTAACTAGGAATTCAAGACAGTTAACAATTGAGACATCATGAATAACGTCAAAAGATCATTCAGTCTGTTTTGATTCTCTGCTTTAAGTAATAACACCATTAGTAGCTGATGTTAACAACTTGTTCTGTTTATGACTAAGCATCAGTTGATTTCTCTAACTCTTCTAATTCCAGTTGTGGTGCTATAAGGCTCAGTGTTTGGGGATCTGGACCATTTTTTGAATGGTTATTCCATTTATTTTACATAGTCTTTAAGTGAAATATCATAGATTGTGCTTGCTTAAATATAGAGTTTTTACTTTAGCCAATATTTGTTTAGCAAAGCCATTTCCTACTATTGGTAGGTAAACATGTCAGCAGTATTTCCTGTGCTTATACCAAAATATGTAAACACAGTGTCACTGGATAGGCCTCTCTGTCTGTTTACTGAAAAGAAAAAAGTCATCAACTTTGTTCCACTCAAAACAATTGCAGTTTCTTATAGACTGGTTAAAAATACCAAAACAGAGCTTTAAAAAGTCGACTAAGAAGCAAATCTTCTTCGCAAAAAAAAGGCAAGTTTGAGGTTAAGTGTTCCGATGTCACGACCCTAGGGATGAAGGTCCCAGTGACCGCCCGAGACTACAACACACCTGGCCCCGGCTGATCTGATAATATGCTCCCAGCCCTATAAAAGGTCTGAAGTCATGTCGGCGGTTTGCAGATTCTAAACCAGTGCTTTTCGACTCTCTTGCGATACGTATTCATTTCCCAGTTTCCCAAGTTCTGTTCCAGTGTGTTCCTGTTCCAGTCTAATGCTCCTGTCCTTCGTGGTTCTGTGCAGATCTTGTACTCCCCCTCGTTCCACATCTTGTCTTGGTGTATTAGTCTCATGCACATAAACTCATTTCACTCTCAGAACACTCGCGTGTCTCGTTGTTCTGTGTGTATCGTATCACCCGTGCTCTTCGTGTCTTAATTCGGACTGTGCACTTGCACACGTACGCTCTGCTATTGGGGTTGTTGTACTTTATCTGATTGTGATCAGATTTTGTGAAAGCCTAGGGAGAATATGATTTGCTCTCATTTTTATTCTATTACCTGGGCATAAATGAGACAGGGGTTAACATACTGTAACTTTGCTGTTCTAATAAAAAAGGGAGAATGACTATGTTATCACATCACTTTTCTGAAATGCTCCCAGTCGATCTTCGGAATTTTTTAAGTTTCTTATAAAGTTTTTAATGCCTCATCAAGTCCTATATCCTAGGGTGTGAAGTTCCCATTTGGTCATGATTTGTGGTGGGTCTGATTCAACGCTTTTGCGGGTAGGAGTAAGAACGACTGAGGCTTCTCAGAGAAAGCCCAGTTTGGCACCTCCAAGAGAGGAGCAAACACCTGCTCTGCAAGGATTTGCCTCCTTAGCTCAGATAAATCCTCTCTTTGATTTGAGCTGAGCTGTTGGTGGAGGCGTGAAACCACAGCTCCCCCCTACCCCACCCCCACAAGGTTTTTTGGTCCCAAGTGATGCAGTTTGTGGACCGGATGATCACCAAAACTTTTCCTGGTGTCGTGGTCGCTGTGAGATCATATGTACCACACTGGCTCCGCAACAGACCCACAAAACCAAATGTTTGTGCTGTGTTTCTTTACGTGCGAACAATGTTACTGTCTGTCCGTGTTATCACACATTTTGCACTTGACAAATCTCTGTGCTGAGCTATGCACCGTGAAAATTTTTTAATTCTTCGACAGTATAGAAAGGAAAGTAAAACATACTTTAATGCAACTTTTTGTTATTTCAGACCGTCTTGATAATTTGGAAATCTTATGCTTTCTTACATAAAGCCAAAACATTTTTATAATTTTTTTCATGGATTAAAAGGTGTTTTTGGGGAGAGAAGTACAAAATTCTCTATTCCCGCAAGACCGCATGCATTTTTGGACCTGAAGCAGTGTGTGGCTTTCACAAATTCTCATTGCAGAGCCAGAAGTTAATACCATCAGGCTATAAAGCATGAAACCGGATAGCGGGCCGGTCACCGTCCAAGTCCCATCATTGTTCCAGTTGAAACCAGTTAGAGAACATCCTTGTTCAGGATCTGTCAGAGTTTAAACGGTGAGGTCATTCCTTACCAGGGGACATGTGCTGAAAAGTATTTGAAACTGAACTTTTATCCAAAGTTCCAGTGTTTGTCAGTGAAAACATTCCGCACAACAAGCATGCAGCCATCTGAAGAAATCCTGCTCTACTGTGCACGTTCAGAGCTCCACATTGGCAACAGTGCGCAAAGTTAAAAATAGAGAATGTGTAAAACAAAAACAGAATCAGTCTCGCAAAAGATAGACTAAATATTTCTCTCTTTTCTAATCAGATGGAGGTTTGTTCATGCAATCCTTTTATGTGCCTCTGTCTACTTGAGGTGTAAAATGCTCGCCTCCTCAACAGTCCCACACACTCGGGCCAGCCTGTGGACTGCGAGACAGCGTTTCGGCTGGGTTATCATGAGAAATGAATGGATGTGCGAGCACTCGCAGGCATTCCCTGCTTCGTTTCATTTTGGCCTCCGTGACACGTGTGAGGCCACGCGTAGACTTTTGGTTTTTGTTATGTCTAATTATGAATTTCACTAAAATCCACACAGGGGTGGATGGAAAGAAAAGGGTCAGATCCAAAAAGGAACAGAACAGGAAAGGACAAAACCCAGAAATAACTTTGCAAAAGAAACAGAACCATCAAATGTATAAAAGCCACCTCTCCGTCAGTCCTGAAGTGCTGTCGTAAAGATTCTCCAGTAAGTCTAAGAGATTGCACCTGGTACTTGTTTCCCTTCAGTGAGCCTTTCCCCATGTGTGGCCCCAGCCTCACTCACTCACATTTTGTGAAGCCCTCTCTTATTGTACGTGGCCTGCTGTAATCACTGCGGCTCAGTTTTGGACTCTCGCTGTTGTTACACAGTCCTTAGTCCCCAGAATTAGTGTGTGTGTGGGAGCCCCTTTGCTGAAGCTGCTTTGCATGCACCACTCTGGAAACAGGGCTCTGCTGTCTTGAGCAACTAGGCACTTTGTTTCATCTGAGGTTCACGCACCCTGCCTCGCGATCACTCCAGCTCAACATTCTCCACATTCCGGACCCACAGGCTAGCATTTTAACATGTTTTCCCTAACACATGTACACTTTTGGCACAAGGCTCAAATTAACGGGCCTCAAAACGCATGTAAAACCAATCAAATCATGGTAAGAGCCTTTTTTTGTGGTAGAACCTGTTATTGGCGATACAAACCAGATTTTCACCCTCAGCAATGTTGTGTAACTGAGGCCTCAACAGTTTCTCTGGTCTGCGTTTTATTTGGGTCTGATCAACCAGAGTAGGTTTCTACTCTCTTTTCTGTCATCATTACCTATGATTTCACCTTGTCTGCAGTCCAGAATAGTAATCTTGGGACTGCCCTGCTGCCAAAAATCCTTACATGGAAACAACCTATTTTGAGGATTGATGAAGCGTGTTTCCAACTGCTTAATTTGCCTGAATAAAATATGGGGGTCTTAGCTAATCGTACTCTTTCTATACAAATAAGGAGAAACACTTCATCTTGGTCCTGATGACTGTTTTACTGAGTAACAGCCCTTCATTCAGGAGGTTTTGTTTATGACATTGTCACACATATTTCTCCTGTGTTTTAAGCTCTTTATTATAAAATTATTTCACTAGTACATTCATGTACTAGTAAATGTAATTTAAATAATAATCACTAATATAATAATAAGAATTGGTAATAATAATAATAATAATAATAATAATAATTGATAATAGTAAGAATAATTACTAATACAATTTAAATAATAATTACTTATTAAAAATTACTAATGTAAATGTAATTTTTTTATATTCACACACTAGTAGAATTTGAGTCTAGAGGCCCTCTACATTACTTTACCTTTTAATTTCTTCCCATTTTTCCTGTTACGTACTTAACTACAGAACTTGTCCTTGCCCTGGGTTAGTAACCACAGAGCCTCAATTGGGATTTGACCCTGCAGCCTTCTGGTACTAAGTTCTGTCTGGTAATGACCCATTCCAATTGTTTCAGGAGTGTACGTCCCTGCTGGAGTTGGAGTTGTACCTGGTGGCATCGCTGGGACAGGAGCTGCTATTGGCAAGTACCAAGCAACCCACAGAGTCCCTCATCAGGTCCCTCAGCAGGCCTCCGGCTCATAGAATCAGGAAAACCACTTGCCGAGCTCAACAGTTCTGAGACTCCTTGGAGACTTGGTTTTTCATTAACATGAAAACGGTTGACCAAAAAGGTCAAAAAACAATGGCCCAGTGACGAAAGGGCAATGCCTGCCCTCACCTGACACAAATAAGAACAATATGAACACAGTTAGTTAACAGGAGCCAGAAGCCATTACTGGCACACAAAGTCATGAAGAAATGTTCTTGCCCAGTGCTGTTTTGCATCGCCAGCATTGCATCTTAGAAAGCCAGATTTGTCATTCTAAAATTGTGGAACCTTGCTGTAAATTTCTATGAACTGTGGCATATGCAAAGCAGGCATCCGTGCTGTGCTCTGTGCTTCTTCCAGGAGTAGCACAGGAGTTGTGATTTAAGGGCCCCTCCACTGCATTGTGAGCCCCGTCCACTAATTAGTCCAAGACCGCCACTGTGAAACACGGCGTTAAATGACCTGAGCTGAGTAGCTGGACAGCCGCAAAGGGCCAATAAAATCACATGAATGAGTGCTTCTGCACTGAATGAGTTTCAGTAAATCCCACCGCTCACCTGCTCTGTTTTGTTCTCCATCTGCTCTCTCTCCCTGTTCTCTCTTCTGCCCTCTCTTTGTCAGGTGCTGGGGGGATCCCAGGATTTAAACCAGGGAAGGCTGCTGGTGAGTGTCTTACTAAAATAATTTCAGTAATTGAAATGACTTCATAAATTCAAAGTTGTCAAGAAGAGCTTAAGGGCTCAAAACTCAATCTCACTTTTGAGTCACATGACCATTGATTCATGATCATGACAGAGGTCAAGACCCACAGCTCATGAAGTGGAACTCCTGTCAGGTTATTGACTTTAACAAGATTTATTCACCTGAAGGAGCTTACATTGTTTTACACATTTAGAAATGTGGATTTGTATGCCACAAGGTTCTTCATGGGTCTTGAACTCAAGCTTTTGGCTGTAAATCTAGTTCACACTTTCACTCACACTTACACTTATTTATTTAACTGAAGCTTTTCTCCAAAGCAATTTACAATGTTAAGTTACATTGATTTATCCATTTACACAGCCAGGCAATTCTTATTCTATCATTTCCCCAAGTATCTCTTATATACCAGACCAAAATTATAAAATGAATGGTCAGTTTTTGTTTAGGTAAACTCAGTTATAAAGCATCAGAAGACATTTTACAGAAATTAGGTCCCTTAGAATGTGGCATTCCTTCACAAATGTGATTTGAGAGGTGATCTGCCTTGATGTATTTTCTATAAAAGCACTCATGGAGGCCAAAGGTTTTAAGGGAGGGTATTCAAACACTACTGAGTGTACTGCTCAGTACTAATTAACACTTCTAAGATCACTGAGCGTAGCCTTCACAGGTTTGTTGTATGCCATGATTTTCCACAGGGGCCTATGGCGGCCGTGGAGTTGGAGGTGTTGGTGTCGGAGGTTTAGGAGTCGGAGGACTGGGTGCAGGTACAACACATATCACACAGGAGATGATATTGACATATAACCTCTCCCATCTGTGCACCCAAAAATCAGCAATAAAATAGTTGCCTAATGGCTTTGGTTTAATGACACAAATATTTTTGTTTCAATTCATTGCAGTTTTCAGTTGCAGTATGAGTGTGTTCTGTGTGGTTCTGTTTCAGGAGGAGTAGGTGCAAAGGCCTTTAAGCCAGGTAGGTCATCTTGTGCAAGACTTGCGTGTGTAACTCCTCTCCTCTCACAGCACAGCAAATCTGGTCAAGAGTCTCGTATATTTCTGACTCTGAATCTAATGCACTTTTTTGTCTTGTATAGTTAAGTCACCTTGGACAAAGACATTAGCCCAGTAAATGACTAATATTATGGTAGTTTTTTGCAGGATTTTCAGAAAACTCATTAATTTTGCATTGTGAGGCCTTATGCACTGTATGAACTGGCAAAGCAGTACATCAAATGGGCCTTTCAGGTTCAGTGCTGACCGCCTTTGACCAGCTGTTACATGATCCAACCCTTTATCCAGTCTTTGTTTTTTTAGTCACCCACTTGCAGTGTTTGACTGGGGTTCAGGACGTCCTGTTTGGGTGTGACCTCAGCATTCGCTGGATGACAAGATCACCTGATCATTTACTTTCGGTGGCCTTATCCGGGTGGCACCTAGCCGAGCATGAACGGAGTTCAGCATTGTGAGGACAATAGCGTTACAACACTGAGTGGTGTTATTACAACCACTGATCGTATCAGCTATACAATAAGTGGAAGCCTGTGTGCTGAAGTGAACCACTACTCTACTGCTCTACTGTAAATATTGTTTTTCTACAACTCAGCACTCACAATATCAGCTACATTAGGCCCATTTGGACATTATTAAATTTCCTAAAGCAGGACAGATTTCATCAGGGCTACCATTGTGTTTTTGAAGAGATTAGGAATTAAGTAAACAGTGTTTACCCAGATAAGATTTGGAATGGCTTATGCTGAGCTTCTATAATAGATTTTTTTTTCAATCAGTCTCTGAGTTCCAAAAATACCATTTGAAGTACATAGACCTGGCCATCTAGTTTGCTAGAAGCTGACTTTGGCAGTATGTATCAGAATATTTCCAGGAAATTATGTCCAACCTCAGTAACCACAGGATCTTGCAGTCTGTCTTGGAGGAACTTGAATTAATTGTAAGACAGGAAGGAGACAGAAGCAACAGACATCTTGTATCTCTCAAATGCACTGCGGTTCCCAGCCATCAATGTTCTTTATATGCAAGCTCTTTTAATTTAAAGGGGAGGACAGGTTATACTGCTGCAGTATGAGGTCAAATGAGGTCAGCTCCTTTAGCCTCATATATGACATTGTATGATGCTGAGCTTTCGCTATAGATTCCGTGGGTCACCTATTTGGACATTGTCAAATGTCTCCTGACTTGTTTTTATTGTCAAAGCGTTTGGAAAGGCAGATGATTAGCTGTGGTGATCTTCCCATAGTCCTCAGAACATCAACTGTGTCTCTTCAGGACAGATGACAATCACCTAGAACTTATGTTGGTTCAAATGCTTTTTCACCTTTTTGGACCATACAGTATTTCCAAATGTTGGCAAGTAAACATAAGGAAGATCTGCTGCTGTTCCAGGATGTTAGGAAGCCCAGAGTGAAAACAACAGATCTCACTTTACATTACATTTACATTTACTCATTTAGCAGATGCTTTTCTCCAAAGTGACGTACATCTAATAGAAAATACAACTTGTGCATTACATTAGAAGAAAGAGAGACATAGTTGCAGACGTGTGATTCTTAAGTACAGTTAGTTTGTTTCCACCATATGCACCAATGTTCATCACACGAGTAGCTGCATAAAACTCAGAATATCGACGATTCCTGATCACCTTCCTACTATTTTTTTTTTGAGATACACAAACATTTACGTGCATTACAGGAGTAGCAGCGTAAATGTTTATCTGGGCATGATCATAAAGTTGTGGTGCATGAGCATTTACACCTCAAGTGAACTTAAGAGATCATGGGCAAAGTGAGTCTGGAAGAGGTGAGTTTTCAGACCCTTTTTAAATGTGGACAGAGTTTCAGCAGTTCTGAGTGAGAGGGGGAGGTTCTTCCACCACAATGGAGCCAGAACAGTGAACCTCCGTGCTTTACCTCTTGTACGTGGGACCACCAAGCGGGCAGATGTGGAAGAGCGTAGCGGTCTGGTTGAGGTGTAGCAGTTGATCAAGTCTTGTAAATAGCTGGGAGCAGTTCCATTGATGCATTTGTAGGCAATAACCAGGGTCTTGAATTTGATCCGGGCAGCTATACGAAGCCAGTGCAGAGAAATGAGTAGGGGAGACACATGGGAACGCTTTGGCAAGTCAAACAAGTCGTGCAGCAGCATTCTGTATCAACTGCAGAGGTTTCACAGCAGTAGCAGGAAGGCCACACGAGACAGTTGTAGTAGTCCAGATGGGATGTCACCATGGCCTGGACAAGTAGTTGGGCAGAGTCAGTTCTGAGGTAAGGACTTCGTGTGGCTTCTATGTGCTGAGAGAAAGATAGACTTGAGTCTATTATCACTCCCAGACTCTTAGCTGAGGAGATAGGCAAAATGAGTGAGTTGTCTAGTTTGATCGAGAGATCGTGACAGGAACACAGGCCGGCTGGGTGTAGGATCTCTGTTTTGGAGAGGTTGAGATGTCTGAGAGACAGGCACCGATGCATGCGAAAATGTCTGATGCTCCAGGTGGAAAGGAAGAGCTGGGTATCATCAGCGTAGCAGTAGTATTTGAATTCATGGGAGGCGATGACAAGGCTGAGGGAGAAGAGCAGGGGACCCAGTACCGAGTCCTGCGGGACACCAGTTGAGAGAGGGAGAGGAGAAGAACGGGAGCCCCACCAGACCACTTAATAGGATCTGTCAGATAGGTAGAACTCAAACCATCCTAATGCCGTTCCTTTGATCCCAAGCTGACTAAGAGAGGCGGGTAGAATCTGGTGGTTGATCGTGTCAAATGCTGCAGACAGGTCAAGGAGGATGAGGACCAAGGGGAGGGAGGCTGCTGTAGCCGACTGGAGAGCATCAGACACTGCCAGGGGCACTGTCTCCATAAAGAGACCAACTTTGAATCAGACTTATATCCACCGAGGAGATGGTTCTGGATGAGGAATAGTTGATCACAGGCCACCTGATCTAGAGTTTTAGACAGGAAGGAGAGACTGGACTATAGCTTTGGACCCAGGGAGGGTTTCTTTAACAGAGGTGAAATGAGAGCAGTTTTGAAGGCAGATGGGAAGCAGCCAGAGGAGAGCAAGGAGTTGATGATCTTAGAGATGAAGGTGGAGAGTTCTGGGGAGATGGTCTGTAGGAGTGACGATGGGATCAGATCAAACAAGCAGGTGGTGGCTCTGTGTGATATCAGGAGGTCGAAGATTTCCGATTCTGAGAGTGGCTTGAATTCAGAAAGCGTGACTTCGCAGGGAGGTCCAGCGCAAACAGGGCAGGGTGATCCTGAGAACTTGTCCGTGATTGCATTAACTTTCTCTCTGAAAAACAAAGCTAAGTCATCAGCAGTGAGAGAACAAGGAGGAGGAGGTGGCGGAGGACACAGTAGGGATGAGAAGGTGGCAAAGAGTCTGTGCTGGTTTGTTGTGGAGTTTGTGTTTTGTTTGTGCAGTTTGTACTTTGTTGTGGAAGAAGGTTGTTTTAGCTGAGGAGCCAGCAGAGTGAAAAGTAGCTAAGATTTGTTTGTAGACATCTATGTCCGTGCTTTATACTGGAATCTCTATGTATACTGGAGCAGCTGATAATGTAGTAGTTAGAGCTACTGCTTGTGGATCCTAAGGTTGATTGTTTAAATCTCACCTACTGCTAAAGTACCCTTGAGCAAGGTACTTACCCTAAATTGTGCTAGTAAAAATTACCCTGCTGTATAAATGGGTAAATCATTGTATGCTGCTTGGGAGAAAAGTGTCAGTAAATGGGTAAACTTAATACCCGCAATAGACCTCAGTTTATATGCCAGATGTACTGTAAAAATTGAGAAAGGGTGAGTAAAAAGCTCTGAGAAATGTTTGAGCAGGTTTTTTCAACCACACAAGACAAAAAGCCAGAGACACTGGTCATTGGGTGACGGTGTGGGGATGTCTCTAGAGGAGAATGAAATCATCAGGGGAGCTTGTCGGTGGCCTTTCCTCTATCCCATACTACATCTCTAATTCCTCTTGTTCTCATGACACCCACCTTGTGCCATTTCCCACACAAGTCCTCCTTTTCTCATCATTTTCACAAGAGTTGTTTCTAACTCTGCATCAGTGTGTCAGACTCACTTATCCTTCTTGCCCTTGTGTCTGCCCAGCTATTTCGAAAATACAATCTTCATCTTTCCCACCATGCATTCTCTGAAGGTGCCTGAAGCCTGATGAGCCTGTAAGGGTTGCTGGTGTTGAGGTTTGCCTGGTCTGAAAGATGTTATGCACAAACACAAACAACCTGCTCACCACTGGCAGATGACATGAAGCATTGGCACAAGCACTATTTTCTAGTGTACCTGATTGTTGAGTGAATATATGTGATTGATAAGTTTTCTGAGTTATGCTATAGTACTGCAGTACTGCTAACATGTCATTTATTAGGATTCTTTTAGTAAGCATTTCTCTTAAAATTTGGGGTTCTTTTGTGAAAAATATTGGGCTATTGTATTTACGGTTAGTAATAGTTTTGACAATTTTTAATTTTATGATTTACTTCTGTATAGTAAGAGTTTCGTCTGCAAATTATTAAGGCAGAAGGGCACGCTTCCATTACTGAGCAAATTAGAGGTCCTGGTTTTATGTTGCAAGGGTGTGGGGTTGCTAACACGAATTCAGCTTTCTCGCTGGAGACTGTAAATCCAAGAAAAAGGGGGTTGGAAGGCAACTATATTCTCTACTTGGAAAGAGAGGAAAGGTGTGTTTTAGGGCAGACAGACTTGTTTAATTGCTGTTCTATTTCTCAGTCCTTGTTCGTTGCAAAAGCACTCTGCTTATTGGACCCCAACGCATATGTGAGCCATCTGCAAAGTGCTGCATGCATCGCCAGTTTTGCACACTGCCT